>NW_021605583.1:7582691-7715022 GCF_004785775.1 Grammomys surdaster | reverse complement strand
GTGTATCTTTATCTTTGGGGTAGGGGTTGGTGATGGCGGATAGCTTATATACATATGCTGCCTATATGTGTGTGGAGGTAGGACCATCCCCTGGAGCCCAGGTAGCCTCTCAGGAACAGTATCCCTAAAGAAAACTGATTCTCCCTCCACCCCTCCCCAGCAGCCATCAATAACCAACAGCTCCTCAGTTAGGAACCCCTAGCTGACACCATAAGTCCCTTGCCCCGCCCACGTCAGGATTCTAGCTGGCTTGATCTCGTACAGGTCTTGTGCACACAGTCACGGCCAGTCTGACTTCATGTACGCCAAGGCTCTGTTAACGTCTTTCAGCTATTCTTTTGCAAAGGATGTCAACCACTTCTCACTCTTACAATCCGCCCCCTCTTCTCCAGTGACTCCTGAGCTTTGGGGTTGGGGGGATGAGGGTGATATAGTTGTTCCACTTAAAACTAAACACTCAGATTCTCTGCAGTCACCACCATCTGCTGTAAGAAGCTTCTCTTTTGGAAGAGGCACTATTCTATGAGCATAAAGATTAAGAACTTGGGCAACAGTTTATTACTATGTCCGTTTAGCAGATCAATTGTATTAGGTCCCACCCTAGGTCTGTGACCTAGCAGCCTCGTGGTTTTTGGACCCAGTTAACGGTACCGGATATGAGTTCCATCTTGTGGACCAGGTTTTGCCTCAAATCAGAAAGTGGTTGGTTACTCCTATAATGTTCGTGTTACTACTGCACCAGTCATCAGATCTTGCCAGGCCTGGCCTAAAGCAACAGGTATAAGGTTCATCCATTCTCAAACCAGATGTCACCCATTGGATGTCACCCAAGGAGCCTAGAGACTTAGAGAGATTAGGCCAGAGTGGGTCAAAGAACCAGGCTGATCAACAAAGCAAGCCAGTATGTCCAAGGTGTCTGGCCAGGCTCTTTGTAGAGCTGATGGGGGATGAGTGGAATTGACCAGAATGAAGGAGTCTGATTCTTTGCATGTACTCCGTGTTGCCCTCATAAAAGAACGTGGTGCGGTCTGCGCATTCTGAGCTCAACCCAAGCTGTCCTGGGACAAGTAGAGGGAGCCACAGAGAATGCAATGGATTGGACTAGAAAGGAAACCGACAGATGGGGAACGGTGGTTAGAATATGGGTATATTTTAAAGGTAGAACAAACAGGCTTGTTTGAGGAACGGAACATGAGTGGGAGATACAGAAAGGCATTGTGAACCAGGACATAAATACCCCAGACGGAGTCATTAGGCTGAAACTCTGGAGGTAAGGCTTCTAGGTATGCCTGCCTTCCCCTTAATTCCAAGCCCGTGCCATAGGGTGGTCATCTACAAAATCCATGTCCCAGCCACTAGAGAAATGGCTCAGTGTTTAAGAACTGGTAAGGCTCTTCTAGTGGATCTGAATTTGGTTCTCAGCATCCATCTCTGGCGGCTCACGGCTGCCTATAACTCCGGCTCTCTCTTCAGGGCCTCTGAGGGCCTGCATTCACATGCACAACCCCATAAGCATAACTGAAATTTAGAAACAAAAATGAATATGCTTTTAAAAGTAATGATTGAGAACCACACAATCAAGTTATAAAACATAAAAAAAATCAGAGCCAATGTAGTAAGTGGCATGATCCTTCAAGCCCAGCACTCAGGAAGTAGAAGCAGGCTGATCTCTGTGAATTCTGGGCCAGCCTGGTCTACATAGTGAGTTTCAGGCCAGCCAGGGCTATCTAATGATTAAGTCGATATCAAAGTGTTTTAAGTACGTTTTCCATTTGTGTTAGGCAGCTTTTATAGACATCCTAGGCCACTCTAACTATCTGATTACCAGCTCCGAGTGAAAACAGCCTTCTGCTAGTGTGAAAAATCCAGCAAGAGCTGAAAATGTTTATCTCTGAGAACTGGTCTCAAGTAGCCAAGACTGCATCTAAAAGCAAACAGAACTATGACTTGTACCTGGTAAGCAACTGCCAAGCAATCGCCATTGTTGCCAAAGACCCACAGTCCAGCATGGCCTGATTCCCATCGGGCAGGAGCATTAATAGATAAGCAGTGGGAAGTATCCCAAGGCCTTGCCCAATGACAGCTGAAAGCAACTTGCACACTGTGTGTCACACACAGCTTCCCTGATGGCAGGGAGCAAAGAGCAGGCAGACCTTCTCGCCCTTTCTTCTATCTTGCTTCCTAGGCCTTGGGTGCTTATCAGCTCTGTGAGCAGAATACAAAAGTGCCCGGAAGGGAAATGGCGGGAAAGGCAGCTGACCCAGAGGGGAGAGGCTACATACAAGTTGCTTACATCTGGCAGCCAGCTTGAGCCTGACATGGATTTTACTGGAAGGAGGTCGGGAAGTGTGAGCGTTGGTTGGCTAAGCGAACCTGGAACGGGCTAGGAAACTTTCTGAGCAAGCTCAATGCAAATCATACTTGGAGAAACCAGCGGTAGCCCCCGTGCCTGCTGTGTCAGCACTCAGTGGCTTTTGCAGCTTTCAGCTGGCCCTGGCAGTCTCACTGTGGCTTCTGGGTCACCAACCAATAAGGAGAGCTCCCACACCTTATGCATAAATAAGAAGCCATTTTCTGGAGTTTTTGTCTCGGAACCCCAACCGCAGAAAGCCAGGCCTTCTGGGGTTCACGTCCCCATCAGCAGAAGATAAGCATGAGGTTGTGGAATGAACAGGCAGACAGTGCAGCCTGCATACATGCAGCACGTGAGAACTACGACTGTGGCCCAAGGAGCCTCCTTGTGTCTTATCCCCTGGCCTGGGAGTTTGCTCCTGGGATGTGACAATGTGGCCGTGGCACATTGTAACCTCCTTCCCTCCTCCGACACTCACAAAATGAGTGTGCTTACCACACTCCCAAGCTGAACAGGCACTCCTTTCTTAGAAAGAGGATCCTAAGGGCTCATCAACCATGCCTGAGACCAGATAGAAGCGGCGGCCAAATAGCCGCACAGGACCAGTGCTGAGTGTGCATAGGAACCCAGAGAAGGAGCTTGGAGCACACGCAAAGGCTGCAAGGATGGGAGACACTCTCATCCACAGAGAATGGACCCTGCGGATGCTCAGAAGCAGAATTCTAATGCTGGAGAAAGGTGTAAAGAAGAATTCATCTTCACCTCCAACCACCTAAGGCTGTTTCAGAATAAAAACGGGCTCTGCCAATGGTATCCTGGGCTCACAAACTTATCAAATGGTATTTCTGCTGGGCCCATTTGGCTCTGACCAGAGTTTTTTCTGAACTTATATGTTTATACTCATCTCTCTCTTTCTGCATTCCTACAGCTTCATGGGTACCCACCGGTAAGGCAAAGGGTATTCTAGATTCTCTCGCTCGATCTCTCTGCATGTGCGTGCATGCGTGTGTGTGTGTGTGTGTGTGTGTGTGTGGGTGTGTGTGTGTGTGTGTGTGTGTATAGCCTTTGCCATTATGGAAAATGGAAGCATATTTTCCAGCTATGGCTGCCCCACCTCCAAACTGGTTTATGCTTTGAAACTTGACTTTGATTTCGAGCCTTAGACCTTTCAGGTCCTGCCCTGCCCCTCCTGCACTCAGTCTGCATGCCAAGCACAGCGTCCACTTCCCTGGACAGCAGGAAGTCTCACGAGGCAGGCAATTACTGTTACTCAGCCTGAGCTGGGCTCAGCAGCTTCTCGCTTCTCCATCCCAGCCTGTTCCCCGACTGACCCCTTTTAACTTTCTCCCTCTCCAGGCTCATGCACTCTTTACTCACGCTCCAGGCTCTGGGGAAGCCACGTGCTGTTTGCTGGTTCAGGACACAACCCCAGAGTGTGGGTCAGGCCTTCCTTCCTCTACAGCCTCTTGGAAAATTAGCCAGTTTCTCATTCTCCGGGCAGGTCAGGTTCACGCAGGGTCTAACACTTCTCCTTCCTGACTCCCTCACTCTCCGCACCAGCTCTCTGACAGTGTTCTCCCCCAACCCCTGCTCTCCCGTGAGTCCTAATTATACAGTGTATTTCTCAGGATTCCTTGGAAGTATTAACTTCCAAGCTCTCTGTGGCATCGCCTCTCCTGGTTTCACCCAGGCTTTTCGGAAGACTCCTGTCCTGCAGACACTGCGTCTCAGAGTTTGGCCACAGACCCTGCTCTTTCTCTAGGTTAACATATGTTCTTCACATCTGCCTGCCTGCCTGGGAGGGGTGATGCCAAGAAAGACCCTACTTCCAGAGCTGTTTCCTCCTGGGAGATACATGGGTATGCACCAGGATGCTGTGCCATGGTCTTGCTCTGTAGACAAACTCCACCCCTTTGCCCTTTCTTCATGGCTGTACTTCATCCCCTGGTTATAACCCAAGTCACCCTTGACTCCACCTGCTGCCCTACTACCCTCTCACTGACAGTGGAAGGTTTCTAGAGAAATCACAAAGTCAAGCTCTTCTGATTCAACCACAAGTCCCCACGGGTCCCTCAATAATGCTATGACACCCAACACGCTGATGCCAGCAAAGTTATCATCGAGGTCCCTTGGGGAATGGGTTAGCCCTGCCTCCTTCCTGAAATCTCCCAGTGTTCAACTCAGTGTCTCACTTCTTGATCTGTTAGGGAAACAAGCAGACAGGAACTCCGTCATTTCCACAGACATCCCTTCTACTGGCCTCAAAGTCACTGTCCTTCCTCCAACCAAGGCAAGGCTATGTAAGGCTAACCCTCCTGTTCTCTGAATCCCAACACCTCATTTTGTCACCCCACCCCCTCTATCTCCTGAAGTAGAAAGTTCTTGACACTCTGCTGGGTCCTGCCATCCCCATGTACTCTTGCTTGGCCACTTCTGCATGAGGCCCTTGTCTGACGGAGTAGGGCAGGCCTGTAATCTTAGCTACTTAGTTGAAAGCCGAGGCATGATGATCTTAGGCTACACGTTCAAGGCTAATTTGAGCAATTTAACAAGACTCTGGCTCAAAAAGAATAATGAAGAGCCACGGGTGCAACTCAGTGATAGGACATTTATAGACTATGAAAGGCTTCAGTTCAGCCCTGGTTCCACAAAAAGAACTAACTGATAAGTATACAGTCAAGCAAACGGCACCTGACCGCTGCATTCCCTCTAGCCAGCGTTTCATTTGCTCGCTCTTGACAGTGGTATGCCTCACGGAGTTCTTCCTCTATCTCCTGTTCCTCCCCCATTCACTCCTCAGTCACCCTGGTCTCCCCAGTGACTATAACTGCCATGTTGCCAAATCCCATAGATACAGCTATACCCTTCCCTCTTCCCCTACCCGGGTGATCGGGACAGCTTCCTATGTGGTCTCCCACTTCCTGTCACCCTGAAAGTCCGTTCTCCACGTGGCAGCGACCATGACGTAAATGGAATCTCGTCGTTCCGCTGCTCAGAGTCCTTCGATGGCTTCTGAGTGCACTTAGACTCAAGCCCACTGCAACTGACAGAAAGCCATCTCGAACTGGCATAAGTGATAAAACTAATTTACTGAGAGAGAAATGGCTGGCTTGTCAACCTCATGTCCTCACACCTCAGTACCCAGCAGGCCTTTCCTGAGTGTCGCCGAGCTGCCATCAGCCCTGGTACTCAGCTTAGATGGCTCAGCCACCAGGGTCTCTGTCTGCTTAGCGGGGTCCCTTATCCCCACTTCACTGCTGCAGTTGCTCCTCGCCCGGCACCTCTCCAACCCATATTTGCCAGCTGCTGGCATGCCCGTCTCCTTACCATTCTTAGTCTTGTCCTGACTCCTTCTAGGAGCTAAGCAGCTGCACTTTGGGTGGGTGTGCTGGCTAGATCCCCTACTTATCAACACTAAGTCATGCCCTCTGAAAGAACAGTGGCCTCTAACAGGTGTTGCTTGGTACCCTCTGAAGATGTCACAATTTGGGTCGGTCCACATTGATTTATAGACACCCATAGTGGTTTGAGTGGAGAAGGGACTCTTTTGATGAGAAACATGCAGGAAATAGAACACATCTCTAGGTCCCATAGTTGGCTGAGACGGTGAAGTGGCAAAGAGGGAAACCCTGGGTCAGGTATCACATGCACCAAGCCTTAGAATAACCCACTTCCTGCCCTAGCCCTGTGTGCCAATGGGCGATATATGGCCTCCCAGTTTCTAGAAAAGGTGTGTCCCAAGCAAAGGTACATCCCATGCAAGGCCTCTCTCTCCCCTGTACATCAGGACACCTCTACCACAGGTTTCTATAAATCTACTAGTCTAGGGGATCGGAGCTCCTCCCTGTACTGGTGGTCCCAAGGTCCAGTCTCTCCAGATGTTTTGCTCTGGAGTTCTTATATCCATGGCGAGCCTTCTCTCTGCTAGCCCTTCCACAGTTACAGACATCAAAAGGTTGTGTCGCTCTTTCTTCTAACACTCTCTGCTTAGGGGAGGAAGCCCAGGTCCCCCAGCAAAGCTCTCTTGCATCTCCGAGCTTGAGCATCAAGGCATACCACCTGACCTCCTACTCCCATGCCACTGTGACTTCGCTCCTTCGCTGAAGCTGTCCCTGATGCTGGCAATCCTCACCTTCTACCTAGGAAAATCTACTTACCAATCAAAATTCTGCTCAGATGGCCCCTGGCTCCTCCCCATACCTCCCCCAACTCAGAACAAAAGACCTTCAAGGAGACATTCATGGTATCCAGTTCCCCCTGCTCTTCTACATAGAAAAAAGTCCTAACAGCATGGCATGGTGGGTGCCTTCGTACAGTGAAAGCTCAGAGAGGCAGCTTGGGCCTCAGCATCCAGAAGGCCTGCTCTGTGATTCAGGCTGAGTTACCTCCAAACCGGTCCCGTGTGCCCATGAACCTTGCTCCCCCTCCCCCCGCTTGAGTTTCCCTAGATCCCGCCGCTGTAGACAGTAGCCCCTATGTGCACATCCTCACCCAGCCAGAGCCCCGGCCACCCTGGCAGTGGCCCAGCAGCTTCTGGATGCATTTATCCCACTAATGAGAAGTTCCTTAAAGCCCTAATAAGGCCCTCCCTGCCAAGCAGGTTCAGTAACAGATTCTTATAAAACATAAATTCAGTACATTAAAGCCAGATCTCAGCACATTAGGAGAACCACGGGGAGGGGCCTGAGTTTACCAAACACCAAGCAGTTGCTGTCATTTAATTAAAAAAATAATAATGAGGAGCTCTGGTAATTTCTGGTCTCTGTCTAAGAGAGACCAGAAAATGTCCCCCTTGGTTTCGCATGTCAGATGTTGCTGTGGAAAAAAAAAAAACCAAAAAAACAAAAAACCAATTTATGTGTCAAGACAAAAGCCATTTCTGGATGGCTACAAACAAAAAGAAACCTTCCCTGCCTGGCTCGCCAGCCCCAGTGCCCCAGAAAGGGTTCTGTTCTCTTATCTGATCACGTCCTACACGTATATTCTGACCAAGCTCCCCCTCACAGCTCCATATTGTTTTTCCATCTGTTAATCTCTCACCCAAACAGCCACTTGTTGCAGTGCCCATGTGCCAGAAGCAAGCCATGTAAGGGCTCCTGGAATGACGTCTATGTACTAAGAGAACGCAGGATGCTAAGAGAACGGGAAGATGCTAAGGACCACAGAGAGGCAGCCCGGGACATCCTGAAGACAGAGAGAAGTGTGCTGGGGTCTCTGAGAGAAGCTTCTTCTAAATGAGGCTTTATTATGAAGGAGGATGCTGAACTGGGTCCTGAGATTGGAGGAGATGAAAAGGAAAATGACCCAGGGAGATGAGACAGCCAGCACAGAGGGACTGAGGCGTGCACAGACAAGTATGTGGAGAGAATTGTGCCAAAACACCAAAACACCGAGTCTCCGGGCAGGATGCCAGGGCCCTGTGTGAGGTTGAGTGGACGGTTAGTGGCACCTGACCCAACCCAAAGTCTCACTCTAAACCCGCAAGACCCAGAAGTGGGTGAGATTGGAGGATCAAAGCATACTTGGTTCCTCTAACAAAATCAGCACCTCTCAGATGTCCGTCTCCAGCATAGTCCCTGGAGACCCGCAGTCCCGTCGTAACCAGTTCCGTCCTTGATCCCAGCAGCTACAGAGTGGGAGGGTAACAGTGGGAGGCAGTGAACAAGGAAGTCTGTCACTCAGAAAGTTCTAACAGAGATGTTGGCTGGATCTCCAAGAGGCAGGAATGGAGGCTCAGAAACTCTGTGTCCCCAGCCTGCCAGATACAGGCAAGCATGTCCCCTTGGCATGTGCCATTCCAGAAAGAACTATCCAAACTGAACAATACTCTCCTCGTTTCCATGGCCACATCTAGTTTTAGCTCACCTTTCCTATGTGCTGAGAGTTACAAATAGAACTGGGATTGAGTCCACCCAAGCTAGACCAAGGCGAACGAAATCACAAGACCTGATAAGGGTCCTGGCTCCCCTACACACCCCTATAGGGTACAGCCCCAAACAGTCCCTGCTAGGAAGCAGGGCCACCATGCCTGAAGACCAAACCACAAAGACCAAGAAATCTTGGTCACTGGCATCAAGGCCACTCAAAGAGACACAGCCTTGCAGTGACACCGAGGAAGCTCCTTGACTCCCACCCTGAGTCTCAGAAATATTCTCAGCCTTCACAAAGCATGAGTTCAAGGTCTTTGAGGGGAGTTGTGATCCAGGAGTTCCTGAAAGTTGTGGTCCCTACCTCCCAATTATAACCAAGATTCCCAGGGTCTCTAGTAGGTAAGACTCAGGGAACATCCTCCCTGTCAGAATTCGCCCATGAATGAGGCAGAGTCCAAGTGCTCACTAAGACCTCATCCTCTTCTTCAGAAATTCACCCTACTTCTCTGTGTTCCTTACACACGAAGAGAGGTGATTATGTTTAGCGTTTCTAATCCAAACACCTGAAATGCTCCAAAATCAAACACTTTTGAGCATTAGTTTGGTGCCACCAGTGACAAATGTCCCACCTGGCAGGTAATAGTCAAAACACAGAGGCATGTACATATGGCACAAGGCTCTTTGCAGCCTCTAAGTTGTATGTGTAGCGTGAGTTTCATGTTCAGGCTTAGGTCTGACCCCCGAGACGAGACACTATGCATTATGCTTAAGTGAGATCTTACAGATCAAAAACTCCTGGCTCGAGAGATGGTTCTGTGGTTAAGAGCTCCTGATACTCTTACAGAAGACCCAGCTTGTAGACTGTATAACTACTGTTCTCTCTGCTTCTTCGATATGTTAATAATATTACACTCTTTGGGGTTTGTTCCTCTAGAGAACCTTGCCTGATACCAGCAGTGTACGCTACAGGCACCAGGAAGCATAGAAGCTCGAGTGAACATGCGTAGTTCGAACTTTGCACCCTTTGACCAACACCTTGCCCCTTCCTCCCCCACCCAGACCGCCTGCCCTTCTACTCTCTGCTCTGGGGAGCTGGCTGTTTTAGACTGCACACTAGAAAGCAATTGTTTTTCTTGGCATATTTTACTTAGTATAGTGCCCTCCGATTCAACCACGTCACCAGAAACGCAGGATGTTCGCCATTGAGGCTGAACAGTATCCCATCCTGTTGTGGACAGCCCCGGCCTTGTATTTTGATACTAATTCCCCTTTCCTGGGAAGAGCTGCAGAGGAGGAGCGAGTCATTACACAGGTAATTTCTAGTGAACCTTCTGCCCATCTTAATTTGTAAAATAGAGGCTGGAGCCAGTGGTTGGTCAGTTGTGTTTTCACTTTTAAGTATCAAAAGGTTAAATATCATTTTTTAATTCAAAGAATTACCTGGTTCGGAGCCCTCAGATCACCTGTTCCTCCCTACAGTTTTTACAGGGCACTGGTCAAGCACAGCTCCAGGCTGAGTGCTGCTCCCGACTCTGGTCCTAGCTTTTTGTTTGGGGGTTGGGGGGGTTGCCATTCTTTGCAGGCCCCTCGGATTCATTCAGCCTTTTATGGGGGTTTTACCTCAGGTTAGTTGAGTTCTAAGCAGCAAGGTGGGCACCAATTTGTTGCGGTAAATAACCAACCCAAATAAGACCGGTCAATGAAAACACAACTCGGTAATTATGGTTATATTCTGTAAGCCTAGATTGGACAGATTCACCACTTCACTACTCTGTTCCCCAGCTAGGAGACCCTTGTAACTTGAGGGTTTTCCAGACTCTGTTTTTGTCCTTCTACCTCCTACTTCCCAGTCGTCTTCCTCCGTGGTCCTCCATCATCTTCTCTCTCCTCCTTCTCCTCCTCCTTCTCTGTCTTTCGTCCTCTATAGAAGTTTGCCAAAATATTCGCTTTTGGCTCCCTGAAAGGCCTTCTGAATTGTTTATAAAACTTGCCTCAGCCTTGTCTGGTCTCAGAACATCTGTTTTTGAAGCAGTGACGTTTAATTGTCCTGAGGAAGAGAACCGTCCCTGCCAGTCACTGGGGCCTGCGAGAGTTTTTTGGCAGGGTATGGAAAGTGGGAGATGTGTTATGATGGGGGAGAGGTTATGCCTATGTTTCCACAGGAAAAGAAAAGCTGTGGATTCCTTCCAAGTTGATAAAAATCAGACATGACAAACGGAAACCTCCTGAAGACCTTGGCAACACAGAAGAATAAAAGGAAGACTAACACAACCAACCAAATAGGTGATGTATATATGGTGATGTTTATGTCTCTTATATGGAGACAGCTCTGGAACCGGCAGTGACTAAGATGTCTATATACAGCCAAGGACACTTATTGGGTACTAATTTATCATGACTTGTTAATACATGCCATCCTTTATGAGGGCGTGTATATAAAATTATATTATAGTTTGATTAAGTGATCAAACTAACCTAAACAATGGCACATACAGTAAGTATAATGTTAAAATATAGGGATTATTTGCTTTTAGGAAAGATTTATAAACAGATTTGTCTGAATCACGTGTGAATTATCGCCCGCAGTTTGGAACTTAGGGAAAATTATCACTGACTCTAGAGTAGAGAGAACAGTGTATAAATAGAGACTGCTCTGGCAGAAGGCAGAACAGAAAGATAGTGTAAATCAGGTGTATTCAGATGATATAAAAGTTATATTGCCCCCATGGGAATTCTGGGTTCATATCCTGCTTGGCAAAATAGGGAATGAACATGGGTGTGGTTTTCAGTTTTGCGGTTATATTTTTCCTCTGGAAAAGAGGTCAAGGATAAAGGGTTTTTTTGGTTACTGGCTCAAGGATATGCTGTTTAAGGAAAAAAGATTTTGTCTGTGTATTAAAATATTTCTACCTCCCAGAATCATATGGATTAGACATGACAGAGGCAGGCTGCCAGAGAGTAGATTCCAGAATTCAAACAAAAAATTATTTTGATACTAAAATTAGTTTTGAGAATTATATACTGCAGAAATACACAGCCTTGGTGTATCTACTCATCAAGCAAGCTGAGCAGATCTGCTCGAACCTCTGATGTCCTGGAATTTCAGCTGGATGTAGTGAAGACAGATGTCAGAGGCTTATCAATTTACCTTTCCCCCACCCCTCTTCTAATATCTCAATGCCCTTATTCAGCTTGAAGAAGTTAATGAAGAGTCAGCGCCCCAATTCCCTGTGTTTGGGGACTGGGGTGGTTAATATTATGCTGTTTTTCTAAGGAAAAGTAATGGTTTTATTGGAACAGGGAGGAATAGTTAGAATTGATTACTTAACCATAATCTATTTGGTAGAGATCTGTATAACTGTTATTAAAGTTAAAGTTAAATTTAAGGTTTTCATTGGTATGAGTTTCTTACTGATATAAAAGTGAGATTAATATTGTTATTCTCACGGGCATTGTGCCTATAATAACACATTTAGAACTATAAGGCCCAGTCTTTCTTTAATTTTGTTAACTGATTTGAGATGGTTAGCCTGTAAGTTAAGGGCCTATAGCAAATTCATGGCTCTGAGTTTACTGTTAGGGTGTTTTCTAGATGTTAATTAGAAATAGCTGAGAGGAGTTAATGAACAACAGTCCAGGTTGCCTTACATAGATAGTTGGTTTCCAAAAACGTCAGAAGTCCACAGAATTGATGTTACAAACATTCCTGTATTAATGTTCATCTTGATTAGATACCTGTCTGCCCCTGACAGCTTCCCTGTCTTGGATTCTAAGAAGAAATTGAGCATCTTTGGAGTTATTCCAGTTGTGGTGAGACAGCCACTAGGAAAGAATTGCCTCTTTTCATCTACAGACAAATTACTGTCCAGAAAAGGACACACTTGCAGAATAGTCGACTGATTGTGTCTGCCAAGACAGAGTAATCAGCCCTTAATATTTCTGCATCACTAGGTCTGTCAGAAGATCCTGGGCCAGAAGGCTGAAGATCAGATGCTCCAACATTTTGAGGTATAGGGACTGTCCAGGTGTTCAGTGGTCTCTCTATATTGGCTAAGTTTAAGAAGCTATGCTTTGTGCTTCCCAGAATTTCAGTTAATTCAATCATTCTGGATTTCTGACGGGGTTGAAGACTTATAGTCTCATAGCCAATCCTGGCTATTTACTTTGAGAGAAAAGATTTGAGAAGAAAATTTTCAGCTGACATTCGTTCTAAAGCCAAGAAAAAAGCCAGGTTCAGAACTAAGTCTTTTAGTTAAGAGAGATGACAGAGGTTCTGGTTAGTCAACAAAATGTTGGACTGGGTATTAGGTCTATCTTGTACCTTACTGATACAAATTGGTATAGTTATGCTCTAATTGTATTTTGAGAAAAAAAGTTTTATTTTAACAGGAAGGGTGATATGTAGGAGGAGTTAAGGTGGGAGGAGTAAAAGGAAGAAGAGGAGGAGTAAGGAGAGGAGGAGAATGAGAGGAGGAGCTAGGAGATGGGGGGGGAGGAGCATGGAGGGAGATGTTGTCTCCACCAGTCAAAGATAGTTGGTATACCTAGGTTGAGTATTGGGTTACACTTCTGATCGTATGGGCATCTTGTTATTGAGCATTACCAAACCTATAAAGCCTTTGATTAACATTTTTTTTAAAAGTTGCTAATTTAAAAAAAAGGATGAGGAGGGAGGGTGATGGAATACATGTGACAGGAAATCAGATGAGGAAACTAGCTGGAGGAAGAAAGGGAAGGGGCAGAGGGAAACAAATCAGAACTCTAATGTCACATGTATGAGGATGCTATAATAAAACCCAGTACTTTGTATGTTAACTTAAAATACTAATAAAGAAAAAAAGGAAGAAGGAGGAGGGGGATAGGATAGGGGGTTTCTAGGGGAGGGATGGGGAAAAGGGATGACATCTGAAATGTAAATAAATAAAATATCCAATAAAAAAAAAAGAACTAAGTCTTTTAGTTAGGAAAAGATGACAAAGGTTCTATTTAGTTAGCAAAAACGATGGACTGGGTGTTAGGTCTATATTATACTTTAACAATTACAGTATGTACTATAGTTGTGTTCAATTTATAAATGGGAGAAAATAGTCTTTTAATTGGACAGAAAGGGGGACGTGTTGTGGATAGCCCCAGCCTTGTATTTTGATACTAATTCCCCTTTCCTGGGAAGGGCTGCAGAGGAGGAGTGAGTCATTTCACAGGTGAATTCTTGTGAACCTTCTGTCCATCTTAATTTGTAAAATAAAGGCTGGAGCCAGTGATTGGGCAGAGGAAGGGGAGGTGGAGAAATAAAGGCCGGTGGGAGAGAGCAGAGGGAACGACTGAGGACCATGGAGGATGACTGAGAAGCAGGAGGTAGGAGGACAAACTCGGGGTCTGGAAAACCCTCAAGTAATAAGGGTCTCCTAGCTAGGGAATAGAGTAGTGAAGTGGTGACTCTGCCCAATTTAGGCTTGCAGAATATAACCATAATTACTGAGTTGTGTTTTCATTGACCGGTCTTATTTGGGTTGGTTATTTACCGCAACACCATCCCGTGTATATGTGACATTCATCTGACTTCATTCATCCACTAATAATCAATACCTTGGTCACTATAAGTGACCAAGCATTCAGTAAACACAAGCATGTAAATATCTCAGTATCTGGATTGCGTTTTCTTTCAGTAGATACTGGGTCCCACAGTATTTCACTTAAGTTGTTTGATGAACAACCATACAGCTTCCCACCACAGCGGTACCAATGTACAGCTCCGCCTTCGGTGTGCTGGGGTCCCATTTTTACCGACACACCTGTCATCCTTTGTCCTTTTCACTTCTGCATGCCGACAGGTAGCGTCCCACTGTGGGTCTGCTTGTGTCTCCTGAGGATTAACAAATCAGCGTCCATGAGCATCTTTTACACACCAGTGAGCCATTTGTGTCTTTGCTGGAGAGCTGCCTCCTCCTCCGGCCCGCTGCCTACTCTCCGTCTGGTTATTTGGTTTTTGCTATGGCTCTGTGGGAGTCCCTTATGTATTGTGGATCGAGGCTTTCTCATATTGTCTCCTGCTCTGCCTGCTCCCGCCCATCCCACAGATGCACCCTCGCCCCCTGGCTGGACAGGGTTTCCCTTGTTTGATTCTGCTCTGCTGTTCAAACCTTTGACAGCAGACCCTCAAAACCACTGCCAGGCCCAATGTCCAAGAACTTTGTCTTTTGCATTTTCCGATAGAAAAGTTATGATCTTGGGTCTTTTTGCTGAAGTCTTTAATCCTTTCTCAGTTGATTTCGTGTGATATAAATATGGGTTTTCTTTTCTTTCTTTCTTTTTTATTTTTGCATGCATTTTGCTTTTGCCTTCTGCTGCTTGGGATCCAATCTGGGGCCTTGTATGACATAGGCAAGCATTCTGTCACCAAGCTACATCCCTAGCACTTGGGTTTTTGAAAGAGGGTCTCAATCTAGCCCAGGTTAGCCCAGAACTCTCTATGTAGCCCAGGGTGCCCTCGCACTTCCAGTTCTGCCTGTTCCTGCAGCGTGCTGAGATTAAAGGTGTCAGCCACCACAGCCTGCTGTTTTGTGTGTTGATCCACATTTTCCCAACAGCATTTACTGAAGAGCTTGTTTTCTCCCCACTGAATCTCCTCACCACCTATGTTACCGTTAATTGACTGTAGGTGTGGTTTTATCTCTGGACTCTGTTCTCTTCCATCCATTTATGTGTCTGCTTTTAGTGTCAGTAGCACGTGGCTTTTATTCTATAGCTTTGTAATGTGATTCAGAACGAGGAAGTATGACACCCCCAGCTCTGTCTTGATGTTCAAGATTGCATTGACCTCTGAGGTCTCTTGTGGCTGCCTGTGAATTTTAGGATGACATTAATTCTTCTCCTCTCTGAACACAGGCTATCCTTCCCGTATATTTTTCAACTAAATAGTGTTTCTCTTGGTGCCTACACACAGTGGCTCTCCCAGGGGGAAGTGGTTTATTCTCATCAATTTAACAACCGCTCCTGAGGCTTTCCTCGGCCCGCCTTCAAGAAGCACCAGCTCTTGTGGGTGAAACAGACTGAGAGACCAAAAAAAAAAAAAAAAAAAAAAAAAAAAAACACTCTGTGGGAATGCATATTGCAAGGTTTGATGCTGGTGGGAAGAGGGCAGCTCGGAGGAGCTCTGCCGTGGAGAACTGGAAGGAAGTGAACGAGGCGAAGAGGCAAAGGCAGGAGAGCAGTCACGGAAATGGGATTCGCCTCATCACACAGTGCGAGCATCGCACAGTGTGAGCATCACGCAGGTGTGGCTTGTCAGTCCCATGGCTGCCAGTACAGAGGGTGGACTAAAACATACCGCAGAGAGAGGGCTAGACAGCAGGCAAACAACAGATCCTGGCTACTCTTTGAGACCACAGACCTCTTGGAGAACATGAAGAAAACTATCGACCATGTACCCATAATACAAATATTCGCAATTCCGTGTCGAGCGCAGGCTTCCAGCCATGGTCACCATCACTAACCGAGCGTGTGAATTCGCCCGAGCATCCTCAGGAAAATAAACCCGGAATGCCACCTCTTCCCTCTGCCAAGCACTTCAGATGGCTCCGGCCCTGCACTTGACGGCCTGGATGTTACATCCCTTACACACTGCATATTAGGACATGTTTTCTCAAATCCCAGCTGTCCCGCCCTTCCTCAGACTCTTGCAGGGGCTGTGGAACCTTCTCTGTGTGGAGGCCTGGAGCTCTCCTGCAGACCAGAGATGGGACCCTGGGTATCTTCTCCTCAGTCCTGTCTCATGCATCCTCCACTTCATCCCCTGTTGCCAGGTAGCTCCTTTACCTGTGACAAAGCCTGTGCCCTAGCACCACGGTAACTAAACTATTTCCAAAGTACCCCTGTTGTACAACCTGAGAAAGGGGCTCAGGGACCAGGCAGTTAGACGCCTTTAGCTTGTCTCCTCTCTCCTCCAGGAACATCATCAAAACACAAGGCTCATGTACCCTGTCTAGAAATGCACCATCCAGCCCCTGCAGGGGCGTTTGCTTGTGTATGGTAACCCTGTGCCCCTGAGAGACGCTGACATGGCTCTAACTATTTAATGGCTTTGAATACGTTGGTAATAACTTTTGCCGGTAGCAGCTCAAACTAAGCTGCAGATCAAAGAAGACTTGTTGAACCTAAAATGGTTCTAATTAACTCCCTGACCAGCTTCCTTTGCGACAGATGGCCACGGGGGGCTAGCTGGGCTTCCTGGGAGGAGCACAAGACCAGGAGTCGTCCTCGGGAGTCGGGAGTCGTCCATCTGCAGAGAGGGACGAGGAAAGAACACTTGCCCTGTTGTGAAAAACACAGAATGAGGCTGCATTGCAAAGGCTAGTCATCCTATGACCTGTTACTAAGTAGCCGAAACTGTGAGGGATGGTAACCTCCAGACTGGAAACTGTCTGCGGCTTGCCTGCAGGACATCCAAGATTTTGATACACTTCTTACCCAGATGTCCTTCAGGACAAAGGAGACTAAATTGGGTAAGGAACCTACAAGAGTTCAGAGGTTTTCCCAGCTTCAGCACGTGAGGCAGCTGGTTCTCCAGGGGCTCCCACCCGCAGTGGTATCCTACCTGCTGCCTCTATAACCATCATGGCTGTCTTCTAGAGTCTCCCTGACAAATGTCCCTCACCTGCTCTGGTTCGCTCAGAGTTTCTGAGGCAGGAGTCAGGGCTCCTTAACTTCCCTTGTACTAAAGTGCCCCAGGCAGTGATGGAGGAGAGAAGCCTTGGCCTGGGTAGGACCCTGTTCGTCACTCCTCCCTAGGGAGAGGCCATCCTAGCCCTGCCATCCTGGCAGGGGTCTGCGCCCTGCAGGCGGCACGGCAGAACCATCCTGTAGCATTTCTTGTTCATGTACAAGCCCAAAGAACTTGTCTTTTAAAATGTTTGGCTGGTTTTGGATTTTCCAGCTTTTTTTTTCCGGACTTTGTAATATTTGCATTCACAATGAGATATTTGAGGGAGATGACCCAGGTCTACAGGTGAAGTTTAGTTATGGTTCACATACAGCTTATACATGCAGCCCACAGACAGGGAATTTTATACTCTATTTTTAATGATTTTGTGTTTGGCTGCGATTCATCAACAATCCAGTGTAGAATTTTCACCCCGGAGTGTTGCGGCAGCCTTCAAACAACTCTGGACTTTGAAGCACTGAGGATTTTGGATTTCCAGGTTAAAGGATGTTTGACATTGACTTGGCCCATGGAGAAATCTAACTTTTTTCTTCCTGTCTTTAGGAACAGAGTTAACAGGAAGGACTGCCTGTCTCAACTCTCACACAGATGTGAGTGCCTGGCCCATCACTTGAGGCTGAGAAGGAGCCAGAGGCGGCCTGCCCAGGCAGCCTGAAGCCACGAGGAAGCCAACGATAATGGCTAATGCAATACACACAATTTCATTACAAACGTGAAAACTGATTCTAAACTCACAGAAAAAGAAAAGGGAGACCTGATCGGAATAACAAGTCCTGGGGATACCGGGTGGTTGAATCCTGTGCTGTGCCTTTGCCAAGAAAGTTATGGGCAGAGAGGATAGCAAAGAGTAGCAGCTACCTGGAACTTCTCGACTTCCCCTAACACGTACAACACGCCTTATCAACTACCCTGTGTCAGAAAGCACTCTGCCCAGAAATCCACCCCTTCTCATCACCCTGGAAAAGAATGGGCCTCCCCATCTGAAGAGGCAGCTTCTTGCTTCTTATAAGAACAGACACAGCTTGTTCCTGTGCCTCTTCCTGACTCTGTAGAGGGGCTTTTGTGTTCTATATGGAGGCCTGTTTATGACACCAAACCCCACATTTGTTTACTAAAGCTTCTTAATGGAAGAGCTTTATTTAAATACTGGTCTTGGCTGTCCATCATGGACTTGTTTCTTACGGCTGCGCAGTTCATAGATACACACCTCCGTCCTCCACCCTGGGTCTGCCATCCAAACAGGGAAAACTCACTTGACGCTATCTTGCTTTGTGGCTTTTAAGAACAACTGCATGTGCTCTCCAGCAAACACGGGAGAGTGTGTATTTATCCTACAACAGATGCATTCATTCATTATTGAGTATCTACTCTGTGTGTGGTACGGAGCCAAGACGAGGCTGTGAACGGCTCCCCCGAGCTCCCTGATATGTCAGGGAAGGAGGCTCACACTTTGAAAAAGCCCATCTATAATGCACGTGGGTGGGCGAGCTATTAAAGGTGTGGACTACGTGCCTAGAGAGGGAAAACCACAACGATTACTTCTGTCTCTGGCCTGTGGGGAGTGACGGCCGGCTCGTGCTGCCCTAGGCAGCGCATCCTGGAGAGACCTCTAGTCAAACCCACCTGCCTTTCTCACACAGAAAACAGATGAACGTCCCTGTCCCCCCAACTCCCGGATGGTTGCAGGGCTGCACAGCGCCGAGACAACTCTAGCCCAGCTGCCCCGCCCACCCCCACCCATATGCTCCCCACCCACCCACTATTCACTTGGGAGCCAAGGCTAATGGGGAGAGAAAGGGGGTCCTGCATACGCACTGTTGGGGCAGACTTGGGAGACAGTCATTGGAAGCCGACACTCAGCCAGCTGCTGCAATAAAGCCTCAGACATACGGACCTGTTCTCCACGGCCCCTTTCCTGCAGGGAAGGCCCCCAAGGCTCCCCTACCATCTTGTCAATGATTTTCTTCAAGAACTCTGGATTTGTCTCAGGTCTCAGCGTGGAGCCTGAGCCCTGGGTACAGAGAACCTTCCAGCAGGAGCTATTCAAAGCGCAGTGTCATGAACTCGCCATGAACCCTCGAGTCACCTTCAGTGAGCACCTACCTCCAAGTCATTTGCCTGAGTGAACTTGAGTGAGGGCTTCCCATCCTGGGTTTATACAATTGGGGTGTGTGTGTGTGTAGGTGTATGTATGTGTATATGTACATGTGTGTATGTGTATGTATGTGTGTGTTGTGTGTGGTATGTGTATACATGTATGTGTGTGTCTGGGTGTATATGTGTGTATGTGTGTGGTATGTGTGTACATGTATGTGTTTGTGTGTGTAAGTGTATATATGTGTGTTTGTACATGTGTGTTTGTGTGCTCATGTGTGTGTATGTGTGGTATGTGTGTACATGTATGTGTTTGTGTGTGTATGTGTGTAGCTGTATATATGTGTGTGTTCGTATATGTGCATGTACATGTGTGTTTGTGTGTACATGTGTTCATGTATGTGTTCGTGTGTGTGTGTGTGTGTGTGTGTGTGTGCACATGCATGCCAGTAGTTAACATCAGGTGTCTGCCTCAATCTCTTTCCCCCTTAACTGGAGCTTGCCAATTCGACTGGTCAGTGAGTCCCAGTACCCACCCATCTTCCCATCTCTGGCTCTGTGACGCAAGTGCACACCATCACACTGGTCCTCGGGATTGAGTGGCAAGCAGTCTCCACTGGGCCTTGCAGCTGAATTTTGAAACTCAGACGTCAAGCTTCCTACATGCTGGAGGAGAACCCCACCTTGTATGTTGGGCCCGTGTGTTTTGCCAGTCCACTCTACATATCGATGATGTCATCCTGCAGCCTCGCCTGCCTGGCATCATATGTGAAGTGGACAGTCAGCTTATCAAAGACATCATTAAATGTGTCAAACATAGCCAGCCCAAGGATGACTCCCTGTGGCAGCCAAGACCTAAACAAAGACTCTGGGTAGTGTCTGCCACATGGAGCTGCAAATGACTGAGCGGATCCACTGGCAAATTCGGCCGCTCTGTGTCCGCCCGGATCTGATGCCTCCTCACCTCAGGGCAGTCATACCTCTCTCTTTTCCTCACGGACGGCATGGCTCATGGCTCTCTAAAATTGAGATGCCCAATTGGAAGACACTTAGACAGAGTAAGCTTTGCAAAGTCAGAAGAGTCAGCGGGTTGACCCAAACTGACCTTTGTGAACTACCGTCTGAACTGCTGTGGTCTGCTTGGTCTTTCTGTTGCTCCGGTCCCGTCTGCTTCCAATTCCCTCGAGAGGTGTTGGGGAGAAAATGGCCCAACACTTGCTGCTTTAGAGTCTTTTTTTTAATCTACCTTTTCCTTCATTGCAAAAACATCTGCCTGCTTTCAGCTTCCCTGGCGCATCTCACCCTCCCTACGGCTTCTCAATAACACACACAATGCTTGCAGAATTGCATTCATAACCTGCGGCTGTCGCCGGAGGGATGCCTGCAGAGATACCTTTGTTTGTCCTGGCCTCGGTTTATGGGCCTGGCTTTGGCCTGCTATGGTCTGAACGCAGCTCTGCAGCCAGGAGAGGCCAGCCAAGCACACCACGGTATCCAAGTACACTCAGTCCAAACCGTGCCCACAGATGGAAGGCAGGGGCCCACCTCTCCTCTGCTCTATTCAGAAAGCCAGGCAGGAATGCGTGCGCAAGTGTGCGTGCACAGAGGTATAAAAAGTTCAACGGGCGGCATAATAATAATAGAGTTTGTGTCACCTGCTACACTCCGGTGTAAGTACTTCATATATTTAATCCATCTGATCCCCACTAGAGCCCCGTGTGGTGTGGATTGCCGTTCTTCCAGATTTGCAACAGACAGAAGCAATGCCCTCTGCTGCAGTAAGTCTGCACAGGTTCGCTTACCCACAGCAGCAGGAGCCCATCCCGAGCTTTCTGCATCAATCCTTCCAAGAATGCCCCCAGCACACCCTACATTCCCTTCACATCCCAGCCCTTCTAATTATCCCCTGAACATCCCAGGTACCTCCACGTCCCTGTACCTCTCTGTTCATGATCTCGGCTCTGCCCGGAATACTCTTTCTCCTCTCGTCCATATAGAAAACTTCTATTCATATTTCAAAACCCAGTCAATGTCACCCTTCCTGAGAAGCATGGCCGCTCCTCTGTCAAGGAGAATGCTCGGCTCCCTCCCTTCTGGTCCTACAGCGAGTTGTTTGGACCCTGTTATGTTAGACTCGGCTTTGTAAACAGTAGGAGTTTCTGGAATAAGGACAGAGAGGCCGGGAAACTGGCATAAAGTAGCAAGAATAAAGTAACCAAGGGCTTTCACTTCATCATCCACTTGTTACATTTTAATGCCTACTGTATACCAGGCATCATTCTCGATGCCTACTGTATACCGGGCGTCATTCTAGATACTGAGGACACAGCAGTCAACAAATACAGTCTCACAGATCCTGTGCTTTCTCGGGGAAACGAGGAATAAACAACAAATAAGTAAACCCGGGGTTCATCAGGAGGTGGTATCTGCCCTGGGAAGCAACAGAAGACACAAAGAGGCCAAAAGCCCGGGAGAAGGCAGGGACGCTTTGGCATTAGATCCTAGGGAACTCTGACTCTTATACTCAGTTCCCACTGGGAGGTGCCAATCACCTACCAGTGAGGGTGACACAGCTCCTTCTATCACCTCAGGAATTTCCAGGACCTCAGAGAATCACACTCTGCTGCCAATGCCTACCTCTACCGTGGTAGCCATGAGCCAGGCCCATCACAGCCTTGAGGAGGCAGACACGGCTGGGCAGAGTGCCCTAGCATCCACAGTGATCACATGTACCTGTCACTGGGTCACATCCAGGCACATGGCACAGTGCTCTCCCCACCACAGTCAATCATCCAGCTACATAGCATAATGCCCACAGTAGGCAAAGGATTCTCCTCAATGTAGCAGTGGGCAGGCTTCACAAGAAGGGTGACATTGACTGGGTTTTGAAGTACGAGTAGGAGTTTTCTGTATGGAGAAGAGGAGAAAGAATATTCCAGGCGGGAGACGGTCAGCATCTTGACCAAAGGCCTGTGGAGTTGTAGTAATGGGCCCAGGACTCACACAAAGTCTGCCTGGCACCTGGGCCCATGACTGGATCTCCATTAAGCCCTGGTAATTGGTTTGTTAGTGAGGAATCTTGTCTAGGGCATTCCTAAACCCACTGGGAACAGACAATACTTCATGAGAAAACAAGGCCGCCTGGAGGGAAGCCTCGCTCCAACAGACGGCCCAGGGGCCTGCCGTGAAGCCAGGAAGGCCTCATCTTAGCTTCTGGGCAAGAACACAGGAGGCTTAGCTGATGGCCCAGGCTCCAAACCTGGCTCCTGATCTAGCCTGGCCGGTCCCTCCCAGAGCTGACTCATTCCTCCTCTGCTGATCCCGGTACCTCCCTCCTCTTCCATCAGTTCCTGCCCCACCCTTTCTACTCCCTCCACTGAGCCTCCACCTCCCTCCCCACAGGTCTGAAGTCTTCAGCCAAAAGCTGCACCACCGTGGTCCTGAGCCATTGCGCTCCAGGCTCTTTGATCTCCCCTGCCATACAGAAGTAAAAACAAACCAACACAAATCCTACACAGACCACAGGGCTACCTCTAGCTTTCCTGTATGGGGTCATACTCCCTGGAGGCTGGACATGGACCCTAGCCAGCTCCATTCCCTGACATCCCCTTCACATCCCAAAGTCGCTCTGCCTTTTCTGGCCTTGGGACCATCAATGCCTTGGAATGGCCACGTCTTCAACATCTATCTCCCAGCATGCTCTGCACTGGTCCTCCAGGCCCTTCTTCCTGCGCTTTCCACCTAGGGGAATCCTGCAGACTCCACCTGACCTCACCCCTCTGCTCTGACAGCAGGTTGTCCAGCAGGGCGGGGCCAAGCTGCCCCAGGGCTCAGAGCAGGTGGTAAATCTCACCCTGGGTGGGTCTGTATTCAGTGAGCTTCATTGTTGGCTACCGGGACAGCTACCGGGAGAACACCTAGCCCTCAGAAGTCGGTAGAACTTGCAGATTAGACCCCACGTGAGAGCCCACTGTATGCAAAGTGACTGCACTCCTAAGCTGGCTAGCCTGATCTCTGCCTTGGGCTAGCCTGGCTCAGCACAAGTGCAGGAGTCCTGCCTCTGAGAAAACATCTCAATCCTGGGCAAACCAGGAAGTGGTTCACCCTGACCTTAAACCCTATACTGAGTGTCCCCTTGCTCTGTAAACTGTTTTTCCCCTCTTTTTGTGGGGGCACCCCCATCCCTGACCCTGCACGCCCCTGACCCTGCACGCCCCTGACCCTGCACGCCCCTGACCCTGCACGCCCCTGCTCCAGGTTTAACCTAGTCTCTACCCTACCTCATCTGTCTGAGGCGCTCTCCAGATCTTCCCACCACTCTCTCATGGCTCAGTGAGACAAACAAGGGGCAGCCTGGTCACCAGGCAGATGCTAAACATTATTCAAAATCTGTTTTAAATTGCTGTCGGTACCAACACTAAGTTCTTTTAAGTGTTTGTGAGCACTCCTCACGTTTTCCTCTAAACAAGCAAAGAAATTGAGGTTGGGACGATCTAACTTGCCAGTGGCTGTTGAGCACACTCCTTGCTGAGGCTGTCTCTAAACAAGGAAGATGGTTAGTCAAACAGCCTGCAAGCACCAAACACCCCATTGACACCTTGAAATGGCTCTACAACAGACCACAGCTGACTGCCCTGGCTCCTGAGCACACAGCTCCAGCCAGGGTTATTGTAAATGGTCTGCACCGGGCCTCTTGCTGTCACAAGCTTCGGTGAACTCTAGATGACCCCGCAACCATTTCTATCTTGGCCAAGGGGTACGGCTTCGCCTGGTGGTCGGACTGCTGGGACTAAAAGGCCAGGCAGTATTTGTCCAAAACACAAGGCTCGGTGCCTGTGATTGGTGCTAAGAGGCAAGCCTGTGATTGGTGCTAAGAGGCAAGCCTGTGATTGGTCCAGACAGATGGCTCTGATTGGCCCAAGCACGCCTTCTCCGGCTATATAAACAAGCGCTCACTCCGGGTTCTGGAACGCGCTCAGGTGCAACATCAAGCGCAATAAAGCCTACATTCAGTAGCTCCGGCTATACTGATATCTCAAGCAGCAGCTGATGTGGTGGAAAGCTCCAAGTTCAATAGCTGCAGCGGTCACCATCACGGCAGAGAACAGCAGTGGCTGCTTGACAGTTGAAGAAGTCCCAGCAGCTCCAGAAAGCGTCCCAGCAGCCCTGGAAAGGGTCCCAGCCCCGAAAAGGGTCCCAGCAGCTCTCGCCTGGCATCTAATACCCAACACCAGGCTCGTGTCTGGGTGCCTAGTTTCCAAGTCTCAGCCAAGCCCTTTGGGCCCAGTCTACTGTGAACCGCTGGCTGAGAGTCAAAGAAACAGCTGCAGAAGGCCATTGGCAGGCCCACCATTGGTGCCTTCCCAGAATTCCCAGGGGCAGCTGTAGCCTTGAATCCATGCAGTGATGAACTGCGAGGCTTCCCAGCCAGTGCTGGGGTGCCTCTGCCTGTGTGATCCCGCCTGTGCCCGGTGTTCTTTCTCTTGAAGGGCCTATTGGGTCCTGAGTGTCACTGGACACTCAGGCTTCCAAACAGAGTCCCAGGAGAGACAGCCACCCTCAAGTCATCCCCATGGGGATCACTGAGTTAGTAGCAGGTGAGCATTTCCTACTCAATGCATGAGCCTGAGAAAGGGTGCGATTTGGACCAATCAAGGCCTTTTGTTGAGGTCAATTCCAGAGCAGCCAGGGCAGAACTGGAGGGAAAAATACCACAGTTACTCAAGAAGGAGAAAAGGCCTGGAGGATGCAGAGAAAAGAAGCCATAAATCCTGGGAGCCAAAGACATGACAAGTCCCCAGAGTCAGGGTGTGAGATGCCAGGCTGAGAGACACAGCAAAGCACTCAGGGTCCCAATACCTGAGACACGAATAGAAGAACTACAACATCAGGTGGTACCAGGTGCCATCCCTTCTGCCTGCCCACTACCACAGACTGCTTGCTGCCGCCAACCCCTGAGGGAAACGGACTCACAGAGAACAGCTTCTTGCTTATCTAAGATTTCCATCCAGTGAGATGAACAGACCCTCAAGCCAGCTGACTTGTGGCAGTCACACATCCCTGTGCTCACGTGACTAAGAGACAACCATGGCCTCTTAGTAGCCCGTCACAGACAAGGTACTGCCTCAACGGATCTACCAGACCTTGCTGTACCATCGTACCCTTGGAGCGAACCCCTCTCTCCATCACCCCCCTCCCCGGGTTCCTGCATCCCCTGTTGTCCTACTGGGGATACTCCTTCTGGTATCTTTGGATTTTGTTTTGTTTTGTGATGGTCTCACCACGTAGCCCAGGCTGGTGTCACCCATGGCTTCCTGGGTATGCACCACCACACATGGCTCCTCCATGTCTAGTAAACCCAGCCTCACTCCGGGGATACCATCTCCATCTACCCCTGTTCGAGAATCTTCGTTCTCGCTGTCTATGTTTCCAAGGCTGTGGTGTATATTCAATTCTAGGACAATGTCCCTCAGTTGCTTCAAACTCAACCAAGCTTAGTCAGAACCGAATCTACCACCATCTACTGTTACCTGAGTCCCCAGTGGCCCTGTCTTAGGTACTGAGTGTCAACTGCTCCCAGGAAGAATTTGAGAAGCATATGAGACTGGCCTTCCACCCACCACTCTCAACAGCTCCTAACGGAGCCCCTGTCTTGAAGATTCTCCCTCCTTCCTGACTCTCAGGCTGTCCTGTCGTCCGTGACCCAACCCACACTTAGCAAGGACAGGCTGGGTGTCTAGGAGCCAGTCCTTGCCTCCAGCCTGTCTTAGCCCTGACCATTTTCCACACTCAGATCCAGTCCAGCTATTTCTGCTTTAAACCTTCCGGTGGCTGCTTCTGAACACTACGACAAAGCTAAAACATTTTGGCACACACACACCTGACCTAACCTTCCTTATCACTTCTTTGAGCCACACAGCAATTATGAGGTGGAAAGGGAGAATGGGGGAGCCAGCACCCCTGAATGAGATAACCTCAGTTCATACCCCTAGTCCTTCACCAAGGAGGGTCACTGAACTGTGTCAACAGAGCTTGCGTGTGACAAGGGACAAACCAGACCGCCCATGAAAAGCCCCTAGAGTAAGGCCCTGTGCCTGGTGAGTCTGCGGCACATCGTCTTTAGCATAAACATAGCTGGTCAAGGTGCATCCCCTGCCACCTTTCACCCGGATGTCCAGTGTCATGACTGCAGGCTTGCCTCTGCTAAGGAGGCATCTCTGCTGGGGCAGCTCCATCTTTTCCTCTCAAACTTCACCCAAGAGTTCCCGGGCATCATGCCTCCTCCAGGAAGCCCGCCCTGCTTCCCTGCTGAGATGAATGCCCTTTTCTGTGTCCCCGTGTCCCTTGCACTGGCCTCTCCATGCTACCCAGTATCTATCTATCTCTCAGTTAAATTCAGGAATTCCTCCTTAGTGCTAAATGCAGGGCCTGGCATAGAATTGGTTCCATCCGCACACGGCCCAAATAACCACAGACCAGATGAACTAATGCAGCCACGACACAACCTGATGCATTCTGGGACACTGCCCTTCCCATGCCCTTCCAAAGAAACACTCAGAACACTAAAATCCCCCAAAGAAAGGCAGCCGTGGCCACTTCTGTTTTTGTCCTTGTGCCTAAGACTTCAGAAAACTCGGTTTAAAGAATGACTCACGGGAATCCACTAGGGACAGTGGCTTCAGGGGGCGGGGGTCATGGGGGCCAAGGGTGGAACATGGAAACAAAAGACCTTAATTACAAAGCCAGTGGAACGAAACAGAGGTTCACAGGTGCAGAGACGGAGTCCACATCAGAAGCAAAGCAAGGCAAAGCCAGCCAGCTTTTCACGGTGTCTGAGGCTCCAGGGGAAGGACAGAGTAAATCAAACCTCTGACAGACGATCAATGGATATCCAATTAACAGTCACAATATTACTAATTTACACAAAATGTCTAAACAATACCCTTTCTTCCTCGGAGGAGACCTTAATTCAATGCCTCCCAGCTGTTGGGACAATCTCTACTAATGCTGAAAGGCCATTGGACTGGTATCCCAGTCCAGGGTAGGCCCCTGGACTCAGACAGCCAGAAAGAAACTCAGCAGAGAGCTTAGGGCTTGGAAAGGAGGGCCAGAGCTGCCGCACTGAGTTACCACAGTCACCCACTCTGACATCAATAGCCCAGGGTTTCCAGTAGTCACTGATGCCCTAGGAAAGTCGCTCTCAACCTCTGGGTTGTGACCCCTTTGGGGGTTGCTTAAGACCATAGGAAAACACAGATGCTTACCCTCCAATTCATAACAGTAGCAAAATTGCAGTTATAAAGTAGCGATGAAAATAATTTTATGGTTGAGGTCACCACAACGTGAGGAACTGTATTAAAGGGCCACAGCATCAGGAAGGTTGAGACCCACTGCTGTCGGAGGTCTTGTCTACTTCATTCTGTGGCTCATAGAAAGCAAAGTGCCTTCCAGGTGGGGTGAGGTTATTCAGGCTGAAAGCATCCAGGGCCGGAGGTGGGGAAAGGTTTCCACTTGGAATCAACAGGGAAGGACGACATGACACCTGCTCAGTTGTGACACCCAAAATTACTGATTAATCTCCTGTGGCATCCAGAGACCCAAACTACCAGATAGCAGGGGCCTTGAGGAGCCTGGCTGACTCTGGACTGACCTGCTTCCTTGCTCCTGTAAGATGCGATGACACCGGTACCCAGCCGGAGGTGATGGCACACAACGGATGCTCATGCTGGAGTACTGAGGTCTGAGCGGATGCAAGGGAGAGACAAGAAGGAACTTCCCTCCCTCCTTCCGCAGGCAAACCTCATGGGAGCCACAACAGGAAAGCCCATCCCTGACAACACAACATGATAAAAGATGCCGCGGGTCCATCCACCACAGAATGTTCCTCCCAGTGTCATCGAGGTCCTTGGGACACCAAGCTCTCAGCAAAGCCACGGCTAAGGGCAGTGTGAGAACTGTCTTCAGGTATCTGAAAGAATATTAGACCAGACAGTGTGATCTCTTCATTGTAAGAACGCACGGGGCGTTCTGAACCATCACCAGTTTGCCAGCAAACTAAGTCACCGAGACCTAAAACGACTCCTAAGTCATCCAGCAGCAGGTCTCCTCTCTGTTTGTTTGTTGAGACAGGGTCTCACGTATTCTAGGGTGGCCTTGAACTTGTTATACAGACAGGGATGACCTTGGACGTCTAATCCTCCTGCCTCTACCTCTGGAGTACAAGGATTACAGGCAAGGCACCACCATACCTGATGACTGAGGATCATGGGCCTGCCGGGGACTGAACCCAGGGCTTTGCCAACCAAGCTCCACCCTCAACCCTCAACTCGTTCAAGTATCTGTGATACACCAACTAGCAGAGTGTGTCTGCTGCCGATAAGAGGGTGCCGCTGCCCCAGAGCTCCCCTGCCCGGTTCTCTCGAGCCCCCTGCACTCTGCTCCTGCATGGGCTCTGCTCTTTCAATCTTCCTGCCTCATGGCACCTACAGAACATTCTTGGTTTCCCGTGATCCTTGCTGGGTCTCTGAATGGCATTCTCAGCGCTATGAGACAGAGCCCGGTCTGTCCTATAAGCCAGTCATGGGAAGACAGAGGAGCTTGCTGGAGCACAGGGACAGACTTCACAGGAAACAGCTTCCCGAATTAAGGATTTTAAGCACAGATGTCTGAAATAGATATTCGGAAGCTATTCACCCAGACAACAGCCACCTCCTCAGCCTGCGGATACGCAGCCGCCATTGGCAAATATGCTTTCCAGCAAATTCTGCCCTGCAAATGAACTACTCCCCATTCCAGACATACGGGAGCCACTCCCCAAAGAAGCCATGGCAGGCTCTGCAACAGCCAGGTCCCCTCAGACTCTGTTCAGGAAACACCTTGCCCGGTTCCTCTCCCCACAGGCTACCCACCGATTCATTTACTCACCATTATTTTTAAAACTCAAATTTTATTCGCAGTGGAGCACGAGTAATAAATACTAATACACTGTTTGCACTTGAATTAGCCTGCATGTCCAGGGACCACAGAGCTATTTGTCAAAGGCGGACATCCCACGCCACCTGCGCCTTGGTGGTCAGAACAAGGCTCTCTCAAGGTCAGACTCTTATGTGCACAGTAAAAATAAGGTGTGGAAGGCCCTAAGGACTCAGGCTTAGTGTCTCCTGATTCCTAAGCGGGCCACTGACCTACCCAGAAGGAAAGACAATGTTAG
Source organism: Grammomys surdaster (assembly GCF_004785775.1). Lineage (NCBI taxonomy): Eukaryota > Metazoa > Chordata > Mammalia > Rodentia > Muridae > Grammomys > Grammomys surdaster. Next base: position 7,685,776 of record NW_021605583.1, on the reverse strand, counting down.
GGAGAGCTCCAAAATCTGGGGCCAGAGAACCTAGCCCTGAACATGGAGCAGGCAGCTGGAGGTGAATATGTCGAGCACTCCAAGGTCGTGGGGCTGTTTCTGGAAGGAACTGGGAATAGGATAGAGAAGAGCATCAGGATAGGATAAGTCAGGATAAACCAGAGGAGGAGAGGGAGATGGAAGCAAGGATCCTGAGCTGGAGGGACAGCCTGTGCAAAGATCCTCAGTCAGGAACCCAAGGCTAGACTGGGAACCTGAAACAGCATTGCTGATGGGTTCTTGTCCAAAGGATGCCATGGGTGGGACCTCTCCACGAGTGGTCCCCACCCTCAGCCAGCCTCCATCCAAACAGGAACGACCCGAGTAACACACTGAACGTAAGCCTAAGACATCGACCGCAATAAGCAAGCAAGATTCCTAGTCACCTATACGTATGTTACAACTGAAGACTAGGGTCCGAGGCTCCAGGAATGAAGGAGAGGATTGGAGCAGGCCTCTCTGACAAAGTGAAGTGAGGCTGCCTTAGCTGGGAAAGGGGGACCCTTCTCCAGCACCCCCTTCTGCTACCTGCTCAGGAACCTTGAATCCTAATGCAGTTTGACATGCTTGCTTTGCTAGCTGCTTGTAAACACAGATACAACACCACCACCTCTCCCCAGGCAAGGCCACACATCAAAGGCGCCTTTGTATGAATGTAAGAAAGGTAGGTAACTGTCCTTCTCCAAGGCCCAGCCCTGCCACCACCGTCTCCAGGTGATCAGCTAGGTGTCTGTGAAGCTGTAAATCCCCAGCAGAGTGGGGAGACAGTGAGGAAACCCACACTCAGAAGCAGCAGCTCTTTCTCCCACCCCCCAAATCCCACCCACGTGCCCCCTCCTCTGCTGGGATAAACTCTGCAAGTCCCCCTTCCTCATCTGATGAGATTTGGCTAGAGGGTTGCAGGTGAGCCATCCCTCCTGTGCTTACAGCCTCTTCTAGTCCGTTCCCCTCTCTAGTTCCAGAGACCCCCCCTCCCTTCCCACTCCCTCCAAGTTCCTGTCTCCCACTACTTCCATTCTCAAGCATCTCCAGACCCCAGACCGGGAGCAGTGCAGGATCTCGGGATATCCCACTCTTTCCACCAGGGTTGCAGCTGCACAAGACCGACAGCCAGAACTTCAGAGATGACACAGGTGTGGAGACAGACATCCAATTAAACAAGCAAGGGGCCAAGGCGACCAGTGCTGCATGGCCAGGTGTCCTGCAGACTCCCCTGGGCTGAGAATGCCAGCTTTCTAGGGCAGGTCTAGCCTGAGCCATACCTCTACTGTCGGGCTGGCTGGGTGACTTTCAGCAAAACTCCCTGAAACTCAGTTTCCCTACTTGTGAATGTGGGTTGTTGCGGGATGGGGTAAGAAAATGCATGTGACCCATGCTGCAGAAAGTGTTCAAAAACCACCACCTACTATTCTTGTGAACGTCACCTCACGTCTCCTCTGCAGTGTTCTGTCAAATGACCATACTTCAGCAACAGGGCCCTGGCCATTACCTTCATTAAAAAGCACTTAAGTCTCAAAGTTTGAAACTGTGAAACTGAAGTAGAGGGCAGGGGCAGGAAAGCCCACCTAAGTGTCAAACCAGCTAATGAGTGATCGCATTAGCCATGCCTAATCACAAAACGGAGTGTGGCTAGCAATCCAATGGCTCCTTAGGGCACCTCCAAGGGCATCGGCTATCCTGGCTTTTGTTACCGTATTTTGACATTTATATGAATAAAATCCCAACAAATGGGCTGGATGAACTTTATGACTAAAGGAGCCTTGTACAGATGTTGTCATCTTGTACAGATGTTGTCATCTTTGTCCACCTTTAGATGTGCCCACTTGGCTTATTCCTGGGCAACCAAGGAAGCAAAGATGGACTCTCATGCTGGCTGTCCAACCCTCTCTCGTCTCCTTACTCCTACATCAGACAGCTTCCTATAAATCAAGCCAGCCCCGCGTAGGAAGATAAATCCTCCCTTCCAAACGTTCCACTAGCTTCTGGAAGTTCCGTAAGATTATATAAAATCTAGCTAATTTAGATCAGCTTGCCCGGCCCAGCCCTGCTCTGCCCCGCCCATCCAACCTGGACAACACAACCAAGCTGGGCTCGGATCCGATGTTTCTGTTATATAGGTGGATTTATACACACCCTATAGTCTCTTCTCCACGTGCCTCCAGAGGCTGGCTAGCAGTTAGGTTCTGGTGGTGGGAGAAAACAGTACCTTCAGCCAGGCAGGAGTAGGGTAGCTGGGCTGTGCCCTCTCTCTTTTCACGAAAGGTCACATGGGAATACGGAATGAGATCAGTGACCCAGGAGACGGGGTAGCCTGTATGGAATCCTGATTCTCCAAGTCATCAGGGGGGGTACTTCTTCTCTCTGAGTCTCAGGTTTCCCCATTTAGAGAAGAAACAAGTTCTATGTTCAGGTCAGTCATCGTGAGTAGATCTTTCCTTGCCCATGGAGCTCACACTAGACCACAGGCTGCCTTCAATCCACCTTGCAGGCGCCAGTGTCAAGCTGCCTACATGGGTAAAGAAGCAACCTGCTCATATCCCTGAGTAGTGCCAGGAACACGGGCCACTGTCTACAGGAGAGTCCATGGTATAGGCCCAGTGGGTTCAGGACTAGGTGATAAACGGTCACACTAGATTAGAAGTTTTCCTAGATCCCTGGGCCTCTTGTTCCCACACTGATGGGTCTTTTCTTAGGACTCTTTTCCTCTGATGAATAGTCCACATAACTGCCAACGATCTTCATATAACCATATTCGCTCTGTATCAATGAACTGGCTTGCGCATAGGCCCTAGACCACATCAGCCACTTGTACTAACACCCCCGGATCTGGTTTCTGGTCCCAGAGCCTACTCCTCATTCATGGAAGCGGTGTACCCCACCCTGATCTACATTCACAGCTGTTACCCTACATGCCTCAGCCCAAACCTCCATCCAGTCCTCCATCACAGACTTCCTGGTGCCAGGATCAGACGGACGGAGATCCAGGCAGCCCGGAGATTATCCATGTAGTGGTTTGTCTCACTACGAGCTACACTAACCTGAGGGTGATTGTGCCATGCAAGGTGAGAAAGGTGTTTTGAGGTCTACACAGTGGACTCTCAACACCAGACATCTGTGTGCTGAAGGTCACCTGGGCACCCTCAGGCTCTCTGAAAATCCAGAGTCCCAGGATATAGCTTCTGTAGTCAGGCACCTCCAAAAAAAGCCCTCTCGCTCACTGACAACCGTGCACTGAGTACCTGCTCCCTTCTGGCCCCTCCCTCACGGTTGAGGACAGGATACTGAGTACACCCCACTCCTCTAGTGCCAGCAGGTGACCTGAGGACTTTCCTAAAGCATCCAAGTATTGCCTGGCTTCTCCTTGCCACCATTCATCTGGCTATGCCCATGCAGAGACGCTTCTCAGTTCCTACACTCCTGGGGACTGTAGGTCTAATATACACATCTCCAGTTCTTCAGAGAGACCCTGGCCAGGGAGGGGCTGCAGTGCTAGAGCAAACAGGGTGGCAGCTGTGTGACCTCGGACGAGAGCCCGCAGGAAGACTGACGATGACAGTGTGGCGTTGCCGGTGAGGGAGAACTCACAGTAACACTTCAGAACAGAGGCAGGGAACAAGAAACACAGCAGAGACACTGATGCAGGATACAGGACAAAGAGCATCTCAGCCCCTAACCCCTTGTGCCCAAGGTCAAGCTCTGGACAGCTGAGTCAGATAAGAGTCCACCACGGCACTGGCTGGTCCTGCCTCACTGATGGACCAACTGCTTTGTGTCTGTGCACCTCACCTGGCAGAGGTGTTCCAGCCAATGTACTTGGATGCTGGCAGCCTCTTCTTTTTCTGAAGGAAGGTGGGTGGTGCTGTTTTGCCTCAAATAGACTGGTGAGCTTTCTCCCCTAGTTGTCCCAACCTGGGCTCTTCGATTTGGGTCATCTGAAATTGGGGCCCTCAGATGGGCTGGGTGCAGCATCACCTACTCACCAAGAAGCTCAGGGAGCAGCAGTCCTTCTGACCTGAGACTTCAGGCCAACCCGACACCTAGATTTGACAGATAGCCGAGACACACTTGGTAGGAGCCAGCCTCCAAGTGTACCTGCCTGTCCCCACTATGTGCCCATAAACTTACGGTCATAAACGGATGCATAGTATGTGTGACACAGCCCTGAGGGACCAGGGATGGAGCAACTGCTGACTCCACCAGGTAAGGATCAGCCTTCAGTGTGTTTCGGGCCTCCTACTCCACGTCCACTGTCACCTTCCTGGCCAAGGGCTTTCAGTGTTTACACTGAACCCCCAGGGAGATTGAAATAGAGTGCTGGCTTTGTGTCTTGCAAACTGGAAATCTTTACATCCCAGTGGGTTCCCAGGGAGGAGGGTGGGTTCCCAGGGAGGAGGGTGGGTCCCCAGGGAGGAGGGTTGAGTGAGGACCCAAAGCACAAAGACATGGTTGGGCAGAAGGTAAAACCTAGTAAATTTAGAAGTCATTTGCACCAACTGTGCATCCACATACGTTAGGCATTTGGAGCGGGGACCTGTCACATCCTCCACATTCACAACCATTCCCCCAGCAAGGCCTCGTGAAGACCAAGCTCCAATTTGTTCTCTGGTTCTAGTCACCACTAGATGTCACCTAGGGCAAGGGATGTACCTATGGGTCTGGTCACAGGAAGGAGCATAGCAGCACCGACTTCTCTGAGCTGGTGGGCAGCTCAGGACACACACTGCACCCAGAGCAGCACTTGAGACACACCGGCGCTTGATGATGGCCGTTCTCAGAAAACAAGGAGGGGACAAAGGCTGGAGAATCATTCACAGGAACACAACCTCTAGATATTCCAGAACCAGATCCTATCTGTTTAACCTACTGGCTTTCGGTTTTCCTGGCAGCCAGACAAGCGTCACCGCCCGGCAAACGCTGCTTTATTCCATATAAGATTCTTGGCCTTGTGAGGAACAGGTGTTCCTGAGGACCATGGTCTCACCCTTTGGGCAGATGGCAGGTGACCTTCCATCTCGGTCCTCACACAGAGACCAAATCCAGGGCAAGAGTTCTAACCCTGACCCCGCTTAACCTCAAATAATGGTGTGGTGTCCCCCTAGTTACTGACATCTGAGACAATGGTTCCTACCAGCCCTTCTGAATCAGCTCTGTTGAGGCCCTGCTGGCAGCTTAGACACATGGCTCCTTAGACCCTAGGGCCTTCCTTTCTCAGTCTCTTATTCTAAATCTAGTCTAGAGTCCACTGACTTAAATGATGATGATGATGATGATGGTGGTGGTGGTGCTGGTGCTGGTGAAGGAAGGAAGGAAGGAAGGAAGGAAGGAAGGAAGGAAGGAAGGAAGGAAGGACAGACATGCTCCACCACCTCCCCAAAGAGCAGCACAGGCCATCCTTTCATCAACCTCCCTAGAGACACCCTACCCTACAGCGGTGGTTCTCAACCTGTGGGTCGCAACCCCAACAGGGGCTGCATGTCAGCTCTCCTGGATATCACCTATTTACCATAAAATTCATAACAATAGCAAAAAATCACAGTTATGAAGTAGCAATGAAATAACTTTCCGGTTGAGGCGCCACACATGAGGGACTGTGTTAAAGGTTCCCAGCACTGGGAAGCCGGAGGACCGCTCACTGTGCTACCGTCTTGAGTGGCAGGCTCTGAAAGGAAGCCGTGATCATCCTGCTAACATGAACAATCGAAGCGACTGCCAGGCACCTCCCTCCCCTGCGGAGGCTCCAGGGGCTGAACACCCCCATTGCTGAATCTGGAAGAGAGTGAAGCGCTTTCCACTACAGCGCCAACCATTGTACTGCCAAGCCTTGACGGGGCAAGGTAGGCATCTAGGCTTTGTAACCCCAAGAGAGCCAGCAGAGGGCTGCCCCTCACTTCAGTGCTGGAGCCTCCTCCATGCCTCAGCACCTGGAGAGAGGGAGGTGTCAATCTAGTTCTCTCTCTGCTTCTGCCTCCACCTTCCGTCATCTGAAACTTTTCTTTTTTATTAAGTGCCCTGCACCCGGCCACTCACTTACACATCTTAACTTCCTCCGGGCTATTGATTTCTCATTCTATTAAATCCTCCTCTTTAACTGTAGCCCTTAAACTCCTAGTCTAAACATGTATTTAATGCTAGCCACCTAGTCTCAGGTCAGCACTAGGAGTCCTCAGGAAGTGGGCTCCTTTTGCCTTCTTCCCGGTCCCTAGCAATCCTTCCTCCCCAAGATTCTCTGGCTGACTTTAGAGATGCTCCAGCTTCCTTGTTAGTCTCTCCATAGCCAAAAGGGCAAACAGCATCCTAGACACAATCTAAAGGATGCTAGTATAACCACCTGGCCATCCTCCCACTGATAAAGCTGCTTCCTGAGATACAGATGAGGACGGGGACCGGCAGAGGAGAAGGAGACAGACAGGGACCGACTCGCTGTGTTCACAGTGACTGTATAGACTTCTCACGGGCTTTCTAGTCCTGGATACAGCCTCAGAGGTCTGCCAGCTTGGGGACCTGGCAATCCTTGGGACCGCTGCCTGTACAAACAAGACCCTGTGGCTAGACACAGATTAGAGGAGTGGGTCACAGGAAGTGTAGTCTGAGCATCGAGGTGAGGACTGTTCCCTGCAGTCTTGGGGGATCACGGCCTATGCATCTCTCTCTGTGGCAAACACCAGATCAGCCTGAGTCGAAGACCCTTAACAAGGACAAATATTTACTTGCACCTGCTCTGTCACGCTTAGGGACATCTCAATGAGCAAAAGAGATGTTGTGGCTCCCGCCCGCTCAGAGAGAAACTCCACTTGGTCTCCAGGAAGTGACAGATACTGAGATGAGCTAGCGCTGGACTCGGGGTGCAGGTGTCACAATGAGGGGGCAGCAGAGTTGGCAGGAAGACAGGAGGTGAGATCTCAGAATCAGACCTGCTATATGACAGTCCCCTGGCAGCATATGCCTGAAGCTCAGATCTGCCTAGGATTGCTCAGTTGCTATCTAGGAACTTCGTGGGCCACTAACCCAGTCGCCACATGCTCCACACAGTCTGGGCGAAGAGGGTCCCCTTCTGGCTTTCTTATTCCCAAAAAAACTGCATTGCTCTTTCTTTCTGGGCTCCTGGGCTAAGAAATCTCAAAGTTATCCCAACATGCCCTGCTCCTTCGTCTGCTGGTACCAATCTGTCTGCACGTTCTGCTGTGCCTTGGAAATGTCATTCAAGTTCCCCCTTTCCACCGTCATCACCCCCGCTTAGCCCTCAACCCCTCTTTTAGCGTAAGACTCCCCAGCCCAAGAATCTTCAACAACTCCCCCAGCCTACTGCAGCCGGCTGAGTCTTTCTTCCCTCTGTCAGTCAGGGACTTCTCAGATTCAATTAAGTCTGTGCCTCTCCAATAGAACCCTTGGGGTGGACGAGCCCTCTTCACCGTCCCTGTCCAGTCTTCCCACTCGCCCTGTTCCCTTTCCCCTGGCACTACACGTACAGCTCCTCCTCACTCTCATTCCAGCAAAGCCTTCCTACCCCAGAGCCCCCTGCAGACTCCAGCAAGCACACAACCATCCATACATAACACATTAATGAGCAAGTTACCATTTTCAGCCAGAACAGGCACCTGGAATGCTTTACAACCCAAATCCTATATGGGCAGAAAGAAGGGTGGATGGACTCAGAGTACCCTGGTCTGCATGCAAGTGAAGGGGGTATCCAGCCACCCTTGCTTTTGAAAGCAAATGCTGCCCAAGTGTAGGGGGAAAGCTGGAAACTGAAGTTGTCATTGGTTCCTGTCACAGGACAGAGTATAGGACATTGCAGAGCCCCCAGGGATCTCAGTCCTCTTTTGTAAAGACCCAAATGCTCCTACCTAACTCAGAGGGCAGCCAGGTGATTGGGCGAAATGAGCAGAATTCTCAGCCAATACAATATTAAATTGATTCTCTCCTTTCCCATAATTTAGCCAGCCTGGCTCTGTGGTATAGTATTGTGGGTTTTTTTTTTCTTTTGTATCAGATTTGTTCAACATAAGGTGTCCTCTATTTTCGGTAGCAAAATGGTATAATTAAGTAACATACAGTTCTTAAATCCACACTATGAACAGAGCCAGGTTACAGAGGCTGAAGGGTAGCCCTGCAACGTTGGAGGAGGGAGAGTGTGAACAGGTGTCAGGCAAAGGCTTCCCCTCTCAGGGATCCACCGTCTGGGTAGGGACAGATCAGTCTCAACACCAGGCAGGACTAGTAGCTGAACCAAGCCCAAGTTGAGGGAAAGAGGGGGAGGGGCCACACAGGGAACACATCCCAGATGCCCCAACCTCAACTACCAAACCCATTGGCGGCGGCCTTATGAAGCACAGCCTGTCCAGGTTTTACAGATGAGGAAAGCAAGACTCGGAGAAAGGTTAGTCAGCACTGCCAAGGTCACACAGGAACCATTGTGGAGATAGGAGCTCAGGTGTGTCTCCAGTTAGCAGCGGGAGCTTCTGCCCTTCCATGCTATGGATGGTTCTAGCTGCTCAGACGGTTGCGCAGGGCAGAAAAGAGAACGGGTGTGAATGAGACCATATGGTGCCTGTGCTAGGACCTACATACAGAGGGCCTGCAGTTCTAAGGCAAAAGCCTGTGCTCTGTATCCTGTAGCCCATGGGTGCTGATGGTTTCTGAGATGAGGACCCACTCTGGAGACCAAAGTGGTCAGCTACATTGATGCTGGAAGGTTCTATTAATAAAAGGGTATCAGGAAGCATAAGCTGGGAGGGGCTTTCTGGGCAGTCCAGAGCAAAAACACAGGACTGCAAACCAGAGTCTGGGGCAAGTGTAACTCTCTGAACTTCTGTTCCTGTGGGTCAACCAAAATGACTCTTGGCTGCTGGCAGACACAGTAAATGCTACCAAGGCTGAAGTGGGCCTCCTGTGCAGCATCCAGAGGCCTGCAGAAGTCTGTCACTCAGAAGGGATGAGTACTGTGGCAGAACAAGCATGCCTCTTCCAGGCACAAAGCAAAGCTACCCTCCTCCTCAGTCACTCTGGCCTCCTGTTGGACTTTCCGTTTCGCCCAGGCCTGGTTACCCTCTTCCTATTTCTGGGGATGGAAGTCCCTCGGGAGCAGCTGGGCTCCTCAGGACCTGCATCTCCTCCAGAAGAATCCACAGCTGTCTGTCATGCAAAAGTTCTCTCTGCATTCTAAGGGAACCCAGACTGGGAAGCGTTAGAACAAACTTTCAGAGCTCGAAAAGCTTCAGTCAAGATTGAGGTGTGCAGAGGAGAGGGGGAAAACATGAAAACCCAACTCTCCCCTCCATCCAACCCACTCCCCACCCCCACCCCCCCAGAACTAACTCTGCCTCCAGGTCTCAACTGACAAGTCCAGGAAAACAGGGGATGGAGCTGGAGAGAGACACAAGGCTGGTGGGCAAGCCCAGGCCGCATGAATATAATCTGGAAAATTAAGCAAACCCAGACACTGTAACGGGTGCATATTAGATTAACTCTCCAAAGGGTCACGACCTTGAGGAATACATGCAGCCAGTGAGGGAAATAATAAACCTGATTAACGGTGAAGCATGAGCCACGGCCTCCGCAAATAAAGCCAGCCTGAGGAGGCCCAGTGGATTCCAGGGGCTTCCTTCCCTGGCAGAGCTGGAACACAGCCGACCTCTCCAGCCCCTTGCCACCACTAGGACACTCCAGGACTAAGGCAAGACAGGATTGCTCCCTCCCACGCCACACCCCTGCAGCTCTGCCCCAAGGCTAGCTTTTTCCAAGCGCTCCTGAAAGGGACACTACCACCAGAAGACCCATGGGAGCCAAAAAGAAGGTAGTTCTCTTTGTCCCTGGCAGGGCTCAATCCTCTTGGCCAATCTTCAGCCCTCCTGCCCTGGTCTCAAGAGATACGCACTTGCCAGGCCCAGCCAGAGTTCCCCTCCTCTTTCCAGACAACCCAGGCCCCTGGGAGACATGCCCAGAAGAGCCACTGGAGGGAGGCAGGGAGGTGGTACCGCGTGGCATCACCAGACAACAGCACCAGGAGGAAGATGGCAGCGTCAAGTACAGATGCCAAGAACCATACAGCCCAAGGTCCAAGCGGGGACCAGCTCAGCCTGCATAGCCTGGCCACTGCCAGGCAACCTGGCCAGCGGGCCCTGACTATCCCTTCGGTCTCGCCTCCCCCCACCCCAAAGCCCTCGGCCAACTCTCCCCAGGCTCCACCTCCTCCCTCACTTTCCTCAGCTCCAGGGAGCCGGGGGAGGGAGGCACAGGTGCTCTTGGCGCCTTGGACAAACCCCCTGTCCCAGCCATCACCAGGGCGCCCTCCACCCCCAGCTAGGTCGGAGCCACTCCGGCTCTGCCCGGTCCTCACTAAAGAACATCTCCTGAGCTCCCCTCCCCCTCCACCTAGCCCCTTCCCCCTCCAGCGCCCAATGCAGGTCTCCAGAGTTTTTCCCTCACTTCCCACTCGGGTGAACTGGGGTGGGATGGCTGAGAGGCCCATTAGTCGCAAGAAGGAGGGTCATTTCTGATAGGACGCTGGCTTGGCCCAAAGCAAGACGGCGTGCAGGGTTGGGGGTGTGGTGGTGGCCGGAGTCCAGGGCCCGAGCAAGGGTGGTCAAGACAGATGGCAAAGAGGGAAGGGGGAAGGGGGCTCAGAAGCCGGGCTGGTCTGACGGAGGACTGTGGCGGGGAAGAGCGGCCCGCAGGAGAAGCCGAGGGTGACGAGGCGGGGTAGAATCGCCAGTGTCGGGAAGGGGCCGTCATCCCTGCAGGGGGCAGAGGCTGGGCTGGGAGTTGGACCTGGAAGAGGGAGGATCACAGCGGGAGGACCGGAGCGGAGGAGAGGAGGCGCTGGGGGGGAGAAGCAGGCAGGGATGGAGACTAGAGGAAGTACGGGGCAAGGTGGCAGGGGCTCCGCGGAGAATCCGGGGTCGCAGGCATCGGAGTGCAGGGGACTGGGCAGCTGGAGGCACGAGCGGGGCCAGGCAGGGTGCGGGCCGAGGCCCGGAGGGAGCTAGCGGCGGAGACGTCAGAAGTCGGGGTGCGGCGCAGCCCCGGGGGGCGCGGGGGCAGAGCGCAGGGCGCGGGCCGGGGGCGGCGCGGGGGCTGCTGCCCTTACCTGGGCGGCTCCGCACTCCGGGCGCCGAGCGGGGGACCCGACGTTGCTCGGCCGGCGGCCCGGCTGTTGTTTTTCCCTTTTTTTTTTTTTCTTTTTTTTTTTTTCTTCCGCAGCGGCGGCGGCGGCGGCTCCAGCTCGATCCGCCAGCAGCCGAAGGCAGAGTCTGTGTCCGGCTGCGAGCGAGCCGGGAGCGGGCAGCGCGGGAGGCGCGCGGAGAGGCGCTGGGGCGCCGCCCGGCGGGCAGCGAGGGAACTGCGGCGGTCCCGCACGCGGCCGGCCGGGGAGGGGGCGTCCCTTCGGGGCCGCGGCCGCCTGCGTGTCTGCTCGCCGGCGGGGCCTTTAGCTGGGGACCCGGACCTAGGTAACCGGGCGGCGGGGCAGCGGGGACCCGAACGACCCGGGCCAAACTTGCAGCATCTCTGATTGGGTCGAGCGGGAGACGGCGGGCCGGGGATGGGGTTTCTGGGTGGGCGCTGCAGAGGACTGACCCCCAAGTGAGGAACTGGGGGCACACTCCACCACCCAGCGCCAAGGGGCAGCCGGCCCCGGTCCGCAGGAGTTTTTAGCTTGGCCTACATCGGTGGGCGAAGGGCGACTCCTGGTGGCGTTTTAGGGGCCAGAGCAAGGGACGAGGTGTTAGAGACTGTGGCCTCCTCGGTGGTAGCACGGAGCTGGGCAAAGCTTTGCTTTAGCAAGGCCGGATAGACCACAATGTTTCAGGAGGCCAAAGAACCACAGCTCATGTTTGGGAGTCCCCTGGTTTATGCACACAAACCTCCTGGGGGAAGTTGTCACTTTATGGTACACATAAGGAAACCTCGGCTAGAAAAGGTGAAAGACCCAGCCTTCCCCAGGAGCAGGGGGGAGGGGGCAGAACCAAGAGAGAACCAAACTTCTTGGTTTGAGGTTCAAGGATCACTTGACTACATCATAGCCTTCAAAAGGAGGCTAGAAAAGGAAAGGCCAGAGAAGTAGGAGGCCTGGGACAAGTGACTTCCTCAAATCAGCTAGCGCCTCAGTTCAAATCCAGAGTCTCTCAGCCTTAGACAAACCCGGAAATCACCTAAGCCAGCCTCCCAATCTTCTCCCGTCTGCCCTCACACCAACCACCTGCTTACCCTAAAGTCTCCGTGGAGGGGTTGTTTTAGACATACTTGGTTGGGTCTTGGACCTGGAAGGGCAACATACACTGACAGTAGGATATTTGTAGATATTCCCTATGCCATGCCAGGAGGGCAGCAAGGCTGGGCCAGCCCTGAGTTACCCGCTAGGACGGAGAAATGTGGTTGCAAGAGCCTGTTCTCTCTCCCTCCTCCACTCCCAGACTGGGCTTTATGAGGGCTCTGTTAGCACAGGATCCGCCATACTGGACAGGAGTTTTCATGTTGGATAGGACTCTATTTCTTCAGTCCAGTATTTTTTTTTAACACCCTGTGTCAAGACTACATCATTTATTCAAGTGTCATTTCCAAAGGCTTTCACCTCAGCTTTGCAAGGTAGATGGCAAGGTGACCCTAATCCTGTCTTCTGAATGAGTTTAAGGTGGCCTGTGGGACAGTCTCATCCTGAAGTGAACACAGTGTCTTTCCCTGCCTTGGAAAACTAGAGCTTGCTTGAGTGAGCGAGAGGAAGGTAGCATCTGTAGTACCCGCCCTGGGCTGACAACAGTGAAGGGGCATCCCTGTGACCAGGATAAGCCAATTCACAGTCCCTGGTGACTTCCAAGTGGCATCTCTGGTTCTTAGTCTACTGGAAGAATTCAACGACAGCACAACCATCGAGGTTTAAATGTTAGGATAGGAAGATAATTCAATATGAAAAAAAAAACATTTCTTCTGTATCCTTTGGCCTTGGAAGCTCATTCTATGAGTAAAGGAAGGTGTGAGAGACAGGTCTTTAGCATAGCTCTACAGATAACCTGTGGCCTTGTGAAAACTCCAGACTCTTCGCTTCCTGTGAGGGTAAATTGTCTTCTTTAAGTCTCTGCCCCTAGAAGCAAGGAGACCCTGCAAACCAGTGCCAGAAAAGCCCCCCTTTATCCTTACTAGCTATTCTCTGGCCACTGCCCCGTCTCCCCCTCTTGGGCTAGGTAGCCGAGGATGTGAGTTACTCAATACTCAGACTCCATCTCTGTTCCCCATACCCAGTGTCCCTTGTCCAAATTTAACCCCACACAAGGTAACGTCCAGAAGCAGGGAGCTCATTCCAGATGGCCTCTGGAGAGTTAGGGAGAGATCAGACAACAAGAGCCGCCTCACATCTTGAGTGGTAAAAAGCAGAGGAGATGGGAAACGGGGCCCTCTTGCCTGAAGCATCACTCGCAGCCAGCTCCCATGCTGGGCTAGACAGACAGAACTCTGTGTACCTGGCCATCCTGATTAGCCGGTGGATCCAAGTTCTTTGGTTGTTGGAGCCTGTATAAGATTGTTCTCCAGTGTTTATTTTTAGCTCTTCTCTCTGTGTATTGGCCTCAGGTACAGCCACAAAGAGAAGCGCTTGCTCTGAATTACGCCTGCCGTATCTATCCCAGAAGCACCTGTGAAATTTCAATACAAGTTGGTGATGAACTGCCTGCAAAAAAAAAAAAAAGTGGGGCCAACTACTGACACCCCACCTCCCACCCCGGCAACCAAGTAGCTCATCCACACATCACCTGCTACTCTCTCTTGGGGACTGTTCCAACCATTTCCAACTAGTTCCAGGTTGGAAGGGCTGGCTTCCTTCAGTCTTTCCTCAATCAACTGTTAGGATGGATGTCAGGCACACAAGCTACCTGGCTTTCTACTGACCTAATGGAACCCATAAAGTAAAGTTGAGTCCAACCTGCCTCAGGTTGCTTTTACCCCATCTACCACTTCTCCCAACAGCATGTTTCATCAGTACCAATGCTCTTTGAAGCTGGGAAATCTGCTGTCTTGTTAGAGTGATTCTCTCAATCCCCAGGACCTCATAAAGTGGGTGTAGCGGCCCGTGCCTGTAATCTCTCGTGGCACGTAGAAGAAGAGCAATTCAAAGTCATCCTTGACCACAAGCCAAGTGTAAGTCCAAGTTCTAAGCTACAGGAATCCCTGCCCCAAAACACAACCACAAAGCACTGACTTCTCTCCTCACCCAATTTTATGCCACTGAGACTTATAATGTTGAATTCTGCCTGGAACTCCACACAGATACACAAGTGCATGGGACAGTGTGTGTGTTTGTGTGTGTATGTGTGTGTGTGTGTGTGTGTGTGTGTGTACACGTTGGTGTGCACATGTGCACTTACCATCTCTCCTTCCAAGCACAGCTTTACCATTCAAATCTTTTAGCAATCATCCCTTCCGGAAGCTTCTCCGACCTTGCTATCTAATCCCTTCCCAGCAGAACTAATTTTTCATGCGGTCTCCTCTTGTACTCGTTAGGGTTTATGCTCACTTATTTGTTTCATGTCTGCTCTAATAGCCTGTGAACTTGTTCTCCCATATTTATATTTTACCTTCTCCCCTCTTTGTATTTTGCCTCAGTAGTTACAGCCATGAAGCAGGATATTTTGTCCTCAGCGGGAGATGGTGGGTTCTCCTGTCTCCGACTGCGCCCTTGTCTCATCTCGCCCCCTCCAAGAATGATGGAGGCAGGGAGCAGAGAGGGAACGAACAAGAGGGATTTATTTACACAGGAGTGACCATTGGAATAGGGGATGGACGGGCTCCACACAGGAGCTACAGGGCCAAACTCCCTATTGATAGGCCCAAGAGCAACCAAGAAGTTGCAAAGAGGCTCCAGGAAGCCCTGGGGATGCCAACTGAGTGAGAGCAGTCCTCGGGAGACCAAATGTGTGGAAAGTGGGTCTCAGGAGTGACAGAAGGAACAGAAGGCCAGGTCAGTCAGTCCCTAGAGCAGGAATCTTGTGGAGGTCTGTCTCCAGGGATTCTTAAGGGAAGAGGTCTGTCTCCAGGAGATACCTTAAGGGAAGGGGTCTGTCTCCAGGGGATCTTAAGGGAAGGGGATCTGTCTCCAGGAGCTCTTAAAGAAAGAGGTCTGTCTCCAGAAGATCTTAAGGGACGAGATCTGTCTCCAGGGGATCTTAAGAGCAAAAGCATTTCCCTCCTTTCTCCTCCCACCACAGGTTTGACAACAGACAGCCCAGGCACCTGAGTTATAAAGAACTGATTGGATGGCTGTGTGTATGCAAATAAGGCAAAGAATGAGGACCAATCGGGCCAGGGATTCCAACCCCTTTCTTACCACAAAGGGAAGCAGCTAGGCTGTCAGAAGCTTACAACTGGACAGTTCTCACCTGGGGTTGGAAGTGGGCAGAGTCTTGATTCTGTTTCTTGCTACCGAGGATCTTCATGTCTGGTTCTGGTTGCTGTCACCTTTGCCTGGGGCCATCCAATCATGGATAGGCACTGCCCATTGCTGGTTCTGACTATCAACCCTCTCTGGAGAGTTGCTCAGAACAACCTGTCCCCTGGTCTTTGCCCCTTAAGTTTGATCTACCGGTTGTACCAGAGAAGCTCTGAACCTTGCCGGGGGCTGCTCCTACACCTACCAAATATACCTGTCGTCTCTTTCCCCAAGGTCCCTGTAAAGGTTTGTCGCAAGTTCACAGAGACTATAAGCTGGGGGGAGGGGATCACAATTCTGGCATATTAGAATGGGCCAGGGTCAGATAAAAATTATCTACCCAGCAACCATGACATGATGGGTACACACAAAATTCGATGTCTTTGAAAAATCTAGGCTTGACATTGTTCACATTGAAGAACCTTGAGGATGAAGGTTGGAGGGAGACACGGCTCTTCAGTAAAGGATGTCTAACAAAACTAGGTTGCAAACAGAATTGATGTTAGAAGAAGTTTTGGGGGCTGGAGAGATGGCTTAGTGGTTAAGAGCACTGTCTGCTCTTTGAGAGGTCCTGAGTTCAATTCCCAGCAACCGGATGATGGCTCACAACCGTCTGTAATGGGGTCTGATGCCCGCTTCTGGGAACGCAGGTGTACATGCAGATAGAGAGCATTCATATAAATAAAATAAATAAATCTTTTTTAAAAAGTAAAAGAAGAAATATTAGGTTTTTTACTTAAGCTTTTAGAGACTGGACTAAAAAGCGTCTTTGGCCAATGGCATGACAGGCACATACTGTCAAAGAGCAAACACATGTGGCAAGTGAGGTGGACACAGAGTCCCCAAGCCTCATGCCACCCCCTTGCTCAGCCGAGCTAGCTGCAAAGGCTCTGTGGAGTGAAGAGCTTCTGCTCACTCTTGTCAGCCGTTAGAATGCTGCTCCCTCTCCGACGCCCCCCCCCCCAGCACCCCTTATCTCCATTTCATTACCCCGGGCATAGATTGCTGCTCACACAGAAATGAAAATGAAAATCCGGATTGCCCTCCATAGGTGTCCAAGCGCCTCAGCTCTACAGCCTCGCTCTGATGCCCAGCATGAGGCCCTGACTCCTCCCCACTGCGCATGCCTCAGTTTCCACTTCCCACTCAGAGAAAGAGAGAAGCTGTCCCGTCCATCAGTTCTTCACGAAAGCCACTGGGCTGCTCAGCAGTTCCGAGTGCATCCTGCTCTTCCAGAGGACCCCAGTTCAATTCCCAGTGTTCATATCAAGCAGTTCACAGCCAACTGTAACTTCCGTTCCAGGGGCATCTGAGCCCTCTGGCCTCCTCAGGCAAGCATGCGCGCACATACACACACGCACACACACACGTACATGCACATACACACATAAATAATTTAAACTTTTTAATCTATTGCCAAAATCAGAAGCAAAGCAGAACCAGGGAAGATCGGTGGATTGCTACGGACTTGGTCACAGCTTCGGATATTTGCCGTGCTGGGTTCCCCATGCAGCTGACTCGGGTGCGCGGTGTAGGGTAGCTACCTCTTCGCAAAGACTCTCGGAAAAGAAGGAAAATGTAAAAGGCTCAGGAACTACACACTTAAAGACTCGGGAAGTTCCCAAAACGTAAAAGTTGCATACACGCTGCCCTGGATTATTGTAGCAACTGCTTGGAGAGGAGATTTCGCTAGGCTTCGCTGACCACACGTTGTTTAGCAAGCTCCGGGCAATGCAGTTTCATGAGTCGACACTCCTGGGGTGGGAATTGGGGTGATGCCTCTGCCTTTGTGTCACCCATGCTTGCATAAGTACCCATAACAAACTCACTGGGTCACTGAGCTAGATGTGGGCGGAATCATTTCTTCATCCTGTCTGGGATGAATAGATATATTTTTTTTCACATCTACCCAAGAAAAGTCATACAACACACAGTCATTGTCCAGGCTGGGTGACTGGACCACGGAGGGGAAGGATCGTGCTATTTATCGAATTCAACAGTTGTGGCCGAGGGTCTTTAGCATCTGAGGCTGCAGGTAAAAACTCAGAATTCCCACCTGTACTGTGACTGAAGGCCCACTCCACAACTGGACTGGACTGGGAAAAGTCTAGTCTAGACCCATCTAGTCCTACCATCAAAGGGGTCCTCTGTCACAGCACCCTCTTCTGATGTGGTGTCCCTCTCCATTTGGTTCCTTAGGCTGACCATTCTGCCCCATTAGAGAAATAAAGCATCCAGGAAGGAAGTGATGGTTCTAGGCTGAGTGTCAGACTGTATAGCTTTGGTCTCAGGAAGGAAACCCACTGCCTAAAGAGAGACAGAGAGCTGGGCACTGATCACAGCAAGAAAGGGTGATGGTCTTAGCTCAGACGGGGTAAATGTGAGCTTCTCTGTACCAGCCATTGTCTTCTCTCTTCATCCCCAAGAGTGAGAGGTCAGACTACACACTTGACCAGGACCAGGAGGTAAGAGGATAGAGAGTTGGCAGTATTACCCAGGAGCAAAGTTTGTCACTGGAGCAGAGGCCAGTATTGAGTGAAAGGCTTGTCGTCCTCATGCAATGACCTGCCCCGGGATATCGACAATAAGATAGCAGCTCCTTTATTACCCCCAGAGAGTTGCATCTTGAATTTATGCAGGGTACGGTTTTATCTGAATGGTAGCATTAAGTCATTGTGTAAAGCATCTGGAAGTGTCACTGGGCTGTCAGGAGGTTATATGAAGGTTTGTTGGTTTTTAACTGCACATAGAGGGCCAGAGATATAACTCACTTGGTAGAGTGCTTGTCTAACGTGCACATAGCCCTGGATTTGATTCCCAGAACTACATAAACCAGACATGGTGGTATCTGTCTGTAATCCCAACACTTTGGAGGTGGCTAAAGGAGGATCAAAGGCTAAAGACCGTGAGACTTTATCTAAAAAAAAAAGTGTTTGCATGCATATTTTTGTATGTGTACATATCTGTGTATTGTATCTATGTGCCTTTTATATTTCAAGTATACATTTTTCTACATGCTTGTATATGTCAACAGAATGCTGGCCAGTCCTTTTTTGGTCAGCTCGATAGGCCAATCATCCACTGAGTATCTTCTATCTGTCAGCTCAGGTACCAAGCACTTTAGGGGACAGAAAGAGACACTGGGCGTGCATTCTGCTCTCAGAAAACATAATCTGGTGCAACACCCAGAAGAGATGAGAACAGCAAAGGAAAAGGTAGGATTTCTGTTCACATGGGGCCAGGTTCCTATTCATCCCAGTCAAATGGAGGACCCCTGTACCGTTAGGTGATAGGCAGAGCCTGGCTTTGACATACTAAGAGCTACCTGACTGGCTAGCTGGCCTGGCAGCCAAAGCTCCATGCTGAGTGTTATAGAGTCTAGTACCCAACCATTCCCACTCTTCATCTTCCAGATTCTAGGCCAAAAAAAAATCTCAATTTTCAAAGAATTTAATTACCTAAATTTGGAAAAGGCGAAAGTCACATTCAAATATTTAAAATCTTCCCCATCAGGCTCCAAACCAGACTGATGATAAATCATAGCCAAAGAGGGGCTGATTTTACCTCAAATAAGAAAGAATTTATGAGTTGTCTAGGAAGATAATGAGCTCCCCAGCACTGGGAGTATACAAGCAGACGGATGGCCATCTGCCAGGACTGCCTCAGGGATAGGGCATTCCAGTGAACCTCGAGGAGACATCTTCCATCTCTGAACTCTCGGATTCCCAGTCTCTCCTTCTCTCTCAAGACTAAAAGGAATATGAATCTTTGGGGAATACGACACTGTTTGTTGAAAGAAAAGACTTCCCTATGGCCCTAGCTTACATTCCCAGCATCCCTTTCTCCCAAACACTACCAGGAGCAACCTGCTTGTGTATGAACCTTGTTTTGGGATACACAGGTACTCTTCCTTAAGTACAGCAAAGATGCTCAATACCAGAGAATTCGATAATTACCTAAATGCTCTATTGACCAAAACAGTAGCATCGACAAACTCAAGTGTTACTGGGAAAAATAGCATTAATTGCCTTGTTGAGAAAGCTCACACATATCCACAAGAGAGGATGGCAGTTCTAAAATAAGACCAGCGTTTGCTTTTAAAATGATGCTTTACGGGACCGGGGAGATGGCTCAGTCAGTAAAGTGTAAACACGAGGCTCTTAAACGCCCAGAACCCATGCCAAAAATAAAATTTGGCCGTAGTTGGCACTGGAAAGGTGGAGATGGTTGGATCCTTAGCCCTGTTAGCCAACTGGTCTAGCCAAATCGGTAAGCTCCAACTTCCAGGAGAGAGAGAACTTGTCTCAGAAAGATAAGGTGGAGGGTGACGGAGGTAGACACCCCGTGCTGACCTCTGACCTTTGCACATGTACACACACATGAACGTGTACATACACACAACAGATTAATGAGTAAATAGTAAAAGGACACCTTGCAATACCCTCACGAATACACACCGAGGAATGGACATAGCAGATAAGAGAAAAATGAGCATGGTATGTCAGCCTTGTCCTGTCTACTGCTTTGGTCCTGAGTCAGATTACATCTCCTGCTAGGGGAACAGTGGTCTTCAATCCCTCAGCATTAGGCTTTCCAGTGTACACAGTAATTCCTCATTCCTCTAAGACAGATGAGCCCCAGACGTCCCTCAACTTCGGATGGCACACGCTGCTTTTCAAATGTGGACTAAGTCTTAAATATTTGCTTGGAGCCTGGAAAGATGGTTCAGCTGTTAAGGCTTAGGCACACTTTCTTCTCTCGCAAAGGGCCAAGTTCAGTTCTCAGAGCTCATCACGACTCCAGCTGCAGAAGGATCTACTGCCCTCTTCTGGCCTCTGCAGGTATCTGCCCTCGTGTGCACATAACCTACACATAGACACACACACACAGTTTTAAAACAAAAATAAATCTTTTTTACAAACTCAGTGTGTGTGTGCGTGCGTGTGTGTGTGTATGCATGTGTGTGCATGTGTGTGCGTGTGTGTGTGCGTGTGTGTGGTGGGAGGGGAGAACCTGAAAACTGACCTGAAAAATAAGAGCAAAAATAACTATCCAATATAACAAAAATACCTACATGAATTTAGTGGTCAAAGCAGAAAGCAGGCATCCTCTCTCCCAAGCTCCAGAGACAAGATGGTTGTCCAGTGGTGAGGTGGGACCTGTTTTATAGTGTAGTGTAGTTGGAGAAAGAAATGGCTGGAGGGAGGCGAGTTTATTGCACAGAGATATCAACTCTGTGCTTGCAACCTGCAACTGAGTTTAGTGAACAATTAGCACCTTCTTTGTGTGTGTGTGTGTGTGTGTGTGTGTGTGTGTGTGTGTGGTTTTTCGAGACAGGGTTTCTCCGTATAGCCCGGACTGTCCTGGAACTTACTCTGTAGACCAGGCTGGCCTTGAACTTAGAAATCCGACTGCCTCTGCCTCCCAAGTGCTGGGATTAAAGGCGTGCGCCACCACCTCCCGGCTCAATTAGCACCTTCTAAGCGTCAACACTGTACTTGGTCCTGAGGATACCTTGCAAAGGAGCAGACTCTCCTGTAGCCTGAGCTGGCTCACCTGGGAAACTCTGAGGCGACATAAAAGGCAGGAACACTGTCTCACTGGAACCCATGGATCCCTTAGCAGCTACCCTGTATCTCAGTCAGTACGAGCAGGGCTAAGACTCTAAAAGACAAATAGCGCCTGCTTTCTCTCAGATGCACAATCCAGCTGTGCATGCATGCATACGTGTGTGCGTGTGTGTAGGCTGCAGAGATACAACACAGTTAACAGGGAAGAACTTACAATACAAGTATGAGTGTTGGAGTTGGTATTGTGAGCACCCATGTAAATCCTTCCTACAGTGGCGGAGAGTCTGAAATCCCAGACTCTGTTGTGGTAATATTTAAAGCCACCATGTTCGTGACTAGGCATGAGTGGTGGGTTGCTGCTCGGCTCAGGCTGCTGGCTCAGGCAGGCCAGAAACACCAGCCCTACATCCACGAGATGCCAGTGTTGGAGATGGTTCTGCTGATCTACCGCACTGTCTCCACAAGGTTTGGCTGAGCCCAGATCATCCCGCCATCCACACGGTACCCGGTAGAAATGAGACTCTAAAGTTTAATATTATCTAATGGTTTTATATATTTAGAAATGCTCAATGAACAAGATGCCCACACAATTAGAGTTGTTTCCCAATATCTAACCTTATGATATAAATTGTTACCCAGGACCATCCTGGACACGTGCATGGTTCTCCAAGGTTCCTACATTTCTCCTCCTTCCTCAATCCTCCTCTTCCTCTCCTCTTCCTCTCCTTCAGACTCCTCACCCCGCCTACCTCTCATACAGCCCAATCGCTGAGCTTTATACAAATGTAGTGGGAAGATATCCTGCTACAAGACCCCAGGAGAGACTGGGATTTCTGGAGCACACTGGCTAGACATGGCTGAACCCCAGGTTCAGTGAGAGATCCCACCAATTGGAGAGAAGAGAAATGAAGGAAGACACCCTACATCAACCTTTGGGCTTCACACACTTGTGCACTCGGACACATGTACGCAAACATGTGTGCACACACATGCACAGACATGAAACTATAAGGGACCTCTGAGGAGAGAAAAAAAAATGGTCTAAACGAATCAGGGAGAAGGAAACAAGAGGGTAATGAGGGGGTAAAATGTAAAAATGTTAATAAAAGCAGACCAGAGGACGGAGTCAACCAGTGGTAGAGCATGTGTTTAACATGTGTCAGACCCTGTGTCCATGCCCAGCACTGAGTCTGTTTGGTTCACACAGGGAAGAGCTCAGATGGAATAGTGAGATTTCTCAGCTAAGGGCTTTTCACTTGTCATTATGAAGGCACAAATCCATCCCTCTGCTCATCTCTGTGACAGTTTTATGTCATCTTGACCCAAGCTGAAGTCATCTGAGAGGAGGAAGCCTCAATTAAGAAATGCCTCCATAAAACCGGGCTGTAGCCAAGCCTATGGAGCACTGTCTTAATTAGTGATTGACGTACGAGACCCAGCCCATTGTGAGTGGTGCCATCCCTGGCCTGGTGGCTCTAGGCTCTGTAAGAAAGCAGACTGAGCAAGCCAGTAAGCAGCAACTCTCCACGGCCTCTGCATCAGCTCCTGCCTCCAGGTTTCTGCCCTGCTTGAGTTCCTATCCTGACTTCCTGATTTCAATGATGGACTACAGTGTGGAAGTTTAAGCTAAACAAACCCTTTCCTCCCCAACTTGCCTTTGGTCAAGGTGTTTCACCATAACGATCGTCACTGTGACTAGGACAATCTAACTTCTTACACTCACAGCCCTGCAGTTTACCAAGTGCTTCCACAGACATCGCCATATTTGTCCCCACCCATCTCCACAGCAGGGAAGGTACCCGGCTTAGTAAACGCCAAGCCTTGAAGTGGCATTTTCTGCCTTTAGATGAGAATGGTCTGCTTGCAAGTCAGTTCTGCTCAAACGAGCAGCTGCTAACCTGTGCACACACAGGACCCGGCAGGCAGAGGGCTGCATGGAACCAAACTGTATCACCGAGAGACCTAAAAGCCCAACCTTGGCTCCTTAAGGATCTCGGTTCTTTTCTTGAGACTGAGCCATCTCTCCGTCTTCACTTGGTGCCAGATGAGATGGAGAGCATCTCTGAGGCAAGACAAACATAGCGAGACCTCAACAGCTGAAAACCTACCCGCACACTTGGAATAAAACTACAGGTCAGATGAACCTAAAGCAGAAAGTTCAGCGACACTCTGTCATAGCTTTCTTCGTTTGTGCTTTGTTTTATGTTTGTGCCTGGCTTCCGGATTTCATCCTCATAATTTAAGAGAAAATATTTGGAAGACAATCTTCAGGATGATGTGTATCACCTATGTTGTTTGTTATTATTCAAGGACACACACTAAGTCCAGACGGAACCACGCTGGGCTTACCAGAGCAAACAGTTGGCATTTAATAAATGCTAGGTAATAAAAGAAGATGAAGTACTTCCAGCACAATAGCTGCAGAGATTTGTTAAGCACAATGTAGAATAAACAAGCCGCTGTCTCCTGTCTGGACTATACATGAAAGTCCCTTCCTCTGGGACAAAAGACACAGCTCTATGCCTACATGTGCGCGGAGATGCTGAAGGCATGTCTCACTAATACCATGGTGAGAGGAAGCAGAAGGAGGACTCTTTCATTCAGTCTCTTCCTTAATTATAGTTTGGATCTAAATAATGAAAACACAGCACACAGGATCTGAAATAATTTAGAGTAAATGAAAAGCCACCGAGTGGGGGCTCTTAATCACATCATCCAGAGGCAGGATCAGAGGGAGTGGGCAGATGGAAACACCAAATTATCAGCAGACTCCAAGACAGCAGAGATGTGTCCAGAAATTAAGCTTGGTTTCCATGCTAATTCAGAACTCTTTGTTTGGGGGCCGGAGGAGGAAGGAAGCAATGTCGTTTCCAGTAGAGAAACTGCTCATTAATACCCTAGCAAGGCAATAACTTCAGCTAATAGGAAATATTATGATGTCTCTAGAGAACAGAGGGGAAAATTCAGATTTACTCTCCCATCCACGCTGCTCAGTGCAATACAATATATTCAACAGAGTTGAATAAATACCAAGGAGAAGGTTAAAACATTGATTAGGAGAAATATTTCACCCAGCTGACATCTGGAAGCAAACAGACCAGCGAAACAAAGCAGGCTGGGAAACGGAGGTTGTTTGATTTCTATGGAAGTTACACTGGTGATTTGTGACCGCCCTGCAGGGAGTGAGTCTCGGGTGGGGAACTTGGGTAAACAGGGAACGCACTGTGGGTGGGGCACCCTTTGTGCCGGGCGACCGAGGGCCGATTCCATTGGGTTTATTACAGTGTTTTATGAAGCAATACAAGAGACATCTTCAGCCAACACCAGGATTGCAATAGATACATAATATAACAAATGGCTTATAAATGGTTATGGAATCTTCTAGATGACTGAACCTAAATAAATCGTCTCTTGTCTGGGCTTCTGGTACTGTATCAGAGTGTTTGTCTAATCATAGCCAAAGCAAGGGAAAGTCGACAGAGGTTCCGACAGTTGGAACTACTCACTATTTTCACACTTTACAAACTGGATTCTACCTTCTAGTTAGTTACTAATGACCATGGGCGGTGCACTGGAAGGCACCCAGTGCTGAGCAAAACTGCCCTTGAATCCGTAAGTAACATTGGATCTTGGTTCAGAAGAGAAATTAACAGGAAGTTCTCAGGGTTCCTGGCTGGCTATCACCAGTCTGCCCAGATCCAAGAGCAGCTCAGATCTCTTCCCACATGGTGTACCCACCTTTCGAAGGGAAAAACAAAAGTCAATGGCAAACTGATCTAATGCAACTGCATCCATAGATCTTAAGGAGATTCTTAAAAAGCCAAACAAGCTATATGTTTTCGTAGCTTACACCAATTCTGTGCACCTCATCTTGGTGCAATAGACTTTCAGGGCTCTTGGGGCAATTAAGAAAATGGACATAATTGAGCTCTCAAAAGGTACTTTATGCTGGGAAGAGTAGGTAAGAAATAATAGAACCAAAAAAAAAAAAGAAATAATAGAACCCTAATTGCCACCATTTATCAAGTGGCTACTGTGCGCATGGCTCTGTATTTCTAGGGTATTGCTGAAGCTTCAGAACACAGTCTGTGAGGTGGGGTGCCATTATTGCCTCCTCTCCTGCAGATGACGCAGGTGAAGTTTAGTGACGTTCTCTTTCTGAATCTCTTTCCTGCCATCTTCCCTCCCTCCCTTGCAGCTATCTACGCTGGAACGAAGTAAAAATCCTGACACGTTTCCTCTTCATCCCAGGCACTCGAATCTTGGGAATGGCATAGCAAGACCTTAGCAAGATCAGCAGAGTGGCTGGATCCTACCAAGTAGGACAGAACGGAACAGAGTTAAGAGACAACCCTGGAAGGTTACTGTCACATCTGAGCCAGAGGCTTACATGTGGCAAAGGGATGGAATTCGAAGTGCTGTAGCAGGCAATTCAAGGACACAGGCATAAGGGACAGCACAGCACAGAGGAGAGGAGGGGCTGGAACTAATTTGAAAATTCAAGAGGCCAAGCTTGCCGTTAAGAGGACGAAGTGGTGGGAGAAAGGCCTTGAAGGTGCATGCAGTTCGGTTATGAACATCAGAGGCTCGGTTAGCAGTGCTGTATCAGTTTGGGCATGCCCATCAGGGACTGAAACTGCAGCTGTAGAGCCAGTGACACTCATCCCACGTGGTCCAGCTGGATGCATGCCAGGAGCCTTGTACTCCCAGAAGTTTATGGTTGCAATTACTTTATAGAATTTCTTATCGGATGAAGGTAAACAAAATGTGGTATATCTATGCAATGGGGTATTAAGCCAGCTGAGTGACATGCTGATGCATGAACTATGAGCCTGGATTGCTTTATGCTGAGAAGCTAGTCATGAAAGGCCACATAGTATATGATCCATTTGGGTGAAATGGGACTAGTTAAATCCATGGGGACAGAAAGCGGTCCCTAGAGGCTAAGGAGAAGGGAGGATGTTAGTGAAATGTGGTGAGGAAATGTTCTAGAATTGTAATTATAGTTGAAAAAACAATAGACAATAGAGTGGTGAATTTTATAGAATATGGAATGTGTGCGTGTGTGTGTGTGTATGTGTGTGTGTGTGCACATGTGCATGCATGCTCCACTGCTTGTGGATGTATGTGTGTATGGACATGTACAAGTGTCTGTGTGACACAAGCATGTCTGTGTGTGCTGGTGTGCATCCCTCTGTGTGTACACTCCTCTCCACTCTTTAAACCTTGTGTCTTTTACTTTCATTAGTGTTGTGTACGCACACCACGGTGATCAGAAAACAACTCTGTGAAGCACCGAGCCCATGTCACCACGCTGACCAGGTTGAGAACATCTGCTGAGCGGTCTCACAAACCTCTCCAATTTCTTTTTGAGACAAGTTGACTCGGTAAACCTGGGGCTTGTCATTTCAGCTGAGACTCTAGATCTGCCTGCCCCATAATCTCCAGCACGAGGATTTCACACCTCACCATGTCTTGCTTTTACATGGGTGCAGGGGCTCCGAACTCAGGTCCTTATGCTTAAGGACCAAGCACTTTACCCACTGAGCCACCTGGCCTGTCCTGTAGGCCATCCAATTTGCAAACACTTCAGTGTGGCTCAGGCTAGCCTCACACTCATGATCTTCCAGCCGCAGTCTTTGGAGGGCTGAGATTACAGGTGTGACGCACTAATCCTTAACTGACTATAAGCACTTTTAAAGACGCTATTTCTACAGCCAGTAATAAAGGTAAACTCTTGAACCCTGCTTCCATTAAGGTGTGCATCACAATCACTACTAAACTCAGTAGCCTTACCTGTGAAAAAGGTCACAAGCACTCGTCTTCCAGGCAGAGAGGACAGGTGGCGTTTGTCAACTGTATGGCGCCTGAAAATTTATACTCAGTTGCAACTGGTGTTTTTCATTCTTAGGTTTTGAGTCCTCTACAAAAAAATGTGACCCGTTACCTTCCACAGAATGAATGCTCAGAACATTAAAGTCGAGGGTGTCGGATGGGACGTGGGGAAAACTCTGGCACAGCGGGCAGGAACTGATGGAGGCAGGAAATTGGAAATGTGAGTGGAACCTAGACAGCTGGAGAGAAATGGGTGCACTCAGACTTTGGGAGAAGCAGAGTGGAGTGCAGGCAGGACCTGGACCGCCAGGTCAGGGAGACAAGAAAGAGACTGAAGTGGGTCATGGAGGGAAATAAAGCTGGCTAAATAAATTAGGGATATGCCTCACAGACCGAGCAATTTAGTCTCTGGGGCGGTAACCACAGAGTCTGCGTAGGCTCTAGGCCAGGCAAGTGGCATGGTGATGGCTGGGTCGTTGGGAGACTCAACTGGGTAGTCACACGTGTGGCAGAACGGAGACAGGAGGAAGCAGTGTACTTCTGTGGAAACGTGTGGCAAAACGACCTGGTTACACTAGAAATACAGCAACGGGAACATCAGACAGCTGGAACAAGAAAAGATCACGGAGTCCACTAACAAACACGGCAAGGATTCCGAGGTCCGGGTTTCTTTTTCCCTTTTCGTTTTCTTTCCTTCCTCAAGCAGCCATCAAACATTCAGCAACCGCTTGTTTCCTAGAACAAAGCTGGAAATAAGTTAGTCAATTAATCGATGACCTCTTTGGTCACTGCTACCCAGCTCTTCTGGCTTCAGATAACAAGATTCTTATCTTCATTTCCTAGGTCTGCCCGGCCTTGATTGCAATACCGCTCAATGTATCTTTGAAGAGAGATGAAGGAGAAAGTCGAGCATGTGAGTTAATCATAACTCATGTTTAAAGATCCAGAACCTTCTCCACCTAAGCCCATTAGAAAGCAAACACTCCCACGGGGAGCAAACATTAGCCTCTGTATGTTAAAAAAAAAAAAAAAAAGTCCATCTCATCTCTTTTCTCTTCACTTGAGCTGTTAGCTTGTAAATATATGACGGCACAGAAGCTTCTGGGTTCTCTGGCACTTACTTTCTAGGCTAGACCCATCATGGTAGCACATCAGCTGCCCAAGTTACAATTCCGGCTAGCTCGCATTCTGGGTACACAACGCTTGAGAACCCCCTGCATTTCCAAAAGGCCCTTTGTAGGAGGAGCTAAGGTGGGAGGAGTAAGGAGAGGAAGAGGAAAAGGAAGAGGAGGAGCTAGGGAGGGCAGAGATGTAGGAGGATGAAGAGCCACGCAGGTATGGAAAGCAGTCTTAGGTAATAACTTATATTTAGGTTAGCTAATTGGGAAACAACTCTAATTGTGTGGGCACATTGTTATTGAGCATTACCAAAATATAAAGCCTTTGATTAATATTTAAGTATTAGAGTCTCATTTTCCTACCAGGCCGGCATGGATGGCGGGATGGTCTGGGCAATGCCCAGCCTTGCAGAGACAGAGTGAAAGATTGGCAGAGCCATCTCCCACGTTGGCGTCTCATGAGTAGCAGGGCTGGCGTTTCTGGCTGGCCATTTCTAGCTGCAGCATGCATGCACGTGACCTCTGGCCGCAGAACGTGGCGGCTGAGCTAGGCAGAGCAGTGGCAGCTTAGATAGTGGGCTTGACTAGCGGCCGTTTTAAATAATTACCTCAACAGCCCTTGCTAAGGACAACAGGAATGGAGACAAGTCTTTATTGTCCCTCTTCAACAGATGCTCAGCTCTCCTCCCAGAACCAGCAAGGGTAGTTTTTCCTCCACTCACCTGCCTTTCACAGGACTGCTGGGAAATTAGCTGTGGTCTTCGTGCTTAGAGGATACCATTTTACAGACTGAGCTGCAAGTTGAATTTTTTTTTTTAAACAGGCTTTATATAGGCCCTGCCTGTCCTGAAACTATGTAGATCAGGCTGGCCTTGAACCTACAGATTCACCTGCCTTTTTCTCCCTGGTGCTGGGATTAAAGGTATGTGCTATTAGGCCCGGTATAAACTGGATTTTTTTAAAAATTAAAACTACCCTATATGTTTGTATTTAACTATAATTACCTTTTCCAGTTGTATGTATCTTTTATTTCCATCAATAAATTCTAAATTTCAAGTGTAAAAGAAAACCTGTTACTTCCCTAAGCGTATGAACTATATTCTGGGACCCAAAGCCACTGTGGTAGTACACACTGGTATCCCAGCCTAGGAGAATGACCGGGCTTGCTGGCCAATCAGTCTTCAGTTCTAGGCTGGAGATAGACTGTCTCAAAGGAGATGGACAGAGCTTATGACCCCTGATGTTGTCCTCTGGTGTCCGTGCACACGTATGCACTGCACATGAACATGGACATACATATATACATTTTGATCAATTTCGTGTACGTGCACGTGAAGCTTGATGGTGAAATGATCTTCTATCAGTTCTCTACTTTATCCCCTGCAGCAGGGACTCTCAATCAAACCCAGAGCTGTGATACGGCTAGTCTCACTAGCCAGTTCGCTCTGAAATACTGTCTCTGCCTGAGATCGGAATTATATATAGGCTGCTAGCCCACCTGGCATTTATGTGGGTTCTCAGAAGCCAAACTCTGGCCTTCATATTTGGCCAGCAATTGCTTAATCCAAGCCATCTCCCCAGCCCAGCCATCTTGGGTGTTTGTGTTCTGATTATGTATACTCAAAAATCTAGTGTTTTTTTAAGGAGTTTTTCTTTGCTTTGTTTATTGGACTTGAGTTTAAGACTGGGTCTCAAAAGTCCACACGAGGTCACACAAACGGAATTTGATAGTTTTGTAATGGTTTGCATACAGAGAAGTCTCTGTGAAATTTTAATACCTTTTACACAGCTTGTTACCTTATGTAAGGGTGATCTGTGTATGTATAATAAACTGGCTTTTAACTCAATAGCCTGTGGGCAGTTGGATCCATGTGAGAAAATGAAAACGCAGAGGCAAGCACAGTCAAGATCACCTGACAAGGGCGAGGAAGGGGTGGGACTGAATCCCGACGCACTGTGTGGCCTGTGTGTACCTCCTGTCTTTGTCAAGGAGTCAACAATTACTGTTTTTTAAATGACTAAGACAGGAACACATGTGTACAGGTGCCCATGAAGGTCAGATGGGGTGTCAGATTCCCCGGAGCTGGAGTTACAAATGAGAGGGGCCGCCTGTCTCGGTTCCTGGGAACAGCACCCCAGTCCTTGGTAAAGACAGTACATGCTCTTACAGAGGGCCATCTCTGCAGCCCCACAGGAGCTGATTTCTAACAGGGCGTAGACTATGGTTACCATAGGAGAATCTTCTCACTTCTAAAAGTTTGTTTAACTACAACATATTCCACAGTAATCATTTTTTGTTAAGCATCTTATTAGGTTTTCCAGCCAGTGTATCCCGGAATGTTTGAAAACTAAAGCACTATCCCAAGAATAAGTGACATTACACCTACACTTCATAATACAGAAAATGTTAGAGGCAGTCAGCCTTCTAAATGAATGGCATCCATGAATAGTCAGAACCACGTCCTAAGTGTGCCACAGAAGCTGACACATGACTCTCACTTAAAAATGGAAAACGGCAAAATTTATGTGTCATAACAAGTTTTTTAAATGATGTAATATACCAAAAATTGTAGTTTAAAGCTATCTTAAAAATATATAGGGTCTCACTATAAATCTCTGGCTGGCCAGGAACTCACTATGTAGACCAAACTAGCCTTAAACTCAAGAGATCTGCCTGCCTCCGCTTCCCAAGTGCCAGGATTAGAGCCCTGCTATCAAAAGCATATGCTACCATGCCACCATCACTGCGTAAAACCCAGCGACAAAGCTGGCTCATTACCAGGGCAATGTGAGCCTGCTCGCGCTACTGCCAAGTTCACACTTCACAGTGACCATGAGACTAGTCTCACCAGCAAGGAGACCATAAGCAGCAGGAAGGCCGTGAGAGTCACCGCCAGGGAGATTACTGACTCACTGTAGACTTAATAACTTGGTAGGTAGGTGTGGTGGTGATCGCCTGTGATCTCAACATTTGGGAGGTACAGTCAGGGAAGAGCTCCAGACCAGCCTAGGGTGAGATCCTACCTCAAAAAACAACAACTTGCAGAAAACAAATAGAAATACACACAAATTAAAAAGTCACACCATACTCCGTTCTTTTAAGCTTATTTAATATTTGAATTCTTATTTTCTATTTTCCCAGACCCCAGAAAACAGAAAGTTTTAGATGACGCAATATTTTGTTCCAGAAACATACAGCCTTATCAGCTAATTCATAAAAGAGCTTTTTACAAAGGTGCATCTGGAGAATTAGAGCAATAAAAGTCTTTTAGGCATTTCAAAATGTGATCAGTAAAAATACATGATTATTAATAAGGTTTTTTTTTAAAGATAGTTCCAGATTTCTCTTAAAAGCAATTTCTGTTAAAGAGTACATGATTGTACGGTGAACGAGGGAAGGGAGACTCCTAGTGGGAAGAGGCTCATTAGAAACAACCGACAGTGTGCACGCTACGGTCACCGTCCTGTAGTATGTCTGCTTAGCCGGTGCCACCTGCAAATGGCTGGGAGGAACTGGTTTCTGGGAAGCCCCCCTTTTCCTCATCAGTGTATCACCCAAACCCTCAGTACCCATGGGGAAGGCAACCAGACAGAACAAGAGGCGCTCCTTTAAATAAAGAACAGTTTTATGGACCACACTAAGTGGGGGTGAAATGTCCAAAAAAAAAAAAAATGAAACCACGATCTACAAAACAGAAGCTTCTGCAAGGTCTCGCTAACTTTGTAATTAAGGGCCTGTGGTGCCTTCTGCCTCGTGGAGGGAAGTGAGTACACAGCAAGCTCAAAGCGGCTGCGGAGAAGACTGATCAGGCAGAGTACCAGCCTCGGGCAGCAGGCCATCGCCAGTGCCAAGGAGCAGACTGAGAAGTAAACCACTGTATCAGAGGCAGCATACCTAAAGTCTTGAGCTCCTAAAATTCTGGTGACAAGAACTTTTCTCTTCTTCCCTCCCAAAAAGACCTTGCTAAAAGAGGGCTTGTTGTTTCTAGAGGTCATTAGAAGTTGTCTGGGGGAAAACAAAGGAAAAAATACTCCTGGAACGACCTGCCACGGGAGACAATAAATAGTTACAATTTAGGTTGTGAAAGCGGCTGGACTCAATAGTCCAGCTAGCTGGTAGGAAACCATGCATGGTGGAGAAGGCCAAAGCCATCTTTTAAATTACAGTACTTGGAGGGTTGCTGGTTTGGCTTGGTTAGGTCTTTTCTCTGAAAAGGTGACACTCCACACACTAACTTGCCACTTAGTGACAAAAGAGCCACTGAGCTCACAGGAGAGCTTGGTCACAGGTTACACCCACGGCACACGTGGCTTTCCGCTCGCCTAGTGTTCTTCAGGGCAGAAGTGCACTGCACCTTCTTGTCACCCACCTTTAAGAGGACTGTAACAATGATCATCTCATTCCAGAACAGGAGGAATACCTGCTGTCACCACCGCGGAAGGGAGGCATAATGTCAAAGTCTAATGGATGTGACTCTAATGGCCAAAATGAAACGGAAGGCACGGGAGGCCAGAGAGGGAGGGGACAGGCAAGAAGTAAGGCTGATAGATAAAAAAAAACTTACAAAAGTGGTTTGTTGCTGTTGTTTTTCAGAATTCACTTCATTTTGAGGTTTCATCTGAAGGTGTAATGATATGCATTTATTTGGAAGTACTGGAGCAATGCCAAAGTCCCTTTCCAGTAAGCCCTGCTGTAACTCTGAGAGGCTGAGCTTCAGAAAGAGGAAAGTAAACAACCAGGAGAACAGAGTTCCGGCTGAGCTGTGCGGGAGAACCATGGAGGGCTCTGTAGTGTCTGGAGTCGGAACGCTGCTGTCTGGAGTCTCTCCTGATGAGCTACCCAGATGGTGTAGTGTAAGAGGCTGCCTGGAAGACAACGGAACCGTTCGGTCTCTACTTGCTTCTCCTAGGAGATACAGGGAGGTCCAGATCCCAAACTTCACTTATATGTTAGGTTCTACTCCAAAATTTCAAAGCCCCATTATGAGTTACAGTTGACTGTGACTTAAAATATGATTCCGATTTATAGATGAGGTACAGGGATACTAGCCGATCAACCAAAGAACTTAGAGGTGTTCTCAAGGACAGAAAGGAAAATCTGGACCAAGACATGAGCTTGTTAAGTTGTAGAGGTGTTCACAAAAGCAGCTGGGGGACTATCCTTGGCGACAGTGAGCTTCCTTTGTGTGTGAGGGTCATGAAGGGTAGAATAAGGTTACATCCTGACTGCCCCCAGAGTTCAGAGGCCCCTCTCCTGCAGGATGTAAGCAACACGTGAATTCCTTCATAACAGAATTTAGATTTGACACATGATTTTTTTTTTTTTTTTTACAGAACACTCCAAAAACATATTTACCAAATGCACAAAGAAAGCCACTGAACACCGTCAGAATTAAGGAGTTGTCAGGCGGCAGTTCTGACCAGCTTGTCCTCCACAGGTGCTGTCCACACTGTAGCTGGCATCAGCACCAAGGCGCCTGCACTGCTCACCGCTGGTCCCCATTCCCAAGGCCAGTCCTGGCACCAGACAGACAGGGCTATGGCAGTGAGGTCAGAGAAAGCTCTCTGAAGGGATGCAATGCGAGCAGCTCTCCTTCGAGCCCTCCTCTGCCCTCCCTCGGCTCTGTGTGGGACTCAGAGCCCTTTGGCACCATCAGTGCAAAACCTTAGAGTCAAACGTCCAGGTACTAATTGTTTTACTGGCCTTATGATCAGCAGTACCCGTGGCTAGTGACAGCCATGGTTCAACTCAGTAGTGATTCAGTTTCGACAACCTCCTCAGACTCCTCTCCCACCCACCCCACCCCTCTGCAGCACCCCCACCACCACTGAAGCATTCCATTTCTTTGTTCCTATTTCCTGCTCACTCTGCAGGGAATATTTCATACAAGTGCCAGTCAATGTATAATTATACAAATGCAACAATACCAAGAATAACAAATTTATAATCAAGAAAATAAAAATTTGTTTTCTTCTCTCCCAAATCCCAACTATCAATAGAAAAGACAATGACAAGGGAAATACACCCATTTTCAAGTGCCTGCCATTTAGTGTACTGAGGATTCCTCTCTCCTGGGATGGAACCCAGAAGGAGATGCTTGCCTTGGGCTGGGAGGAGGTCCTCCTGCTCCGAGCCCTGGCACACACAGCTCACGGTATCCACACACGGAGTCATGCAGCACCTCTGAGATGATCCTCAGAAAGGCAGCCTTCTGGACAGGAGGGCTGGTTCCAGGTTAGTGAGGGCCAGGTAGCCCTCTGTCCTCTTCTGTATTGCCTGTCTACTAACCTCTCCATCCCCAACCTGACCGTGGCTTCAGGAACAACTGATCCTCGGGTGTGCTAAATACAAAGGGCTGAAACTCTCACTACTCAATTAAAAACAAAACAAGGCAAAGTAAAAATTAAAGTGTGCTTTCAAATACGGAATGAATTCAAATAAATACATCTGATTTTCTCTTTTTCTTACCTACGTACAATTTTATATCCTACACCCAAAGCTCTATACATTTGGTTTTTATTCTGAATCAAAATGCATTTCTGATAGTGAGGAGAGGAGAGTGAGAGACCTGACATTCCCTCACTGACAGATGTGTGCAGCTGCCAGAATGAAGAACTAGTCCCACTTGGGGCACCCTGGGGCATGGCCGAGCCCAGGTGGTTCAGGCAGATCCTCTGTCACACTCTCTGTGTCCACACTGGAGCCCGGATGTGGCTGATACAGGGCCGACACTCAAAATCCAACAACCTGCAGTCACCTCCAGGACACGGGGCTCTAACTTTTATCTGAGAAGGAAGAAGACATGTGAAAACTCAATTAAGAGCAAATTACTGTTGTGATGAACACGTACACAACCTGCAGACACCATCTTGCTTACTTCTCAATCAAAAATGTAAACTAAAGCACACAAACAAACGAGTAGGAACTGGTGCACTGAACACAGGCTTAGCCATGGCCGGGGGCCACGCTGGCCTTAGTGTCAGGAGAGCAGAGGACAGCAGGGCTCCTCACAGGGGGAGAGGGAGCAGCAGCACAGGGGTCTACTGAGTTAGGGTTTACCAGGCCTCCCTCCACTCTGCCTTCAACTTGGAAAGGTGAAGAGAGAGAGAGAGAGAGAGGGAGGACGGGAGGGGAGGGGAGGGGGGGGAGGGAGGGAGGGAGGGAGGGAGGGAGAGGGAGAGGGAGAGGGAGAGAGAGATGAGGGTTGGCACAGGGACTGACAAGCACAGCTCTTCTGAGAGCAGGAAGAGCAGAGTCAGCAAACTTGATACATGATGCTTAGAAACAAGCGGTTTTTTAAGGACAGGAATAAAATCACGGGTTTTCATGTTGAAGAATAATAAATTACTTATCCAGTGTACTGTTAGTCAGGATAAGCCAACCATTTCACATACCTGAGAGCTTGGCAGGGAGGGCTGAGCCAGCCAGCCTTTGGCAAAGAAGAGCGTAACTTTCCTCCACCTTCTGTAACATCAGAGTTTTTTCATGGAGATGGCGCAAGAAAAGTAAAAGTTAGTTGACAACAGGAATGAAGTACTCCTTATTAAAGGCACATGGCCCCCAATTTCAACATTAACAATGATCACTAAGAGGCTGTTAGCTAGGAAGGAGGCCAGTTTCCTTTGAATGAGTAACCTCTCCATGCAAAACACTGGGGAAGCAAGGGAAGGTCATCTGTCCATGGCAGATGTCACCCAGGAAAGGCATCATGTGACAGATGAACACAGAGGCCACCTGGATACCCTGCCTTGCTGGCCACATAGTGACATACATGAAATTAAATGAAAAACACTATTACGTGGAGCTGAAGGAAGAGTTAAGGGAGACAAGTGCTGAGCTAACGGCTGATGTGGACACTACATCTGCCACCTAAATGATGTCACGGGGAAGTGTGAGCGCCAGCAGCCCTGTCACCAGGGCCCGTGCTTCAACGTACTCTTCCCTTGCTTCTACATGGTTTCTACATTTGTATTGTTATGGATCGTGTGTGTGTGTGTGTGTGTGTGTGTGTGTGTGTGTGTGTATGTTTCTCATGCTTTTTTGTTGTTTTGTTTGATTTTATTCTGCTTGATTTGTCTTTTTTTAATTTGCTTGCATGTTTAGTAAAGAGAGAGAGAGGCATAGAACTGAATAGGAGGTGAGGTCGGAAGGATCTGGGAGAAACTGGGAGAAGGGAAACCATGATCAGAAGATATTGTATGAAAATAATTTATTTTCAATAAAAAAATAAAACAGAGTCCCTTTCATAAAAACCAGCACAGTAATGTCTTTCACTACCAAATTCCAAAAGCTCCATTTGGGATCATGGTTTTCAGTAACAAAAGCCACTGGAGTCAACGTTTACCCGTCATGGCCTCCGGGAAACTACCAACACTACCTATGAAGCACATATAACTGGTAGGCTAAGGCAGCTCATTGCACCTCCTGGCCGTGATTCGTAGCCATGAAAGCCCACTGAATGCAAGCTGCGTCACCCAGCACGATGGAAACCAACTGACCCAGTATTTAGGCTCTTAAAACTTAGAAACCTCCAAAACAGATAACTAGCTACAAACCTACAGTTTTCTTGTTCTTATGATTTGTCACAGGACACAAAGTGTTAACACCAGCTTTGATTCAGGCCTATTCATGATTAATGGTTACAGAAAATAAAAATGGGCAGATATAGAACCTGGACCACCTTTGGACATCAGGATTCTATCATTCCAAACTTGCGCTCTGCCAACTGTGTTCTTAGGATAAGTGCTACGGAGGCTGAAATGAGACATACCTTTAAGTGTTCCAGGTCTGCCTCTATTTTATGAATGTACTCCAGGATTTGGCTTTGTGAATCTGTACAAGAAGAGGGACTCTGGATCTCAAAACAAGCATCCTCCATAGCTCTCCAGCGTCGCTGGACCAGGAACTCTGGGGTGAATGGTGAAACTGCCCCCTCAGAATGAGCACTCTGAGGGGAATGCTGCTGCTGGTGGCTGGAGTCCACAGAAGGGATGCCTGTCACAGGCTGCAGGGGGAAGGAGGAGGCGACCTCCTCATCCGTGGAGCTCTCCTGCACTGCATCATAGCCATCAAGGATCAAACAGTTTCCTATGGGTGACACAGGACAGTCTGATGACATTAGCACTGCCACGGGAATGAGCTCGGAATGACAACTTGAAGAGCTACCGTGGTGGAGGAATCACCAACTCCCAAGTTTAGTTTTAACTCCACCAGAATTTACTTCGGATTAAAGTCAATCTTAGCAAACCTTCAGTCATTTCTGAATAACTTCATGTTAGTCAGAGTTTTAAGAGTTCAAGGCTTCAGTTCAACCGAATACCACTCCCCTGCCAAACACCCTTTCCTGGGCTCCTGCCGCTTCCCCCAGCCCTGCACTAACTACAAAAGCACACTCTGCCAGTGCTTGCTGCTCAACACTACCTACAGAGCCTTTCCCTGCACTTCGGTTCCTGCTTAAGCCGATCGCCATCTCTGCTCTGACCACCTCTGCCCTGGGTGTAGCTGGCCTGATTTGCTTCCCAACGCTTCTGACCCTCAACGTCCATCACTTGCTGTCTTAGTCACCATTACCCTTTCCCTTTGGGCACTTAGGCCTCTTGGGAACAATGACGTTCCTGGCATTTTTCACTGTCCAATCTCCCAGCTGCTATGACAGTTTCTGGCAAAGAACAGATTATTTGTTGTATAAAGAAATAAACACGCACGCACGCACGCACGCACGCACGCACGCACGCACGCACGCACGCACGCACGCGCACCTTAGATACCGAAACAACATCCATCCCAGCACATCAGACAGTTCACATAGTCACAATCAGAGCTGCAATGTGAAGGCCGCTTGCCTGAGATGCGTAAATGAACATCCTTCTCCTCCTGTTGTACGGCTCCATTGCCT
The DNA here is from genome assembly GCF_004785775.1 of Grammomys surdaster. Classification (NCBI taxonomy): domain Eukaryota; kingdom Metazoa; phylum Chordata; class Mammalia; order Rodentia; family Muridae; genus Grammomys; species Grammomys surdaster. Next base: position 7,647,906 of record NW_021605583.1, on the reverse strand, counting down.
TCTGATGGATTCTCATCACTGTGTGCTTCACGGGCATCGAAAAAGTGCTCTCCACTGTCATCCAGACCCCCTTCTGGCTCTGCAGTAGGCATCTCTGGGGTCACGATCATGTGGTCCATTACTAAAATGTTACTTGCCTGGCTGTCTTGGGATGCCAGTATCACTGAATCATGTGCAGCACAAGACTCAGCTGAAGTCCGTGGACTGTCACAAGTTGCAACGTCACCAGTTCCAGTTTTAAAAGACACCTGTCCTTCCCCGGCATGACAAGTCTTAACGTTTTCCAAGTCCGGGATGCCACCGTCTGCCTGCACCTCTTCAGACGCTGGCCCGCATCTTGAGAAGGATTGCCAGTCTTCCTGAGTGCTCTTCTCGGTGAGACCTAACTGCTGTACCAGCAACTGCTTCAACAAGCCCACTGGAGATTCAGGACAGGGAGGGGAGAACGGAGGGGAAACTGATTACCACACCCTCACTGCCAGGCAAAATCTGGCAGCTGAGTCTCCAATCCCCTCTGAAACTAAGGACACATCTTAGTAATATACAACCAAAATATTAATCCTACACAATCATTTTTGTCTCGAAACATGCAATCAAAGATATATCTTCTACACAACAGTTAACATTAAAATACCCTGCAAGAGTTATGCACTTTGAATAGGGAGGCCTCCTGTTTAGAATCCTAAATCCACTTATATACACTGGACCCCAGAGCCTGCTCTGCTTCAGCTCAGCCAGCCAATGCTTTGCTTTTCCAGAGCAGACTCTGTATTCATAGGCATTATTTTTTTCTAACAATTTTCCTGAATGGTGAAGGCAATAAAACTGCACAGTAAACTTCAACTCCAGTGACTTGGCAGTAGCACACGGACGTTCCAGAGTAAGCACTCATTAGGTTTTTGTTTGTTTAAATTGCCTTACTAATGACATAGCTTCTTTTAGGATGTTAAAACTAAGATCCAACTCATCACCCTTGGGGTAGTCTTACACCAAAGTTCTTCAGGTGATGTCAGTTCTAGGACCAAGCCATCAAACTATCAGACATCACTAAGTCCGTCACCTCAGGAGAATGCAGAATAAAGGAGATTTTAAATAACTGCAACTTCCTGATTCCACCACAGGCTGACTCTGCTTCTCCAATAAAGAGCTCAGGTCTAAGAAAACCTTCCCCTTTCTCAAGCACCTTAATCTCTCCCCAAAATGCCAGCCCTAAAACTTTACGCCCCACTACCTCTCCCCTTGGACAGCTTGCTACTCCTTGTCTGGACCCTGACATTTTGAGGTGGAGCTCCTAGTCCACACTGTACAAGAAAAGCCAGGATGGAGGCAGGGAAACACAATGGTCTGTGTGGCTCCTATTTCCCAGGAAAGCACTGTAAATGTCATCAGATGTCCCCTTTCCTTTGCCCTAACATCCACAGAAGTCAACTGCTCTAAGAAAGGAGTGACTCCTTGTTCAGTGCTTGTTCGAGTCTAACCCCTTCCAGCTGTGAGCCTAACAACTGTAGAGCCGCCCGTGTCAGGGCGCTACTCCAAGCCTCTTTCCAACCAAATTCCCGAGCAGCTCTCGGCCAGATTAATACATTTTTATGCATCAAAGCTAGCTTTAAAACCTCACATGGTTCTCTGTAGCTGGAGTAACTATTGTTGGACTTTCTCCACCTCCCTCTACCTGAGAGATGTGCTGTCCTCCTGTCCGTAACAGTGGGTCCCAACACGCTGGAGGAGTAAGGGAAGGAGCAGCCAACAAGGCAGAGTGTGTGTGTGTGTGTGTGTGTGTGTGCGCACGCGCACGCGCACGCACACGCGCGTGCATGTTAGAAGCTGTTGTGAGGACTATTAAATCTGCATATAAAATGTAGGGCATGTGTAATATAAAACAGCTCCTAAAATTCTATGATGTTCCTGCCCATCAAATATGGAAGATATAAACTGGTATTTAAAATTCACAACAGTGACACTCTCAGCCCATCTTCTTGATTTCTAAATCTGTCTCTTGGGCCCACCCAGCTTCCAGTGTGCACAAGCCAGCTCTGCTCACTGTTCCTGGAGCACGCTGTGGTTTCTGCATGTACTCCTGCTCCTACCACTATTTTTGTCTGAATGGTTCTATTCTACACATTTAATTTGATCTTAATTATTCTCAAATAACAAGCATGTCTACTTTTGCTTCTATCTGCTGCTTCCCTTCTCGGACCACACCAACCCAGACAGATCGCTCACACGCACGCACACACACACATACACACACACACACACACACAGCCTTATTATTCCTGGAATATTTGCTTTTAAAAGTGGCAGTGGGGTCCTATTATCTTCCCAAGTAGACCATAAATTTCTTGGGAAAAAAAAATCATAGGCTAGAGTTTTGTGTATTTCCCATAATGCATTGCTTTTTCCTCTCTAAAGGCTTCCCATCACATCATACGACTCTGGTACTTAGTGTCTCCACAAGTTACGAAAAAACTTACAGTTTGTCAGTGCATGCACTGCCCACCGCTCCTCTGACACGGGCACGTGAGGACCCGGGATTGTGACTGGATGCCCGCCATCACCTTCCTTGAGTGTCCCGTTGGCATGCTGCTCCTTTGCAAACTGTGTTGCGGTCACAAAGAGATGTTCTGCCTCTGACTTGCCAGGGGTATTCAGTGAATGAGACTGAGGTTTTGACGAAATTAAGGGAGATTCTAATCCCAAAACTCTGTCTGTTCAGTGGAACAGAAAAGGTAGATTATACCTAAACAGACATTTCATTTTCAACATAGAACATTTATGCTGGGGACAGAGGTAAGCCACATAAGCTACAGATATCACCCGCTGGGGAAAGCACAGAACAGTGCTGTGCTGGCACATGGAAGGTTCAGAGGCAGCATCAGCTGACATGCATGGTTGGTGCTGTCACAGAGTCTTCGTTTTAATAGGTAATGTGTTACATCAGACATACTAGTCTATGCAGCTTACCTGGACTCTGCAGACCAGCGACTGAAAGATCATGGTGCTCCACTTTTAACTTGGCTGGTTCTTCTTCATCATTGTCTCCTCTATAAAAAAAGGAAAAAGAAAATAAACAATCCCTGAGCTTCAGAAGATGCACAAACTTCACGGCATTCAAGCGAAGAATCAAGAATTCAAGCGTAGCGGCACTCACTCGCAGGGTGGCGGCTGTGGGAGGGGAATCGGCTTTGTGGACTGCTCCTTCACGGACGCAGCCATTCGACAGATGAGGTCTTGCCAGCTTCAGGGGTGTGAAAGGGATCCAGAACCCAGGAGGAAAGCAGAGACACCCCGTAAACACACAACGGAGAAGAGAACAAAACCCCAACACCCTGTGCTGCCAGGCAGCATCTTAATCTTGGCACACTCTTGTAGAGATTCTAAAATATACTTTAAAGAAAATCCTAACATGAGCACATTATCCACTTAAGAGAGCAACTGAGAACTTCTGAAAACTGTTTTCTTTATAAAATTTACTTTCAGTAGAATAAAATAAAAATGAAAACTTCAATCTCAACAGAAACAAATTCTTAGAGGACTGTTCCCAAAAGAACACAAGAGGAAGTACTTGATTTCTACAGTGTCTTTCAGAACCTTATTATAAAACAAAGTCCGTGAGCTGCATGGCTGGCTCAGCGGTTAGAGCACCCTCTGCCCTTCCAGAGACCAGCTACTCAGTTCCCAGCACCTGCGAGGCCAGCTCTGCCCTTCCAGAGACCAGCTACTCAGTTCGTAGCACCTGCGAGGCCAGCTCACAACTAACTGTGACATCAGTTCCAGATGATCTGATACCCCTCTTCTGGCTTCTGCAGGTACCTGCTCACATGTGTGCACGTACACACACACACTTTGAAATCTTAAGAAAGTAAGTATGTGGAACATTTATACTTTGGATAATTAGAGTAATTAAATCTGATACATACACCGTCTTTTCAGAAACCGTCTGTGCTACCAATTCATAAATCTGGGCTCCATTGTCTGACATGGAGATGACGAACAGAGCTTTGTTATCTAGAAAAGAAGAGAACAAAAGTCACTCTGCTACTACCCCAGAGGCAGGTACTAATCTACTACTACCCCCAGATGCAGGTATTAATATTCTGCATCTTAATTTAGGTACAAATTATGTCCACTTTGAAAAACTTTATCAAGTTTATACATTTAAATGTTGTGCAACTTACTGTATGCTACATTCTAACTTCAATAAATAATGTTTATAAAAGCCAACACAGAACTTAATTAGAAACAAAAATAAGTCAAAGTTCAAATTACCTGGACTCTGGGGATCAAAATAAAGAGAGAAAGCACACTAAGTTGGGCCAAAAAAGTAAGGGAGGGGATAAAGGAGGGAAGCAGGGACAGGAATAGAAAGTGAATCGAACCAGAACATTTCATTCTATACATGGATGAAATTCTCAAACAATAAACCTAAGTGACTTCATAAAAGTTCTGTCCTGTTAAGGCTATGCCCTGTCCAAGTATAATGTTCTGTGGAGTTCTAAGAAGCCTGTAACTCTGAACACAGGCACGCACACACATGCACGCACACACAGCCACACACATAGGCACACACACACAGGCACACACCTAGACTACTGACCCAATGCTTCCCCTTTCACATCTGTTTTACACAGCTGTATTTCTAAGTGGTTAAGAATGCTTGGGAAACACTGAAGGAAAGAGTTTGCAAATTTTGCTATCATGAAATTAAGTTACATAAAAGAGCTCACCATAACACAGGTAAACTGTAGCTTACCAACTTAGACTGATATTTAAAAAAACAAAACAAATTCAAGGCCAGAGAAATGGCTCAGTAGTGAAGAGCCCTGGGTTCCAACACCCACACGGCAGCTCTGTTAGCTCCAGTCCTAGGGAATCCGATGCCTTCTTCTGGCCTCCAAGGACATCAGCCTCGCACATGGTACACAGACATATATACAGCCAAAACACCCATACATAAAATAAGATTACATTAAAACAAAAAAATAAATTCATTTGCCTCTCCAATTTTCACTTTTTTCCAACACACAAACACACCGTTTTAATGACAGCCATCTCACTGGGGTTACCCTCAAAGCACTCACATCTTTCCCGTATTTATCACCAATGTGAACATAAAATAAACACCAAAGTAAATGTATTTACATCTTCAAATGCTGAAAACCAGTGACATAACCTTGCTGTCTCAAATAATTTGGAGGTATAAAATTCCAATGCAGTGTCTAGGCAATAGACAGACTTCATCCACAGTTTCTACACATGAACATAACAAGAACACCAGTGTCGGCCGGCTGAGCTGCTTACACAGCTTACACAGCTTACACAGCTTACACAGCTGGAGCACTGAGCCCACACACCCGTCCTACAGCAGATGCTCACCTGTGGCCACCTGTCGCACCAGCACAGTGCTCAGCTTGATGACGGGGCTGAAGGTGTGCTTGCTGTCGGCGGTGGAGGCCAGGATCTTGCTGTGGCACCTCAGCACCAGCCTGTCATCCTGCTTCTGTAACAGCACGAGGATGTCCTCCAGCAGCAGGGTATAGAGATCTGGACAGGCAGATATGGAGAAACCGGTAAGCCCAGAAATTCAAAGTGGTCTGGAAAGGAAATTATTTCTGGAAAACCTAGATAATTTTGAAAAGCAGATTTGCAGACTATCTTCTTTAAATTTCATTTTAAATAGTTCATTTTAGTATGTTTCACGGGAGCATCATCTGAGAGTTGCAAGAATTAAAACAATAATGCTCCCTCACTGTAAGACCCTGAAATACACTAGCTTACAGAAAACTCAAAGTTTCACCAGGAAATAGATTATGGAGATAAGGCCGAAGCGTGACAGTTTTCTGCTGCGTTCCCAAATGAACATGTAACGTGCTTTACACTTAACAACAACACACACAAGCAGCTCTCCCACACTGCTCAGACACTGCGGGGCGGGCGGCACTGCTCTCTAAGTGAAACCTGAGCGATGACTGCACTTCCCACTGGCAGGCGCTCCTGTGCCTGCCTCTCCACCTCTCACCCGACAGCAACACCAGACTCACCGATGCTTTTATCTCTATTCACCTTCCAGACCAACGGCCCTTCGTGAATCATCTTTCTTTTTGTTAAGTCCAAATTCTGCCGAAGTAAAAAGAATTAGACGTGAATTACTTCCAAGAATACTTCATCAGTGGAGTCTCAGCCAGAACTGTGTCTTTTCAGAACAGTCTTAATATACAAGCAGCCACAGTTCTGCTACCTGTCTTGAGAATGGAACCATCCACATTAAAACAGCCTGCACCAAACCTTCTAAAGGGGAAGCATCTTACAGAAAAGCAGTCCTGAGTATGCTCTGCAAACCTCGCTCTGGATGAGTACTGGCTTCTGAGCAGCATTACAAAGCCACTACAGATCCTCACTCCTTAGCTGCAATAAACCGGGGGCAGATGATGTGTGAGGGACATGCACATCTGAAGAGGACTTCTGAGTCTAGAATTCTAACTCCTAGCACGCTTACCTGCTGAACCATTTCTCCAGCCTCCCAAGGAAAGTTTGAACGGACAGCATTTGTTATGAGAATGCCAAGTACTGTCACTGTCAGCAACTTACTTGTTAGTAAAGAGCAATGGCTTAGCACTAGCATCTTGAGGGGAACTCACATTCTTTGGAAGGTAAGAGAATACACACATCAGGGTGCTTTTTGATAAAACTATTGTGAATGATATACAAGTTTATTTTACATAGATATTAAGTAATTCTGCCAAAACAACCACCAGTGAACTGGCATTTTTTTAAAAAAGAAACTTACTATCCTAAGAGGGTTATTAATATTAAAGTTTAGGCGTCAGACGTAGCAGTTAGTAAATAGTTAGCTACTCCTATATTGGTTTCAACCCTCATGCTTTTCAGAAGTGTCACAGAAAAATTATGTTTACTCAGTGATCTGAAAAGTTAAAATATTCTAATAACTTATGTTCCCAAGTCCTCCAACAATTCCTGCCACATAGTTACAGTTTACTCCTATAACAAATATGAATTCACCCCTGACACAGTGAAGACATTTAACAAGCAGAACGAGGTCACAAATGCAGACAATCTACCAGGAAGACCTCCTTCAAGATGGCTGCCCCCACTGGGATGTTAACTCCTCCTTCAAGATGGCTGCCCCCACTGGGATGTTAACTGCCTGCCGGGTCTTTAGTACATTTTCCTTTATGTTTTTAATTATGATTAGATCATCTCTCACCCTGAGCTCATCAACATTTGGGTACTCGGACAACTTGAGATTGGAGGTGTCAAGGCGACGCTGATAGTCTTCTAAGCGCTGAAAATTGATCAGGATGGAGACAAGGTTAGACCCGGGCATCACTAACCTCTATGTTTCTGAATCACGTCATGTCTTAAGGGTGACGAACAAGCCCCTCCTCCTTAGTACACCTTGCCCCTCATCGCTGGAGAAACTCGCTTTCCTAGTTCCCCTTCCTCTCCAGCTGCCCCTTCTGCTCTTTTATTAAACCTGGTGACACTAAGTAAGCTTATACCTATTTTCTGAACATATAAAGCATGTACACAGTACAAAATTCAGAAGGTACCATAATGTTTATAATAAAAAGCATTCTCATCCCACCCCTGACACTCTCCTGTTTTCTCTAAAGAAGTGATCTTGATGTTCAATTCTTGGGTGACTTTTGAGAAAATCCTATGCAAACAGAATGCATGTGTGTATGAGCCTCTCTGTGTGTTCTGTGTCTATACAGCCTCAGCCTTTTAAAAACAAGATGTAGGATAATGTTGGCATTCCTTTAGCGTTCCAGTACATAGCATAGTCCTCTTATTTATAAATACAGTATTCTGACTGCTTGTTTTGTTTTTTGGGGTGTTTTTGTCAACTTGACACATCTGGAAGGGAATCTCACCTGAGACTATGCCTCCATTTGGATTGTAGGCAAGTCTCTGGGGCATTGTTTTAATTCATGACTGACGTGGGAGAGCCTGGCCCACTGCAGGCAGTGCCACTCCTGGGCAGGTGGTCCTGAGCTGTGTAAGAAGGCAGGCTGAACAAACCATGGGGAGCAAGCCAGCGAGCTGCCTCCATGGTCTCTGCCTCAGTTCCTGCCCTCAGGCTCCTGCCTGGGCTTCCCAAGAGTGAACTATAATATGGAAATGTGAGCCAAATTAATCTTTTCCTCACCAAATTGATTTTGGAGTTTTATTAGAGCAAGAGAGAAGCAAACTAAGAAACTAAGACACACTCCTCTTTCTCTGTGTACAGGGTTTTACCTTGGAGACTCCTCTATGTTAACACACAGAGATGTGTTCTCTAACACAATCGCATAGCATTCACGCTCCAAACTGTGAATCAATTGCAAGTACATCTTACTAATGGGCACTGAGGTTACTTACGATGTTTGACAATAGCAAATGATACAGTAATAAAATAGGGTTTTGGTCATGTGTGTTGTACCCCTATAAAAATACGTTGTAGGATAAATGCCTAATCATCCATGCTGTATACCGGTATAGATATGTCTGCATGATAAATTTCTAAAAGCGATTGCTTCCACGGGTTTGAGCAATTCCCCTCACCATAAACACAAGAAGGTTCTTGTATGTAAGCACGCGTACAGAGCACACCACAACCAGCGCTCACTGTGCCTATTACAGACTGTCCATCCCTCCGTCTCCTACAGGTGGGTTTGCCTTACCCTCTAGAGGCATTTCTAAATAATCTCGCAAAAGCACACACCCACTTACTAAATAGTGTAGCATATCTACCATTATAGAATGTGTGTCATTAAATCCAGTGTTTACCAGCGGTTTCCTTTTAGAGTTTTGTGTATGCAGAAGTGTCCGTGCACATGCTTGCTTATGTGTAGGGGCCTCGAGGGAGGCCAGGGAAAGCTTGTGGGAGAGCTGGGTCTCTCCTTCCACCCTGTGGGTGCTAAGGATTGAACCCAGGTTATCGGGGCCTCCATCTGCTAAGCCATCATGGCAGCCCCTTCAGTTTGTTTTTTTGTTTTTTGTTTAAAAAAAAAAAACACCTTTACCCACAGTAAGATGAGTGCATTTTAAGTGTATTTTTTTCATGAATTCTGACAAACAATACACTTGTAAAGACATGAAGTATTAGTATGGTCTCAGAATGGTTCCTTACATTTCTGCCTGGCTAGATCTCTACACTATGTCCTGAGTGGCAATTGCCTTTCTTATTTATTTTCCTATCACAAATCAGTTTAGTATCTTACAAGTTCACACAAATAAAATTATGTGTGTGTGCTCTTTTGTGTCTGGTTTCTTTCAGTCATTACAATGTTAACAGGATCCATCCTGCCCATCTCTGGTTCTAAGTCATGAGCAGACCACAGTTGCTTTACCTGCTCTCCCACTGAATCCCTGAGCTGTTTCCAGACTAGAACGACCATGAATAAAGCTCCCACAAAATCCTTATGCCAGTCTGCTGTAGGTCTACCTCTTCACTTGCTTCAGCAGGTCACTACAAACAGAACTGCCAGGCCGCAGGACACAAGTACAGCCATAGGCCATTGAATTTAATAGACATCGGCAAACTTCCTCCTGAGGCTTCACCATTTTGACTCAAACAACACTTCTGAGTCGCAAACAAATGCCCTGCTCATCAGTTGTGTAATGATTCTCTGTTATTTCGGATTCCACACATACCCATCTAACATTCCCCAGTGCTATCTTACACCTCGCTCTTCCTTCTTACCTGCTTGTTCTCCGCCTCCCTGACAGCCTGATTTACATAATTTAAGATCTGACGACAGTGGTCTGCAGCCTTCTTCACCTTTTCCCTTTCTGGAGGCCATTCTAATATAGGGAGGAAACAGAAAATTAGGAAAAAAGAAAATGTGTGCGTGCGTGCACACACTCACACACACACACACTCACACACACACACACGCACACATGACTTCATTTTATTCAAATGAGTGTAAGAATATATACACAGATACTTTCAACATTTTTATACCATGTTAAAACCTATGGCACAGTCTCTATTCAGGAAGTCTTTACACAGGTCAGACTTCTGATTACCATACCTTAAAACATACATTCTCATTAAAATTTTTTTTTTAAAAAAGAGCCAAGTATGGAGTTGCTTGCATGCTACTTACAAAGCTGAAGCCAGGATCACAGCTTACGGTTAGCCTTAGCTAACCTGTCTCGAAATACGTGCTTTGTTTTTCAAGACAGGGTTTCTCTGTGTATCCTTGACTCTCCTGGAACTCTATAGACCAGGCTGGTTTCAAACTCACATTTACCTCTGCCTCCCAAGTGCTGGGATTAAAGGTGTGTGCCAGCACTTGAAGCTCGAAATATTGTTTTAAGGGAATGGCAATGCAGGTAATGGACAGAGCTTGTGCCTAACATTCGCAAACTGTAAGTCGATCTCAGTATTTAAAGGATGAAAAAAGTAAGAAGAAATCACAGTACAGAGCCCTGGATGTAAGAGCGATGCCTTGTGTTAAACCCTAATGGTAGGCGCTCCCGAGGAAGGCCTCTGGAAGCTGTACAAACAAGGCCCTCTCTTACCCAAGGAACTGCAGTGTGTAACCTAGACAACTATGACCACTGGGTCTCTTACGCAGTCTTTTCTGTGTGGTAAGTTTGCAGAATTCTAGACTAGGTTTGCACTTGAGACCACATGCAAAGGAAGAACAAGTACAACACTAGCAGTGCTAGAAGATGACATTCACCAAAATCACAGACGCTGTCACTGCCGCACTGCAGAGCCACCAGGCTAGAGTGGAAACTAATCTTCAAACAGTGAGGCAGCCCCACTGGACAGACACATGAAGAGTAAAATGTAAAGGCACATTTATGTCAGGACCATAGTCTGTGATCCCCATATGCATCCCCAGTCTCAAGTGTAAGAAGCAGGAGTTTGGGGCATAAAACTCAGAGTCATTTCTCTCAAGACGAGAAAGCTGGAATGACAATGCGTTCGGCTGAGCTTCCTACAAATGCTTTCACAGACACAACACATCTCTCTGACCTAGGATAAAGCCTTTTCAAGCCAAGAGAAATGCCAAAACAAAGATGGGTGAATTTTTCCTTATAGGGTCAGGTGACAATTTCTCTACCCTTTGTAGGTTCAAATGACCTCTGCTCCAAATATTCAGTTCTTCTGCTGAGTGCAAAAGGTCTCAGAAAAAGCATACAGGCGGCATCCATGTACTGTCTCTAATAGAAACTTACTAACAAAAACAGGCAGAGAGACACAGGTGCACGCCCACAATCCCAGCATCTATAACAGTGGTTCTCAACCTCCCTAAAGCTGCAACCCTTTAAAACAGTTCCTCACATTGTGACGACCCAGCCATAAAGTTATTTTCATTGCTACCTCATAACTCCAATTTTGTTACTGTGATGAATCATAACATAAAACTTTTAGATATGAAGGTTTGCCAAAGGGGTCGTGACCCACAGGTTGAGAACCACTGAGATCAGAGGTTCAAGACCACCCTCAGCTACACATGGAGTTCATGATGAACTGGGATCTGTGATATTTGTCTTTAAAAAATAATTCTGAAATAAAAACCAGGCAGGAACGTTAATGTGGCCCTTGTGCCACAGTATGCCAAACTCTGTGTCTGAACTAGAGGACATAATCCAAACAGGCATAAACACTGTTTCTTCTCAGGGAATGTCTGCCATACAACTGGAAGAAACCAAGTCTATGTATCAGGATGCTATGAAGAATTGCTTAGTTAGCAGGATATAGTCTTGGGTTTTGTTCTAATTTCTAAAGAAAGTGCATGTGTGCATATTATCTGTGTAAGGGTCTATGCGTATGAGTGCTCACAGAGCCCCACAAAGGGTGTCAGAGCTCATGGAGCTGGGGTGACAGTGGTTGTGAGCCACCAGGTGTGGCTGCTGGGGTCCCAACTCTGGTCCTTGCAAGAGCAGTTAACCACTAAGCCTTTTCTCCAGTTCCCAGCTTTTGTTTCAGCCAAAATGCTCTACCTGTGTATTTGGCAATATTGTCCAAAAGAAGCGGGTACTTAGTGAGCCTCTGCATCTGGGTGGGAATGATGTCCTTCAGCTGAAGACGACGGCACAGGGGATTACTCTCAGCATCCTAAAATTAAAGTGGAAGAAGTCAACTAACAAAGCGTATGGGACAAATAATTACCAAACATGTATCGTGTATTTACTAGAAACACCACTGTATCAGAGGCCTGGTTATTAGACAAAGAGGCTTCTAAAAAGAGAGAAAAAGCACGCACATCCTACTTCAGTTTGAGGACAGCCAAGGCTACACATGTCTTGATGAATCATGGCTTCATGTAATAAAAATAACATAAGGACACCTTTAAGGATTCTCCACTGACCTGATAAACAACTTCAGCAAAGTGGCTGGTTATAAAATCAACTCAAACAAATCAGTAGCCTTCCTCTACATGAAAGATAAACAGACTGAAAAAGAAATTAGGGAAATGACACCCTTCACAATAGTTGCAAATAATATAAAATACCTTGGTGTGAATCTAACCAAGCAAGTGAAAGACCTCTATGACAAGAACTTCAAGTCTCTGAAGAAAGAAATTGAAGAAGATCTCAGAAGATGGAAAGATCTCCCATGCTCATGGATTGACAGGATTAATATAATAAAAATGGCCATCTTGCCAAAAGCAATCTACAGATTCAATGCAATCCCCATTAAAATCCCAACTCAATTCTTCACAGAGTTAGAAAAGGAAATTCTCAAATTCATATGGAATAACAAAAAACCTAGGATAGCGAAAACTATTCTCAACAATAAAAGAACTTCGGGAGGAATCACCATCCCTGACCTCAAGCTGTACTACAGAGCAATAGTGATAAAAACTACCTGGTATTGGTACAGAGACAGGCAGGAAGATCAATGGAATAGAATTGAAGACCCAGAAATGAACCCACACACTTATGGTCACTTGATCTTTGACAAAGGAGCTAAAACTGTCCAGTGGAAAAAGGACAGCATTTTCAACAAATGGTGCTGGTTCAACTGGAAGACAACATGTAGAAGAATGAAAATTGATCCATTCTTATCCCCTTGTACAAAGCTCAAGTCTAAGTGGATAAAGGACCTCCACATAAAACCAGATACACTGAAACTAATAGAAGAGAAGGTGGGGAAAAGCCTCGAATACTTGGGCACAGGGGAAAAGTTCCTGAACAGAACTCCAATGGCATATGCTCTAAGATCGAGAATTGACAAATGGGACTTCATAAAATTGCAAAGTTTCTGTAAGGCAAAGGACACTGTCAATAGGACAAAACGACAACCAACAAATTGGGAAAAGATCTTTACCAATCCTTCATCTGATAGAGGGCTAATATCCAATATATACAAAGAACTCAAGAAATTAAGACTCCAGACAACCAAATTACCCTATTAAAAAATGGGGTATAGAGCTTAACAAAGAATTTTCAACGGAAGAAACTCGAATGGCCGAGAAGCATCTAAAGAAATGTTCAGCATCCTTAGTCGTCAGGGAAATGCAAATCAAAACAACCCTGAGATTCCATCTCACACCAGTCAGAATGGCTAAGATTAAAAACTCAGGTGATAGTAGATGCTGGCGAGGGTGTGGAGAAAGAGGAACACTCCTCCATTGTTGGTGGGACTGCAAGATGGTGCAACCACTTTGGAAATCAGTGTGGCGGTTCCTCAGAAAATTGGACATAGCATTACCCGAGGATCCAGCTATACCACTCCTAGGCATATACCCAGAAGATGCTCGAACATATAATAAGGACATATGCTCAACTATGTTCATAGCAGCCTTATTTATAATAGCCAGGAGCTGGAAAGAACCCAGATGTCCTTCAACTGAGGAATGGATTCAAAAAATGTGGTATATTTACACAATGGAGTATTACTCAGCTATTAAAAACAATGAATTCGAGAGGTTCCTAGGTAAATGGATGGAACTAGAAATTATCATCCTGAGTGAGGTAAGCCAATCACAAAAGAACACACATGGTATTCACTCACTGATTATTGGATATTAGCCTAGAACCTTGAAATGCCCAAGATGCAACTCACAGGCCACATGAAGCCCATAAAGAAGGAAGACCAAGTGAGGGTGATTCGGTCCTTCTTAGAAGGAGCAACAAAATACTCAAGGGAGCAAATATGGAGACAAAGTGAGGGACAGAAACTGAAGGAGGGGCCGTCTCAAGACCACTCCACCTGAGTATCTATCCCATGTGCAATCACCAAAGGTAGACGCTGATGTGGAAGACAGGAAGTGCATGCTGATAAGAGCCTGATATGGATATCTCCTCAGAGGCCTTCAAGAGTCAGACATATTCAGAGGCAGATGCTCACAACTAGCCATTGAACTGATCATGGGGTTCTCAATAGAGGAGTTAGAGTGAAGACTGAAGGAGCTGAAAGGATTTGTGGCCCCATGAGGAGAGCAACAATACCAACCAACCACAGCTCCCAGGGTCTAAACCACCAGCCTGGGAGCACTTAGTGGGGGATCCAGGGCTTCAGCTGAATATGTAAAAGTGGAGGGCCCTGCTGGGCATAGGTGGAAGAAGAGAACCTTGACCTCATGAAGGCTGGATGCCCCAGGGGGTGGGAATTTTGAGGGTGGGGAGGTGGGAGTGGGGGGGGTAGATAGAGGTTACATCCACAGAGAAGAAGGAGGAGGGGCGAGGGGATTGGGGGTTCCGAGGGGGTGGTGGGGGATGGGGTAAGGGGACAACATAGGAAATGTAAATAAATCATCCAATAAAAAAAAAAAAAAAAGGATTCTCCACTGAATTTATATAAAAATATAAATCTTTAAGGTGTTCTTATGTAATAAAAAATAAACCTATACGGTGTCCTCCAAGATTCTCATTCTTGGGTGTGTGTGACTCCATTCCCTTGAGTGTGGGTGGAGTCTATTCTAGAATTAGCTTACTATCACTTGATTTAATCAAAAAGAGGAAAAAGCATACCTACTGACTTGGAAAAAAAGCAAAAATCCAACTTTGTCGACTGCTCAAAGGCCACAGGAAGAGAGACAGGTATCTGAGGAGCTAGGACTAGTTCCTGGCCAACAACGAGCCAGAAAGCAGGACCTCATTTTGCATTTACAAAAAAATAAAAATTAATAAATTAATTTTAAAAAATCAGCCATTGGCTTAAACAAGCTTCAGGTGAGGATTGCAACTCTAGAGTACATTTGATAAAATACAAGGGTCCTGTTACACTGTAGCCATACTCTTAAACCACAGAAACTGTGACTGCTGCTTAAAATGCAGCGACAGGGAACAGATGCATGGTGTCCAAATAACTGTATTTATAAAACAGCAGGTGGCTGGAGACAGCCCCGGGCCACAGTTCCAGACTCTTGTCTCCTCCCATCCCTACCCCAGTACTGTTACAATCCTCCGAAGCCTGATAAAAAAAAATACCTCAAACTTAAACAACATGCTTTTCAAAAGTGAGTATGAGCCAGATGGGGTAGCACAGGCCTGTAAACTCATGGCTAGCATGAGGTACAGACAGAGCAAGAAGCCTGGGGAATTTAATAAGACCTTACCACAAAAAGCTATAAAAAGGGCTAGGCCTATAGCTCAGTGGAGAATACTTGCTGAGACCACAGAACAACTGAATATAGCCGTTTCCTAATTAAAACTGGTATGGAAACATGGATATCTATGTCAAATATTTCAATTTTCATATATATTTTTATTATTCATCATTCCAAAAATATCTTTATTTCTTCCAGTAATTTAAGATGCAAAATAAAGCTCTTTTAAAATGCTAACATATTGGGTGGGACTGAAGAGATGGCCCAGTGGTTATGAGCATTGGCTGCTCTTCCAGAGGAGCCAGGTTCAATTCCCAGCACCCATGTGGCAACAGCTGAATGTGACTGCAGCCCCAGGGAATTCAATGGCTTATCAAGACCATGCACATACTTGGTACACAAACATATATTCAGGCAAAACACCCATGTTCATAAAATAAAAACATAAATGAAGGGGGAAATTAATGTTAAAATAGATGGACATTGTAAGTCAGCATTCCTCAAGTTTATCCCATAATTAATATAAAACTTATCGGGGATCATATAACTTGCTCAACTTACTTGCACAAAAGTCTGGAATCGAGAATCCTTTTTCTGACGAGACTTGATCATTTCCAGGGCAAAAGGTTGGTTACTGCAGAATGTGGCCGCAGCCTGTTTCAGCTTCTCCTCCCCTGGTCCACTGAACTGTGACAAGAGCGCAGAGAAAAGAGAAAGAAACACTGAGCATCCGTGAGGCCAAGTAAGATGAAGGCAGCCACGGTCCTTTCGACATCCCAGGGGGCGTTCCCAGATGCAAGAGACAGCTTTGTATGTAGAGGCAGGAGGGATGGCGTCACACTAAGGACTCACCCTGATGCCAGAGGCCATATGCCAATGGTTTTGTGCCAGTAGCCTATAACACATTACCTTTCGGGCTACACTGCTTTCAAATTAGTTAGGGTGACATCTGGAGAGTAAGAGGCACAACATGCCTGGAGTCTGGGGTTCCTAGTTCAATTTCATAGACTCTGACTCCTTTGCAAGAACACTCCTATCGCTCTACAAGGAAATCCACGTGCTAGGAGCGTTCTCTCCTATTCATTGTGAGATGATACACTATCATCACCAGCCGAGTGGAAACGCAAAGAAAATTCCCCACTGCGTCATCTGTGCAGGGACTAGAGGGCCTGGGCACAGATCCATGAACTTGTAAAGCTCTCTTGCAAATATATAACATATGTGCATATATAGTATGCCTCTTACTAGCATCTTGCTCTTGGAAATTTGTTTATAATAATTAATCTGTAGGTTTACTTATGAGGTGGTCTTATAAGTCAAAAAGAAAACTTTTTTGTTGTACACTATCACCTCTATTTTGTTAACTTTTGCTTTAGAGTGGTTCCTAACCTTCCTAATGCTCTGACCCTTTAACACAATTCCTCCTGCTGTAATGACCTCCAACCACAAAATTACCTTCACTGCTACTTCATAACTGTAATCTTGCTACTGTTATGAGTTGTAATGTATGTATCTGTGTCTTCTAATGGCCTTAGGTGACCTCTGCAAAGGGTGATGATCATGACCTACAGGCTAAGAACCACGGCACTGGGCTATCCAGGCTGGCCTCACACGCCCAGCCGTCCTGCCTGTGTCCTGAGTGTGGGTATTGCACATAGAACATCAAAGCTAGCTTTCCTACTACTTTTACACTTGCAAACAAGTGCTTTGTGCTTAGCTAAGAGGGCTTTCTGTACAGTATTCCACATTTCCAAAAGTCTATCATATAGGAAGGCCGTCTATAAAATGTTCTTTTGTAGCGTATCTGTAGATGAACTATTTTCTTCAAGTAGGATACATAAAGTGGTATTCTAACTGTTTGGCCAAAGTGTGTGCTGTCATTCTCTTATGGAGGGATGCTCAGGCTAAGAACGTGGTTCAGTGATTGAACACTTGTGTCACAAGACCCTGACTTCAGTCACTAGCACTGAAAAGTAAATGCTGAAGGATGAGACTGGCAGGTTATTCCTCAGGGACTAGGAACACGAGGAACAGCTGGGTTTATAAAGAAAAGGCTGGGACCCTAGCAGTTCTGTGGTCACCTAGGGACCAAGACTGGGAAAAAAACTCTCTAAACATTCTTTCTCCTCTCTCTTCCCTGCCCTGCCTCTCCTCAATTCAGCACTTGGGAGCAGAGGCAGACAGATCTAGGTGAGCCCCAGATCAACTGGGGCTACAAAGTACCCGGTCAGTCGGGTCTAACTGCTGAGACACTGTCTAAAACAAAACAAACTCCCACAGTTTTTCCACCGTACACTGTGTGACAGCAGAAGCTATGTGTCTTAAATGCCACTGTCTCTCCAACTATACACAGTTTTGTTCACTGTAAGTTGACAATCAGAGGCTGGCAAGATGGCTGAGTGATTAAGAGCCCTTGCTGCTCTTGTGGAGGACTTAGGTTCAGTTCCCAGCAGTCTATAGCTACAGTTCCACGGAATCCAAACTAGATCTAATGCCTTCTTCTCTACTCTGTGAGCATGAGCCATACATATGGTACATACACATCCATACAGTCAAAACAATCATGTACACACAACAAAATAAACCTGTACAGACAGTTAGACAGAAAGACAGGGACAAGTTGACAGTTACGATAGCCTCTGAATTTTTTCCTTATATTGGAAATAAGTTTAAGTCGTTTTCACTACTGACACTTATGAAGTGTAACTGCCTAATATTATACTGTCAGTACCTGTTTAAGATCTGAACAACAGAAGATGGTAAACGTTCTGTGCCATTTCACCTGACAGGATGCATTACTCTTTCTCCTTTAAGACATAAGGAACTAGTGTATCTGCATCTCAATGAGATCAAGCACTGAGTCTGACTACATATTGATTAGAACTAACCAATAAAACAATACTCAGAACACTTTTCAACTTTGCATATTAACTCTACAAAATGGATGTGTTTAGTTTGGACACATTTATTACTTACTCCCAAATTTGATCAAATGTCTATAAAAATATTTAAAAGACATTCTCAATTTCCTTACCCAGATGAGCAGATCCTCTCCGATATGATCAATAACAGAGGTCTCATTCCTTTTTCGGACAGCTTTCATTTGCTCATTCAACCCAACTAAGGGAGGAAAAAAAAAAAAAGGTTAAGTCCAGACTTATTTCAGTTTGAACTACTGGTAGCATGAAGCAGCTACCTTTAGTGGTTTTAAGTTTTCCGAGTAGCATAGCTACCCCAGACTCCCTTAATCTGCACACAGCACACACAGCTCGATCCCAAACGCTCCTCCTGGACACTTAAGGCTCTGTTGTTAGGAGCTAGCACACTGCTGAAAATCATCTACCCATTCCTTTAATTTTACTATTTATAAAATATATTTACATGGATATCATTAGATGTGATATGAATTTTAAAACTACACATAGTAATTGATAGGATTATTATCAAGGGTAATTTTCATTATTTGTGTTTTTCATTTTAAATACTAACTTTAGATTAGAAAAGCCCATATGTATACAAAAGGCCACTTGTACACACAAAGACTTGTATAAAATTATAGGGAAAATATTTAGTCAAAAGCTCCAATCGCCTTTCTTTGCTAGGTCCTCAATAAACTCTGTGAGGTCATTCGTAATGTGCTGTAGAGACACTTTTACACAGTCAGAGTCCTTTCTCTACTGGAAACGCAGACACGACGACCACAAGCCAACTTCTCCTACCATGAAGCTGAAGGATATCTTCCAAGTTTGAGAAGATCTTGCGTAGTTCTGATGGCGACAGAATCCCTTCTCTGGACAATCGCTGATAGAATACTTGGTCCAGAACCTTCAGGGTTCGGACGTGAGCTCTCTCAGTATAGAACAATTCTAGGCAGAGGAGGGGAGAAGGAGATACAGAATGTTGCTTTATTTAGACTCATTCCATGGGACCAAATTAGTCTTCCATTGTTATTAGGTAACAAATGCATTATGTAATAAATTTAATGTTAAGAAAGGATGGTATGTCTCTAAAAACCAAACTGATTCATGAAATTTTCCTACACAGCAGAATAATGAAAAGTATCATTCAAAAATATTTCATATTAGGAAGTTAATTAACAGATACTCCCAAACTCATTTACAATATGAATTTATAACAGCAGAATACAGTAAAATCTAATAACAGATAGCCTTAAGCACTCTTCTAAAGTAATAGTACTTTAATTTTCTGTATTTGCCCATAAAACCTCATTTCTGGAGTCATTGTGTAACTTTACTAAATCTCATTGTCATCAAAAATAAGATATGTATTGAAATCAAGTCATAGTGATAGCAGAGGGTACAGCATACATGTCACATACTTGTTACGTACATGTTAGGGTAACTGTGATGTCAACTTGCCACAACTTAGAACCACCTGGGGAAAGAGTCTTAATTGAGTAAATGCCTGGAACAGGTTAATCTGTGGGTGTATCTGGGGTGGGGTGGTCCTGGTAACAGGCCTACTGTAGGACCCAGCACACCATGGGCAGCACCATCCCCTAGGCAGGGTCTGGGACTGTATAGGGCAGGAGAAGGCTAGATGAGCACAAGAGGAAGGGCACAGGCACCTCACTCTCTCCGCTCCACTGTAGGTGTGATGGCACTGACTCCACTGAGCTCCTGCTTTGAGCCCCCTCAATAATGGCCTGTGACTTGTCCGTGGGTGACCTGAATCCCACCTGTGCTCTCATTATGCCTGTTGCTCAGCTAATCTCCTTAAGCTGAGCTCACTCCTAATAATCTATGCCTACGACATAACCTTAAAGTGTCCCACTGACTTGTTTCAAATTCCGTACCTATAATGTTATGGATCTTCAGGATCCTGAAAGCTAAACACAAATAGGACCATCACTTGTACTGTTTCTACGTAAAGGCTCAAAGGTAACCAATCTGGTTTCATTTTGTCTGTTTAAAACAAAAGGCCAATAGAAGATAAAGCAAATTCCAAGGCTGAGCGATCTGCTTCATTCTTGTAAATCTCTGGCCAGCAGCAGAGTGATTAAACTTACCATTGATCACTTCCTGTCTTTTGATCTCAGACGGCTTCAGTCCCAGAAGCACTTCTCTGCTAACAAGCTGCTGCCAGTTGGGTGGATCTGTCTCCAGGTCATTCTCAAACTGCTCATCCTCACTCTGACTCTCTCCAAAGGCAATGCTGTCAAACCTAAGAAATAAACAGACAATGGGAAACCTGGCTGGGGGCTTCAGGTGGACAAGGGAGACTCACAAGTCTTCTGTGTGTTCATGTGTGTACAGATGTTCATGTGTGTACAGATGCTCATATGTAAGTGTGCACATGGATGTGGAGGCCAGAGGTCTTCAGGTGTCACCCCTGACTGCCCTTCACTTTATTCCTTGTGATGGTCTTGTCATGTCTGACTTCTCATATGGGTATTCACCATCTGAACTGAGACCCTCACACTTTAACAGCTGAGCAATCAGCCCAACCTCATGAGCAAACATTTATTGTAAACCAGGCGGACGTCTGCGTCTGATTCAGCACTGAGCCTACGACACTCTCCTCTCCTAGGAAACGGCTTCTTCCTGTATGTACACTTGCTTGTTGCCCTCCAATGGTCTGGGTTTACTGAGAGCTTGCCTTTACACTCACAGACTATGGACAGGGTTTCTTTCCTTTACGTGGAGTTAGGACTTTATAGGGGAGAGGCTCTATTTAAATGAAAGCTACTTAAGATTTACTTACTTTCGAAAGGGTTTTGGGGTTCCATGTTCTGGCACCCTAAAACAATAGAGAATAAGGAATCACAGGAGAGCAAAACAGAGACCAAGAAAGACAGACTCAGCTGGACAGTGGCAGTGTACACCTTTAATCCCAGCACTCAGGAGGCAGAGGCCGGTGGATTTTGAGTTTGGCAGTTTGAGGATAGCCTGGTCTACAGAGCAAGCTCCAGGATAGCCAGGGCTACACAGAGAAACCCAGTCTCAAAAAAACAAAAACAACAATAAATAAAAAACAAAAAAGAAAGATGTACCCAAGATACAGAAGTTATTTAACATAACAAAATTTTTTTTAGTAGGATTTAATATTTACTACCAACAAGACTTTCTATCTAAACAATTTAAGAGGAAGCGCTGCCATACGGTAAAAGGGATAGGTCAAGAACGTAAGCCATGCACCAAGCTCTATGAATTACCTCTCCACTTCACACTCCTCCTCCTGCACTTGATCTAACAAAGGAGGGGGGAAGTCAAAAACAGTGTTAGGGACGCGAGGGGTGCTGTCCAGGCAGTCTCCAGGTGCCAATGCTTCTCCAACTTGTTTTGCTCCTAAGATAACAAAAGTCAGAGTCACTAACTGTCTAAAATAAAACAGCAATAGCAATAACCAAAACATCTAATCAATTCCCCAGAACTTTAGCCTAAATCATAGCCACCTTCTATTTAAATAGGCTAGAGAGAATAAAAAATTAGCATATAAAAATCTCCAAATGCACTAACACACAAATGGGGAAAATATTTCTTTTTTTTTTTTGAGATACTATGTGGCCCGTAGCTGGCCCTAAATTCCCACAGATCTGCCAGCTTCTGTGTCCTGAGAGATGGGATTAACAGCATGCACCTCCATGCCTGACAAGAAAATCATTTTTAAAGTATTCTCTTTAAAACGCAGGGCAGAGGCGCTGCAGCGCTGAGATGGTGCGGAAGGTAGGTAGGTGCTTGCACGCACCAGATGACCCGAGGCTGACTCTCGAATGAGGCAGAATCCCAACTTCTACAAGGTCTCTGAATTCCACACATGCCCTCCCTCGATCTGGGGAGAGGTGGAATCTTTGTCTTCGGTTATATATTCTCTGCTGAGGCCCCTAGGCTCCGAGGTCACACAGACGGCCCTGGTTAAACTCAGGGAGCCACAGAACAAATGACTAAACATGAGGAGAGGCGTGGTGAGTGGAGACAGGAGGGAGGCAGGCAGGAAGGAGACGGTCAAGACGCGAGGTGCACATCAATGAAACTATGAAAATTAATCTTTAAAAGGCAAGACAAGCAGCATGTCCTGTGACGGGGAGCAGCCGCCTCCTGCCTCCTCCTTTCTCATTTCTGATGCCAGCTGTTAGAGTGGACCAATTCCAAGTAACACTGTTTATCATCTCTCTCTCTTTCTCTAGGCATTCCGCTCCCCCTCTGCCCCTTCCAGGGCTTGATGGTTATGTCAGCACTGGTTGGGTAATGAGGCATTACAGAACTCCAACCATGGAGCCATTTTACTACATCAAGGAGAACATTAGCTCTCGTGTATCTCAGGCTAGGGATTTAATGTCCATATATTTCCCTTTCCTATTCTCCTTACACTTCTAATCTGTGGTCTCAATGAAATTCTAAATGCTTGGAAACCAATCGACTATATTTTCATTATACGGCCGTATGCATACTGTCAAATACAACCTGCGGCACAGATGCAGACTGTCCCTGTCGGGTTAAGAAGTATGCTGGTCTGAGTATTTTCTTTCTTACTGCCCCCATTTATGCAAGTCCTTGGCTACTTAACATAGGGTGCTTCTTACACTAGAGTCACACTCTATCAGCTGCGTGCGTGCGTGCGTGTGTGTGTACGAGTGTGTGTGTGTGTGTGTGTGTGCAAGATATACACGTACAAGTCAGAGGACAACTTGCAGAAGCTGCTTCTCAGTCAGCCATGTGGGGGTCCAGAGATCCAGCTCAGGTGGTCGGGCTTGATGGCAAGCACCTTACCTGCTGAGCCAGCTTACCAGCCCTCATTTTGTTACTGACATAGGGTCTCGCTATGTAGCCCAAAGTGGCCCATGTCCCAATTTCTGGGAGTAGATGCATGTGCCACAGCATTTAGATTGTTTCATGGTTCAAAACTGACTTACTTTCTTAACAATTGTTTTTCTTTGTACTCCTAAATCTTTTCCTTTATTGGCAAAGTAATATAATTTTCTCATGTCTCAGTTTTTTTCTTCTACCTCATACTACCAACTGCTTGAGACTCCTCCTTCATTTCTGTGTGTGTCGTGTAGGTGTGAGTGGGTGTTTCTATGTTACTGGTTCAGTGGCTGTGTCACCGTCACTGCCTTTGCTACTCTTCCGTGCTGTCTCCTGCATCCCAGGACTGACTTTAACTCTTTTCTCAACGTGCAGAAGTATAGCCTCAAACACTACAGGAGGAGTGAGGCGTTTCAGTTAAACTTTATATGATTACATATCTGAAAATGTCTTTGTTCATTCTTCCTTTTTGACAGACAATTTAAGATACACAATTAAAAGTAAAAGCCATTTTCTTGCAGAAAGCCAAAAGCTGTGTTCTTTTCTATTCCACCACTCAGTATTCCAAGGAGCAACAGATAAACACGATTCTCGCTTTCTCTCTCACTCTCTCTCTCGCTCTCAAGCTTCCAGGATTCCTCATCGATTAAGTAACACGTTATTAGCAGCGGCTGGTTCTCCTCTCCCTTTCTAGTAAAAGTGCACGTTATTCCCAACTCATGGAACCCTTCCCTACTTTCTCTGCCCCTCCTCCACCGTCTCTGCTGCCTCTGAGGAAGAGATAGGATCTCTCTCGAGTCCCCATGATTTCTGGGGTTCTGTTGTAGTTCTGTTGTTGTTTTTAATTCTTACATGCACTGGAAAACAGTACTTTCAGGGATTCTACACACAAATAGCCCTTTAAATACTGGCAACTGTAGTGATTTAAAAACATGTTCATAAACTTGATTCTCCTTCAGGAATGGACTCTGGTCTGTCTCCCCGGAAGTATGGATGACTTGGTGACTTGCCTCTAACTGGCTCAGGTGACAGCAGAACTCTGTTCTTGTCCCCTCCTTTACATCAGTCTAAAGAGTCAGCTATGGCATCCTGGAACACTGGAGCAACTCCTGAGAGAGTCCATGCTGAGGCTCCATCTGAGCGGTCCTGAGGAGGATGCTCCCTGCCCTCCTCAGAGACCTCAAGTTAGAGCCACTTAGCCAGGCAGCTACAAGGTCTTCGCTCACAAACAGATGGGATACTTTCTGCACTGTGCCACTAAACCTGGTGATTATCACACAGCAATTATAACAATATTCTACTATATTTTAACTTTTAAGTAACATTTATCTCAGAAATACTTTTGTGGGACTCTATTCTTTATCATTTCTTTAATGTTCCCAAGTGTACTACTTTAGAGGCATTTTTAAAGTTCTTGTGCATTATCAGAATTAAGCTGTTCCTCTAGGGGTTTTTATGTCACTGTCTAAATGTTTGGAGCTGTGTGTTGCCTTATGCCTTAATCCTAACAAGCAAGTGTTTCTAGGAATGAGGAATGACATTCATGTTTAAGAATGAAAAACTGTATAGCTGACTTAGCTTTTTTTTTCCCCCTTTCCTACTGTGTGGAAATAGCTCTGGTCCAAATATTTGATCTGGACAAATTATCATTAATGTTAAAAAAATACCGTCTCCAGGGTCTCATGTTTATAGATTTTCTTTAAAATTTATCTGGGGCCCATCATGATAAAATAAAAGTGTTTGCTGCCACCCTGGCAGGCTGAGTTTGATCCTGGAACTCACACGGTGGAGGGTGCATCTGATCAGCTAGGTGACACACCTCAAGGTACCGTGCGCCCAGTGTGCCTTCCTTCCTGAGCAGCCTTCTTCTCCATCCCTCCCTTAAGTTTGTATCAAGTGTTTTCATTAAGCCCCAACTCTGCTTCCTTGAGAAAACACAACACGTATTTGCCAATAACAACTAGCCAGTTTCCTCAATTCCCCTTATCTTTTATTTCCTGGAATGAAGGAATTTTCCAACTTTTACTGGTATTGTGTCTTCTCTTCTTATTTAGGGACAGCCTCCAAGTGTGTGCCTGGATGGCCTTGAACCTTCGATCCCTCTGCTTCTGCCTCTTGAAGATGACTCTTGCTGTATCACCTCCCCCAAGGGCTCCTCATTTTGTGACTTTCCTCATGCATCTTATAAGCCTCAAATGGTAGCATCTGTGCATAGTCAACTCCTCTAGAATTCAGGCAGTGTTTTGGAATTTTGCTTTTTAGGAAAATAAAAAACTATCATTCAGCATATGTCCATATAGAATACTAATATTTAAATCAAACGAAACTGGGATCCACTTTCAATTAAAATCTTCCATTTCTCCAAACATTTCTTCCATTGTTTACTCTAATGCATGACTCACCTGTATCAGTCTCTCTCCCTCCCTCTTGGGAAAGAGCAGCCACTGAGGTGGCAGAGGACGTGGAACTGGCAGACAGGTACCCAGTGTCTGTTCCTTCATTGGCTACTCCACTCTGGCGCAACTTGGCAGGGTCCTGAGGCTCAGGACTCACAGACGACGGTGTAGACAAGTGCTTCGGGTGGCGTAGCTTCTGTATCTCCATGGCCCTGCCAACTGAACAGAGAGCAGCGACAACGGTCAGGGGTGCACGTGGTCAGGGGCGCACATGCTGCAAAGTGGTGGAGAGGAGGGAAAGGGGTGGGAGGAAATATCTGAGATCATCCACAGTCATTACACACGGCAAGAAACAGGGAGGGGAGGGAAGGGGAGAGCAGAGAAGGAAAGTAAGAGAGATGGAGTAGGGGAAGAAAGAACACAGGAAGAGAAGCTGGCGAAAGCATCTGCAGTGGAGGCAGAGGGAATGCTAGCAGACAGTTTTATCTTCTGTAAAAACAAAGATGCAGCCTTTATCTGTGAGGGTTCTCCCCCTGCACTTTTCCCTGTGTATTCACAATGTCACCACTGGAGCACAGACTGTAAAAACAAAGACGCAGCCTTTACCTGTGAGGGTTCTCCTTTACCTGTGAGAGTTCTCCTGTATCTGTGTGAGGGTTCTCTTTTACCTGTGAGGGTTCTCCTGTATCTGTGAGGGTTCTCCTTTACCTGTGAGGGTTCTCCTTTACCTGTGAGAGTTCTCATGTATCTGTGTGAGGGTTCTCTTTTACCTGTGAGGGTTCTCCTGTATCTGTGAGGGTTCTCCTGTATCTGTGAGGGTTCTCCTGTATCTGTGAGGGTTCTCCTTTACCTGTGAGGGTTCTCCTGTATCTGTGAGGGTTCTCCCCCTGCACTTTTCCCTGTGTATTCACAACATCACGGCTGGAGCACAGTCTGCCCTGTTCCTTACTCTTGCTCACATCAGGTTCTCTCAGGCCATCTCTTCTGCCACCTTACACCTCTGTGCAGCCCGAATCTAAGTCCATCTCCTTCTATGGAGATTCCCCTGACTGTCACAACTTCTGACCCATGCTACTGGCACTCGCAGGAGGACTCTCCATGTCCTGGAGACTGCTCTCCAACTGAACTGTCAACCCAGCTCATCAGAATCTCAGATGAGAAGCACAGCACAGGCTGCTATCTTCACAGTACCACCTCTATCTCTGCTGCCACCCTGTCTGGCGGTCTGATCTCTCTCTGCAGATGGATGCGGCAGGCTATCAGAAAAAGCACAGTGGACACATGGAAACCACAGAAGTACGGAGAGAGTGAATAGCAGTAAGTACAAAGAGATTACACAAGTCATGGTGGAGTGATCCATGACCGTGTGTGTGTGTGTGTGTGTGTGTGTGCGCGCACGTGTGCACGCACAGGTCTGAATGAAACAACTCTGAGCACCATTTACATTTCTCAGTCAAAGTCCACAGTCTGTTTAAGACACAGCCTCCTGCTCACCTGGAACCTAGTACGTAGGTCAGGCTAGCCGGCCAGGGATCCACGTGTCTCTGGAGTCTCAGATTCCAGCTACCACGTTAGGTATTTCCCCCTCAGCATGGGTTCTACAGATTGACTGTCTCTTCTAAGAGCTTTACCAGCTGAGCTAGCTCCCTGGCCCAGCGCTTTTTTTTTTTTTTAACTGAGTGAACATCAGTTGAACAGGCATGCATGAAACCAGAGACGAGAAGCTAGGGCAGGCGTGAGCAGGCACACGTCGCTGATAAGGATGTCCACAAGAGATAATACAGCACCATGGGTGAGCTCCGTTCAGGAACAGCACTGGGAGAACAAGGCGCAGTGCAGCTTCAGCTGCACCAGCGGCAGGGCAGCTGCCTCCAGCTACGCACCCCTGACCAAACTGACTTCTGAGGAAAGGCAGCAAGGAACAGCGCCACAAGCCTTGACTTACTTGCACTGTTGTCATGGCGGCTTGGTCTTCTAGGGGGTCCCAAAATGCTGGGGAATCCTCTTCGCTTCCCTTTTTCTTCACCCTCTCTATCTTTCTTCATGCTTTGCTAAATTCAAGGTACAATTACAGTAAGTGAACAGTAGGTCTTGTTGTTGCTCTCAACTACAGCAATGGGATTCTCATGGCCAGTTAAAAGGAAACAGTGAAATATTCATAAAAGAACCACGGCACCAATAGCCGTGTGTGAGCCTCACACTCAACATGCCTGATTTTTCATCTTTGCATTTTTTGGTGCGAGACAGCATCTGATGTAGTCCTGGCTGGCCTTAAGCCCACTATATAGACAAGGGTGACTGTGAGCTCTGGATCTTCCTGCTTGTAACTCACAAGTGCTGTTAGTACAGGCCTGCACTACACACTCAGCTCTCAACAGAAACAATACTCTTAGAAAATAAGAAGCCAATTTCCAGACACTTGCTGACAAACATTTACATGTTTGTCAAGAGACTGTTTTACAGTATCATCCATCCATTCAGCACTCTCACAGTATGTGAGGGTGCCGTGCTGAAAGCTAGGGGCGTAGTCATGAGGGACATTCAACACTCTCACAGTATGTGAGGGCACCGAGCTGAAAGCTAGGGGCGTAGTCATGAGGGACATGTGGGTCTTCACACATCTTTAAACTCTAACAAACTTTAAATAAAACTTGATAATTACTGAGATGGGCACCCTGAGGTCGAAGTCTAAGGCACTAGTTTGTAGATGACAGGCATATACACTTCACATTACCTAATAATAAGCTTCTCTATGTGTGGACTTCTCACTAGACATTTAGTTCTTGGTAAGAGAAACCAAGTTACACCTGTCATGATCCTCAGTGCTGATATGCTAGCTTAGTAAATGCTGGGAAGGAAGGAAACCCTGTCCGCAAATGTGTAGAGACAGCGAGGCAGTCCGTCTATCATCACCCCAACCGCACCTTGATCTTCGGAAGGAAGCCAATTCGACCTCGCTTGTGCTCCAGGTTCCGAGGTTCTTTCACTTTGACTCCCAAGTGCTTCATATACATGAGAATGACGTATTGCATAGTGGAACTGGAGGAGAAACCATTACAGACAGACAGTAAGAGTTCAGATGTGGGAAAGAGGGTCAGAATAAAGACATCAAATGATTCCTAGCGGCCCAGTGATGGGAATTAATCAAGGCAGAAACTACAACACTGTACACAAACCGATTCTATTCACATGACACTAGAGTTACGAGTCAAATAAAAAACGGGCCACCAGAGGGAGCCTACAGTCTATATATGAAGTTAAAAGAAACTGTCATTTTAGAGCAGATAGAAAATACAGCTCTACTTGCGGTGGGAGCATATTACCTCCTGTCTTCTTCTACAGCCTGAGCAGTCATCCTAAAAACAAAAATATTTTAAAATGAAATAAATACAATTGGAGATGGTCTATCATAAGTCAGTGGTACATTTGGAAATGATCTATCTGCAAGTCACATGGTATAAGGCCCTGGGTTCAATCCAAGGTACCATCAAAAAAGATCAAAGAAACATACACATTTAATCAGAGATTTGCTATTTAAGCTCAGACACCTGAAACAACAGAGAAGAACTAAGTGTTTTGGGTCCTGTCTACATCCAGAATAAAGTACTCAAAGAGCTCTACTCCACAAGGGTCCCTCCCCGCCATCTCACAGCCGTGACATTAGTGATCGGGTTCTACGGCTGCGAGTCTTTCCCAAGGCCTGTGAATCAAATTCACCTAACGCTTATCACTGACTACAACTGTTGAAGTTACTCATTAACCAACACTCAGAAAAGAGAAGGCAAGAACATTAAACTAACAGGAAAAAATTCTGTTTCCGAGTGTCATGACAAATAATTCTCCATGTACAATCTGACTGCTCTGACAGGTCTGCTTAAAAAGCGCTCCAAGCAAAAGCAGCATCTCTGCACGAGGTTCTGACTTACAGTACTTCTTCAATTTTGGTGACAATCTGCTCCGCACATGCCCGCTCCTTCTCCAGACTTCCCCGGTCCTTGTCTCGCTCTGCGTCAAGCTTTGTCAGCTCACTCTCGGCCAGCGTCAGTCCCATGCTGCGTTTCTGTCTAAATGCGTTAGGGAAAAATATCTCAGCAGAGAGCAAACTATCTCCTTTTAGATGTCTAGACAGCCCTACCTACAACTGACTAGGGACAGGCAGGATGTCCTGTTTCCTACTTTGACCCAGCAAGTCTGGGCTCTAGTGGTGGTCAATGCTTTTGACACATGTCTAGAAGGAACACACTCTGCAGAGATGCCGCCCTGAGCCGTCTCCCTGCTGAAAGGGCATGAACGGAGGCGACAGACTCCCCATTCAGCCTGACTTCAGTTGCCCATTATGTCTAGTAACAGGGCTAAGGCCATACGGTTCACATAGTGTGGGCTGAAGTACTTCATATGTAGCTTTTCCTATTAAAAAAAAAAAGAAAGACAAATAACTCACCATGAGCATACCGAGTTTTCTTTAACAGTAAACTTACCGGAAATCCTCCAAGTGTCTCTGAACTTCAGGCTGGACTCTCTCCTGCATTGTCTGAATGTAGTGGCGATGCAGATCCTCGGGCAGAAGCTCGGGTCTTCTCTTTTCTGCATAAAGAAAGGGAATGAAGTGATCTAAAGCTATGGCCCATGCAACCTGACACTGGCAACACAGTGACATTGCGCAGTACACACTGAGCTTACTACACCAGGGAACTTACTTAGCGCAGTTACTGCACTTCCTGTCAGAACCCAGACCTTGTCCTTTCAATGTATTAGACTCTCTTTCAGCTGTGATTCACATGATTAAAGTAGCCTGACTAAACTAACAGAAAACAGCGGAACTGAGGCGAGCCACACTTTGATGGAGACGTTAATCTTCGGGGATGTGGGTGCTTCAAACTTACCCAGATCCACGGAGATTTCCTCAGGAACGGAAACTTTCAAGTGCTGAAACAATGCAAAGAAAGTTAGAACTGCACCAGAGACTTCTGGGAGAGACTGAGGAATGTGTGTAAGTTTATCCTAAAGGTGTTTCACAATCCAGCCATTCTTGCTCATCCAAGAGTCACAGCCCTGGACCGGTCTACTGCTTAGACATGGAAATAAACTCTTCCCAGAGTTCTGTTAGGAAGAAGTAACTAGCCATTTTACTGGGCAGAGGAATGAACGCTTCAGTACCACTCCACGTAAACATCTGAGACTGGCTTACTAGAAACTCTGGTCAATATAACCAGTTACGCATTACTTGAAATAATACAGGTAAACCTAAACAATGCGCCCACTACATAGGAAAACCTGACTCGTGTAAGCATGGTTTCCATGTCTGCATCTGAGACTCTTATCCTAAAGACCATGTGATTCTCAGTAATTTTCTTAGGTGAATGTTTAAAAATCTCAACAGTATACTCCCAGTGAAAAAGTATTGGATGTCGAGTTCTGGATGTCATGTTGAGTCTTAAATCTCTAGTAACCATCTGTAGTCCCTGCAGCAGAACTAAGGCAACTCTCTTAGGACACACTTCTTTCTACCCAGGATTTGTCCCCATAAGCATGTGGACTTTGGTCGTTATCAGACTATAATGTTCTTTACCCAACAACTTAACAGAAAGTCTTATTATTTTGTATTCAGAGGAAATATCTTGGTTTTTAATAGTAATTTTATACTGTATACCTATTAAAAGTCATATACTTCCTAAATTTAAATAATTCTTATAAATATCTAAAGTTCTAAATTGGAAAAGAATTCAGTGTTAAAATATTATGAGACCATTACATAATTTATTTTGGTGTGTGTATGTGATGTGTGCACACATGTGTAAGTGTGTACACCTGCCCACGTATGCATGCATCTGTAAAGGCCAACGCTGGCTACCTCTCTACCTTAGTCTTTTGACATAGGGTTCTCACTGAACCTGGTACTCACTGACTCTATTAGCTTGGCTGGCTGGAGAGTCCCTGGAATCCTTGTGTCCTTATTTTCGCTCTTAGCGCTGGGATTACAAGTGTGCACAGCCACGCCTGGCTTCTTATGTGGGTGCAAACATCTAATTCAAGTACTTAGCCTTGCACAACAAGCACTTTACCGCTGAGCAAGCTGTCTCTGGCCCCTAAGAAGAGTGAAATGGCAAGACATGTTCATACATGTTTATAATCCCAACACTTGGGAACCAGGGAAGGGAGAATCTTAAGCCTGCGGCCTGCCTGGGCTAAAAGACTGTTTCAAGGAAATGGAAAAAGGAAAAATATGAGAAACAGAAAAAAGAAACATTCTTTTAGCACAAGTACAAAAAAATACATGTGGGGTAGCGGTGCAGCTCAGTAACAGAACCTTTTAGCACACCAAGACAGGGATGTGATTCCAGCACCACAAAGAAATCAAATAAAAACCAACTCATTTTATGGATATGAGTAAAATAATTTTGACTTGTCACATGAAAGAAGAATCAACACATTAACATGAATTCTTCTAAAACTTTGCTGCTGACACAGATCACGAGCAGCCAACAGGCAGGTGTACAGTATGAGGGAAGTCTGTGATATATCTAGTTAGTTTCTTTCTCCACGCTTTACACTCTTTCCAGGAAAACAGCAGGGTCAGAGCTGGGCTGGAGACATGGCTCAGTGGTTAAGAGCATGTGCTGACCTTGCAGAGTTCAGTTAGGACCTGACCCTGTCTTCTGTCATCCACAATCACTGACACACAGAAGGTACATTACCCTCACACACAACAAACATACGCGTAAATAAAAAATCAGTGAAATGAAAAGCAAAGTCTTCAGTTGAGGAATCTTGGAGAGAAGAGATGGAGACTAGAGTCTAAAGCAGTCACCTAAGAGAACAAGTGTGAACAGACGGGGCTGGAAACGTGCAGTGTTTGCCTAGCACTTATGAAGCATGGGCGTCATCTCAGCACCTTGTAAAGCACCTCATAAAACTAGCTATGCTTGCACATGCCTTTAATCTCCGCAGTTAGGAAACAGAGGCAAGACAGTAAGTTTAAGGTCATTTTCAGTGACAAGTTGAATTCATGGCTGGCATGAAACCCTGTGCAAAACTAAAGGGATAAAGAATGGGGGAGGGGTGGGATGACTAGAGATGTCCCTACAGTCGAGTGCTCGCTAGATAAGCAGGAAGACCTGAGGACCTGAGCTCCATCTACATAAAAGCAGGGCACAGTGGTGTGTGACCGTAAGCGAGCACTAGGCAGGCAGACACAGGAGGATCCCTGGAGCACGCTGGTCAGTGAATCTAAGTTAATCACTGAGCTGAGATTCAGTGAAAGACAGGGTTTCAAAATAATAATATGGAGGGCCAGAGAGATGGCTGAGCAAGTAAGGTATTTGTTATCAAGCCTAAAACCTGAATTCAATCCCTGGGACCCACACGGTGGAAGAACTGACTTCCACCGGTTGTCCTCTGACCTCTATACTCACATCTTAGCCCAAGTGCACACGCAACCACACCGATAAAAGCTAACTATAATAATAATAATAATAATAATAAGAAGAAGAAGAAGAAGAAGAAGAAGAAGAAGAACATAAGTTGGGAAACAATAGAGAAGACACCTGACGTTGGCCTCTGGCCTACACGTGTATATGCAGATGTATGTATGCACACACATACACTAAGGAAACAATGTCTTTTAAAAGACCAAACAAAAAATGGTGAAGGGAAAAGGGACAAGCAACAAGACATTCAAGGAAGTGTTATAGGCTATTATTTACCCTTAGTTAGCAATGCTCATGATAAAATTTAGCTTAAAAGTAAGACTTAAACAAGTTTGTATGGTGTATGTATGTACTGTGCACACACATGCACATACAAAGCACATGAGTGGATGCTGGAAGACAATGCAGTATCTTCTTCCATCACTGCCCACCTTACTGTTTGTGATGGGATCCCTCACTAAACCTCAAGCTCAATGACTGGCCAGACTTCCTGGCCAGCAAACCCCCAAGATCCTCTTGTCTCTGTCTTCCCAGGATCCAGCTTCTCATGTGGACCCTGGGGATCAAACTTGGGTCTTCATGCCTGTGTGGTAAGCACTCTACCAACTGAGCCATTTCCCTAGCGTTTCCATTGGTAAAACAAAGGGCTACGATTTGCTGATTTCAGTGTGCAACCTTTTCTACCACTTTTTGGCTAAATCTGTATTTCTAATGTTCAAAGGGGCCACTCAGAATTCAAATATCCAAGTATCATCCTTTGGATCCATATACATATGTGTCTATCATCTCTATTATGTTTTTCATTTCCCAACCTAATCGTGTACATATAAATTGCCAAATATACATATATAGTCCCTAAACTGTATTGTAAGAATTCACATACCAAAAATTAATTTAGAAATTATTTTCAAGTCAGTCAAGTATAATCAGAAACTGAGATACAATATGTACACCCAAAAGCATGATATACTTCAACAGCATGGTTAGGAGACAGGAAATCAAGGTCAATAGGGCAATGGATGCACTGAAGGAAAGAACCCAGTATTAACTCAACAACTTACTGCAGATCGGTCCAAGAAGAACTGATGAAACTCCAGGAAGACCCGCCGAGTCTCCTTGGAGTTTGTCTGCTTATACAGGTCTGAGTAGAGATAACAGAGCTGTCATGGGAAAGAAATGGAAAAGACACAGTGAAAACACACGAAAGGTGATGATCCAGTGAATCACATTTGAAATGCCTATCCTTCTAGGTTTAGAAAATACGCCTGTCTACTTGTTTGTCAGATGAAAAGCTCTCGGGCTATGAATCAGTATGTGGATGCCCAATCAGGTGAACTGTAGGATGCATTACCAAGGTTGCAGGGTCAAACTGTGAGACCACATGGTGTAAGAAAGCAGCCAAGTGAGCGGGACGAGACTTCAGCAGTTCAATGCTCTGGAAACAGCTGCACTGTCCGTTGATCTAGAGGGAAATGATAACTCGTCAGTAACTCTGGAAAACTGAGTTAAAGCTGCACTTGTAAGGACAACTGAACACAGCCATCAGAATTTCACATTGACCTTCTGTAATGGCTTCCATCTGGAAGGATGGTGGCTGAGGGCTTAGCTCCCAACTGAAGGTGCAGTTGACAAGTGGTGGGAACCTGAGGAGGTGGCCTTGGTGGATGGAGGAAGAGGATACTAGAAAGTGCTTTTGAGGGGTCTGTTTCATTGCTGGCCCCTTACTGTTTCTGTCTGTCTCTCTTTAGGGGGGAGGGTGTTTCTGATTTTGTTTTTTTGTTTGTCTGTTACTGTTTCCTGTCTTGTTTTGGTTTTTTGGTCTAGCAGTCCATGCTACCAAACCCATGGTCCTCATGCCTCTGCCTCCCAAGTGCTGAGCTTACAAGCTTACTTACTATCTTCCTTATGGTTTTTTTTCTTATCTTTTTGTAAAAATTCAGATATTAGGGCTAGAGATGACCTAGCAGTTAAGAGCACTTGTTGCTCTTACAAAGGACCTGGGTTTGCTTCCTCTGTTAACTCCAGATCCAGGGGTTCTGGAGCCCTCTTCTGGCCTCTGTAGCACTAGGCACACACAAAGTACATAAACACATATCCCACCCAAACACTTGGATACATGAAATAAGTAAATGAGTAATTGAAAACCTCCAGCTGTGGTGGCACTCATCTGTAAGAAGTCCGGCAGCCCTACAGCTGGATGGGAGACAGGACGTGGAAAACTGACCCAAACTGCACAAGCAGCACAATGGCGGAAAGAGGAAGGGAGGCTCTGCCTCAAGACAAGGTGTAAGGAGAGAACCACCCAAAAGTTTTCCCTGACCTACACATGTGTACTGTGTCATGTGTGCACATGTGAGTACACACTTGCACATCCACATATATACTAAATAAATGCTAAATAAAATTTAAAAGACTGACCTGCCATGGCTGGCCATAATACTGGTCATAATACTGGTTGTCATGATTGGTCCCAGTAACACAAGACCAATTCAATATTCTAATATTAATCAATGTAATCTGTCTTATTAAGAGAGTAAATCAGAAAAACCAATCACCCTAAGTCATTCAAAAAAATTCAACATCCAGTTAAGATTTAAAGAAGGAAAGAAAGAAAAAAAGAAAACTCTCATCAAGCTAGGACTATTTTTTAGCTTATACCTCTTAACCTAATTAAAAGCATGTACAAAACCAGCTGTCAGCCGCATATTTAAGCAAGAAAAACTCAGTGTTTACAAAATAAGAGAGCTGTATAAAGCAAGGGCTCTTCCAAACTGACTCAGCCTCAGGCTGGGAGTCCTAGTCAGCACAATACAGGCAAGAACAAGAAATAAGGGATACACAAAGTAGAAAGAAGAAAACACAGAGCACATCACTAAGAAACAATATGATAGCTTTTTTAAAAATTACAAAAGTATTCTTTGTTATTTCTGTTTTTGAAACTAAAGCAATGTAGCCAGCGCAGGTTAGCTCCAAACTCATGATCCTCCTGCCTCCTAAGGGTTTCAAACACTTCTGTCAAAAACTAGAAACTGAGAATGGTGGTACACAGCAGTCATCCCAGCACCTGGGAGATGAAGGGAACGTGGAAGTTCAAGGTCAGCCTCAGCTACATTCAGAGTTTTAGGCCAGCCTGGGCTACATGAGGCCATACCTCAAAAACCTTTCTAATACAAGAAAGAAAGAGAGAAAGAAAGAAAGAGAGAGAGAGGGAGAGAGGGAGAGAGGGAGAGAGGGAGAGAGGGAGAGGGAGAGGGAGAGGGAGAGGGAGAGGGAGAGGGAGAGGGAGAGAGAGAGAGAGAGAGAGAGAGAGAGAGAGAGAGAGAGAGAGTCTCGACAGGCAGTGGTGGCGCACGCTTTTAATCCCAGCCCTTGGGAGGCAGAGACAAGCAGATTTCTGAGTTCGAGGCCAGCCTGGTCTATAGAGTGAGTTCCAGGACAGCCTGGGCTACACAGAGAAACCCTGTTTCGAAAAACCAAAAAGAAAAAAAAATTAAAATAAAACAAAAAACCCCAAACCCCTCCCCCAAAAAAAGTTCCTATAAATATTCACTGAATTTAGCAAGACCACTGGTTAAAAAGA
The DNA here is from genome assembly GCF_004785775.1 of Grammomys surdaster. NCBI lineage: Eukaryota > Metazoa > Chordata > Mammalia > Rodentia > Muridae > Grammomys > Grammomys surdaster. Next base: position 7,611,216 of record NW_021605583.1, on the reverse strand, counting down.
CAGGAGCTGGGCTAATGACATTCCTTCCACCAGTGACTAACTAGGATTTGTAAACTTTATTTTTAAGTATCATATCCAGTAACATCCCACCCCAAGAAGATGAAAAATTCTCAAGTACCCATCAAATGAGCCCACATCTACAGTCTGCAGTGTCAGTTTCTACTGTTCAAAGCTAAAAGCAGCCCAAAGTGCTGGGCTTTTACGATTCACCTTTGCATCACTAACAAGACTTATCTCAACTTCCAAAGAGCGGCTATCGAATCAGACATCGTACAAAGCTGATCGTGTGTTTTCTGACAGCAAGGCCGTACCTGCTCGTGCTCAGTGCCAAAATCATCATCCTCTGCTCCGATAATGTGAGGGGCGCCACGGGTGGAGGGACTGCCGACCAGCGACTGCGTGTCCTAGTAACGACAGAGGCAATCTGAGCTCAAAGACAAGGGCAGAATGAAACCCCACTACAGACCTGGGAATGGCAGCTGACACCTATAATCCTGCACTGGGAGGCAGAGAAAGGAGAGCATTTCAGATAAAGAAATGCATGGCTGGCTTCTTCCATGGAGTTCCATTTTATTATTGTCTTTGAAATGCTTTAGTTTCTAAGTATTGGTTCTCAAATATTCAAAGTCAGTGTGCAGAAGAGCACTGGCTGTTCCTCAGAACAGGTCAGTGTATGTGTGGGTGTATGTTGGAGGGGCTACATTTCCCTGAGACTAATAAACCATCTTTGCTCACCGCACCTTTGCTCACAGCAGCCACATTTTTAAAACTTCATTCATTCATTCATTCATTCATTCATTCATTCATTCACACATACTCACACCAAGCAACGAAAGGACATAAAACTGGCTTAAGTTCTTTTTCTGTTGTGTGATGCTAGAACTAAAACATGAGAGACCTTGGTCATGGTAGGCAAGGGTCTGCCAATGTCCTAGAGCCCCATCCCTGGTCTGTCTCTTCTTTTAAATTGCTTTAACCTCAGATTTTTTTTTTATAATTTTAAAAACTGGATGAAGCAATAGACATTTATTCTGAACAACGGTCACATTTTCATTTTGTAACTTGATGTGTCTGACTATTCAAAAATGTTGTTGATAATATCATAAAATTCTGTTGAATCTTTTACAATAAAACTTCAAATACATTCATTAAAAAATAAAATCTAAGGGCTAGAGGGATGGCTCAGCAGTTAGTGAGCCCTTTCTGCTCTGGCAGAGGACCTTCATTCAGGTTCTAGCAACCACAAGGTGGTATGCAACCATCCAGGGTATCTGATGCCCTCTCTTCTGGCTACTGCGCACATGTGCAGGGGTATATATACAGGCAAAACACCCAAACATTTAAAATACCAAACAAATAAAATCATAATGCTAAAGCATTCTATTGAGAGTGTGTAAAACCCAGGCCACTGAGAACTCAGCAGCAAACACACTTGCCACCCAGCCTGGTGACCTGAGTAGAAAGAATCTTATTCAAGAGTATGAAAATCCAGCAATTGCAACTCTAAGTTGATACTCAGAAGGACTAAAATATCACAGTGGTGCATAAGCATGTATATACATGCGGGGGGTTAAGTTTCTTACATACTTAAAACTACTAAATACGTGCATATTATATTCTGCTTAATATATGCAGGGGAGAAGGAGAGGAGGAGGCAGAGGAGTATTAATCAGTCTTAAAAGGGAAGAAAGTTCTGGCACATGCTACAACAAAGACAAACTTGAAGACATTATGCTACTTGACATAAGTCAGTCACAAAGAAAAACTGTGATGTGATTCTGTTTATGTGAACAGGTCAAAATAGTCCACCATAAAAGCAGAAAGCACTCAGGCACTGGTGGTGCATGCCATTTGTCTCACCACTTGAGAGGCAGAGGCAGGAGGATCGGAACAAGTTCTAGGACAGGCAGGGCTACTCAGAGAAACCCTATCTCAAAAAAAAAAAAACAAAAAATAAGCCAACAAGTTAATAGGAAATGTTATGGCATGGTGTGCTGTAATCACACACTAACAACGCCATGGACTATGGCATGGTGTGCTGTAGTCACACACTAACAACGCCATGGACTATGGCATGGTGTGCTGTCCATGGACTACCTATTCAAATCTTTCCTACATTCGTCTAATAAATAGGTTTTGTTTTGTCCCTCCCCCTCTCTCCCAGACAGCACATGCGATCCTCCTAGCACATCTGGAATACAAGGAAAGGTCAGGAGACAGAGCTCTGCTGCGAAGCAGTGTGTCACACTGGATCCCCTCTCAGAAGCAGAGCCAACGACACTCACTGCGTGCACGTCATACTCACAGCATCCTGGATTCCTTCGCTTCTCTCTGGGGTTTCTTCTAGATAAATCCTCTCTCTCAGGCTACTCTTGGGACTCTAATGGAAAGAGAACACATACACACAGGCATTAATTCATTTGGGGAAGCACCAGATCAAAATGGGAAAAATTGGTGTACAAGGGGACAAAGTTCTGCTTCTTATGCATATTAAAAACTAAATACCCTTCATATCACAAGTGATGTCACTCTCACTCCCAAGACTGGTCACCTAGTCTCTCAGCTTTTCCACATCACACTGAAGACAACACAGAATCAATGAAACCGTTTCGTCTAAGCTTCAGCCTGGGGCACCGTTCCCTTTTCATAACTATGAACAGGTACACGGGATACTTCAAACTCGTTATTTCCAATAAAACTCTAACTTTATCTCTCTTAGTCTATACCTTATCACTATCTCTTCCCTTCTCCCAGAGACCAAATTATTCACGTGACAATTGATGGCTTACATTAGCACCTGTGAGTTCAAAAATATTAGAAATCCACTCACACCCCTTAATTGGTCATCTTGGAGATTTTTTAAGAATATAGACTCTCTTAGCATTGGGGAGGCAGAGGCAGGGAGATGTGAGTTAGAAGCAGCCTGGTCTACAGAGTGAGCCCCAGGACAGCCAGGACCAAGCAGAGAAATCCTGTCTCAAACAAACAATAAACATACACATTGGGGCGGGAGGGGGGGATTCTTCCTGTGACGCAGCAGCTTCCTCAAACAGAAATCTCCCTCCAGGAGGGGGCAGAGCACTAAAGAGGCTAGAGAAACAGAAGGAATTCACAGGACTCTGGCACCTTCATATGAGGCTATTACGGGTAAAAAGCAAATTGCTGGGACACAGGCATGACTCTGAGGACTGCCACAACGCAGCTTTCTTGAGTCATCGGGCAGGCAGAGGCAGGCTTTGTTGGTGATGTAACCCTCTGAGTCACCCATCGTCCTGTAAGCAGACTCAATAAACTGATTCACTCATCAGGTCTTGGATGGAACCATCTCTGGTTTGTCACTGCCCTCTCTGTAGGAGGTGAACAGAAACAATGACCCCAGGAAAAAATGTCACAATGTTTCATTTCCTATGCAAGCTATGTTTTAGGGTGAACTAACGGCTGGTAAAGTCTTCCCAGCTACTAAATACAGAAAGAAGACAAAACTATGATATGCTTTGGAACCCTTAATTGAATAAAGGATCTAGGCCCTGAGAGGGATGTAAAAGACTTCTGTAACAGACTGACAGAGAACTGATAGAGAATGATGGGGAAAATCAAGCATCAACACCTTACACAAGCACTCAGCTCCTGCTATGGCAGGAGGAGACGTACCCAGTGTTACCCATGAACTGTTCCTGCCAACAAGAACTATCAAACCTTAATCAGTACTCTAGATCTAACTTTAAGTTTTCAGGAAATAAAGATAAGGGAAAGAGTTACACAGCACCATGAAAAGACAGTCAGAAAGTGGGTTGTTTAACTGGATATATGACCTGATTTTTTTCAAACAAACAAAAAAAAAAAATCGGGGGGGGGCAGAGAGGAGGAAAGGGAAGGAGAGAGAAAAGGAGGGAAGGGGAGAGGGGGGGAGGAAATGCTATAAGGACCTTGCCTGAATCTTTTTCTTTTCTCTTTTTTCTTTTCTCTCTCTCTCTTATTTTTTTTTATTTTATTTATTTATTTATTTATTTATTTATTTTTGGTTTTTCAAGACAGGGTTTCTCTGTGTAGCCCTGGCTGTCCTGGAAGTCACTCTGTAGACCAGGCTGGCCTCGAACTCAGAAATCCACCTGCCTCTGCCTCCCAAGTGCTGATTAAAGGCGTGCGCCACCACCGCCCGGCCCTTGCCTTGAATCTTGAATCAAATAAACCAGGACTGGGATGCATTAGTGAGGGAGTTTAACACCACAGCCCTGAGCTCGTTCCCCAGAAACATAAAACAAGTCAAATAAGCAACATGTAGAAAATCCCTGTTAGACAGAGTAATCAGACTGTGTTAGGAAAACGTTGAGTCCTAAGGTTTGATAACACTAAAGCGCCACTTCAGAGACCTCACCTCCTAAAGTCACATTAATGAAATCAGAGTCTCAGAGTCTCAGCCTTGAGAACAAGAGTCACAGACACGTTTAGGTTATGAGTGATGTGACAGGACCCATGACATCACTCCCCCCTCTCCTTCCCTCCCCCTCCCCTCCTTTTAAATATATCACATAGCAAGATTAACTAGAGCCGAAGCCTGTCCGTCTTGATGTACTTCTATACAGTTCGAGTAGCCAGTCTGAAGAACCTTCAAAATAAATTGAAAACAGTAAAACCAGAAGCCTGGACTGTAGGTGATGTGTAAGCCGCTTCTGAGGACAGCGGCTTGTGACATTAACTCTTCACCACACTAAGCAAACAGTTGCATTTTTTAACTCACAAATGCCAGAAGATTGTTTTATAAAACTGAGAAGAGGGCCGGGAGACAGTTCTGTGAGCAAAGTGCTGGTTCCCTAACCATAAAGATGTGAGTATGAACCCTACAGCCCAGCCCAGCATCCATGGAAAAGCTGGGCACAGCCTACTTGTAACCCGGGTTCTAGGAGGCAAGACAAACAGACCCTGGGAGCCCCATGACTGACCAGACTAACCAGTTGGTAAGACCCAAGCTCAGTGAAAGACTGTCTCAAAAAATAAGATTGGCATTGATAGAAGAAGGACCCCCAGTGATGACTCCTGGCTTTTATGCACCCACATGCACACATAAATATGTATGTCCAGACAGATAGACACATACACACAGATAACAAATTTTAAAAGCAAAATGCTAACTCAAAAGAAGACTGATTCTTCCAAACTTACTACAGTACAGTTCAAAGAAATATGGAAATTCATAAGCTACTTTGACCTCAAACTGACACTTGTGGGAATTAAACAAGTTTGCTATGTGTTCAGTAGATAAATCTGGACTACATTTCTCAGGGTTTCACACTAGTTATTTGGTCTTAGTTTATCTAATGGTAATACTACTTAAGATACTGTAAGAATAAAAAGAGTATCTCAAGGTATTAGTCTAACCTCTGGCACAGAGTGAGCACTCACTAAACAGTAACGGTTAGCCACTCAACACACATCTTTGAAATTCCTAGTAAGCCACTCTTCTTTTACTATGGCCTCCCTGTCTCTTCACTGGGACGTTTCTGATGGTGCTCCTTATTTATGTTCATGTCAGAGCCTAACTACTTCACTCCGTCATTTTACTATTTGTCTTGGCTAGTTTGGTGTCAACTTGACACAAACTAGAGTCATCTGAGAGGAGAGCACATCAGCTGAGGGACCGCCTCCATCAGACCGGGCTGTAGGCAAGCCTGTGGAGCACTGTCTTAATTAGTGATTGATATGGGAGGCCCAGGATGTTGTGAGGGGGGCCATCCCTGGGCTGGAGGTCCTGGGCTCTGTAACAAAGCTGGCTGAGCCAACCATGGACAGCAAGACAGGAAGCAGCGCCCCTCCGATGGCCTCTGCATCAGGTCCTGTCTCCAGGTTCCATCCCTGTTTGAGTTCCTGTCCTGACTTCCTCCAATCATGGCCTATGATGTGAAAGTATAAGGCAAATGGTGTTTCATCATATCGATAGAAACTAGGACACTACTCACTCTAATTCTTATCAATTACGTGACAGAATTAATTTGCTGTAATGCCTGATTCTGAACTCATCAATTAATTCCATTTTATATAGCTGTATTTGGAAAGCACAGATTTTGGTTTTAACATTTCCATAAATACAAAATAAAATTCTAACTTCCCAGCCAAAACATTTGTTCTGAATGCCCACAATCTGGAAATGCAGATAAGATACACAGGGCAGAGGGCAGACTGTTCTTGAAGCAGTGCTGCTAATACGAGTGGGAGAGCCTCCACACACCTGGGAGAGCCTCCACACACCTGGGAGAGCCTCCACACACCTGGGAGAGCCTCCACACACCTGGGAGAGCCTCCACACACCTGGGAGAGCCTCCACACACCTGGGAGAGCCTCCACACACCTGGGAGAGCCTCCACACCTGCCCTCCAATCTGCCTCATTTCATTTCTAGCTTTTCACTCCCAATCCTGACATTCCATGTTGCTCTAAAACCTTCACTTTCTTAAAAAAAATGCCATGTTCTCATGTGCCAGTTCCTTTGTGCATATTTAGAGGATCAGTCTCATGGAGACACATAGAGGCAAATCATTTAGTGCCTGAATAAGGTGGGCAACCCAGCAACCTCCCTTTGCCCTCAGAACTTCTTTTATTATGTGACAGTAGCAATACTGCACAAAGATCTCTTCAGAATTAACTAACAACAATTTTACCAGCATTGTTATAATGCTTGAACAATATTAGCTATTTTCCTTGAAAATCGTAGTTTTAAAATCCTGTTATCATTATCTTTCAAATAAAAAAAAAAGTTCTCAAATTTTCCTTGTTTGAGGAACTGAACCAGTAAGCCAGGCCTCAAAGGTAGCCTAGACAACGGCTTAGAGCACGGGTCTCAGTTTCCCCTCATCTTAAACAACTCCCCAGCACTTGTGTGCACACAAGTCACAAGCTGTAACAACGCCTCTTCTACACACAACGCACCTAATGTCCTGTGCTTATCTTAAAAACACCACCAGTCACTACTTACTAACTTGACTCCAGAGCCCACAGATACAAAATATTACCTCAGACTATGACCTCACTGTCCTTAAAGAAGAAGACTTATTTCTTGTCTATCATCAGAAGTATGTATAAAATAATGTTGCATAAGCAACACTGATAGCCTGAGTCTCACTATGTAGCCCTGGCTACCCTGGGATTCTCTCTTTAGACCAGGGTGCCCTCTAATTCACAGAGATCTCCCTGCCTCTCCCTCCCAAGTACTAAGATTAACACTCATGTGCTACCGTACTTAGCCTGGCTTAGCTTTCAGTAGTCATGAAACTGTGGCTCTACGTCATATTCAATCTAACACGTTTTTATGAACAATACATCCATCTGGTAGACTCTCTGTGAATCAGGACAGAACTGTCAATAAAACCAGGCGAGTAGCGAAGTCTAACAGGATAAAGGCTGCTTCTCTTTGTAATGGCAAAGTGCCTCATGATTCAAGACTGAGTCATTCTGACCACAATTGAAATATTAACATGCTTTAAAGACACCAACAGTTGGCCTCTCATTTGAGCTAAAAAGCACAAGTACTTGCCTCTCTATCCACAAACAAGAAACCTACTTGGAAATTCCATCCCTACAGAAACACTTCACAGTGAATGCCTGGGGGAAGAGTGACCTCTGGAATTTCAAGCTCACATATAGAACACTATTGAGAACGTCTGTTCACCAAATTACTATATAAAAACTTTTACTATAAAAGACAACATTGAGAACACACATAGCTTAAGAAAGGGGCTATAAGGAGAAAACAAGAAGATAAGATTTAAAAGATTAAAACTTACATCTGCACTGTCACTGCTGGGCCGAGAAGCATCTCCACTGCTCCAGTCAGTCCTGCACAGGCCATCTCCAGGATCTGTTTCTGCCTCACTGAGTGTTAGGGCATCACCTAACGGCCTGGAGGGTGCAATTACAGCTCCGTCCTAAAACAGATTAAAGAATCATACAGACTGGATCACAGGAGAGAATGGCGATTACTGACTGTATAAAGAAGCAGTGCCCACACATTCTACATGGATACAGGCAAAGACTGACTACCAATGTGACTAAAAATACTTAGGATCAAAGTACTTAAAGTAAAAAGCATAAACAACTGAGTTTTAGAAACCTAAAATGAACAACCATAAAGATAGGGAAAGCAATGTTTTAACACAGAATGAAAGTTCCAAAAGCAACTTTCACCACAAATATATATACAAGAGCATTAACTTACACCATTTAGATTATCTGCCATCAGTAAAAATTATTATATTACTTCTATTTAATGCCTTCCCACTGCTTCTGAGTTTCATTAAATGTTCAATATTTGGTCACAAGCTATAAAGGTAAATTACTAAAGCTACATTTTTACTGTTCGTATTGCATAAATTCCTTGTTTTTATTCAATAATAAAAGCATAAAAGGCTCCTAATATATCTCAGTGGTATAGCCCAACTAATAGCCACAGGCTGAGTCCCAGTGCTACCAAACATGTGCATATGTGCATATGAGGACACATGCATGCACGCACATATAAACACAGATACCATTACTGGAGCGTAATAATCAAAATGCAAAAGACTGTGTGATGAAGCACACCAGGCCAGGAGACCTCTCGTACCATGTCACGTTGGCGATGTCGGCTTTCCCAACCAGAGTGGTATGTCACTTTGAAATTAGCAAAGTGAGATAAATGGTCTCAAAAAGCTCTTTTCAGTTCTGTAAAGATGTGAACGTGTACTAGTTCAAAAAACAGTAACAGCTCATCAGTTTTTACCCATTTTAAACACACAGGCAAAAAGTAAGTAGTTCTACAGGCAAACTGCCCACCTTCCTTTAAATGGAGTATGGAAGCTTTGTGGATCTCAAATAGCAACGTTACAGGATGTGTGGCTCACACAGAAACTGAGCTTTTTAACTACTCGGACATTACTGCCATAACTCTGCCCGTATGGCAAGTTCTAGTAAAACCTGGCTTAACGTTATGATAAAAATTAGGGTCATTAACACCAGAAACATGAAATTGGGCATGGTGGCACATGTCTGCGATTCTAGCTCTCGTGAGGCTAAAGCAGGAGGATTGCTCTAAATTCAAGGCCAGCCTTGGCTACATAGCCAAGTGTTGCACTAGTCAGGAAGATGCAGTTATACTCTGCATCTGTAAAGAAAAACAAAGAATATGAAAATGCTCACTTATGATTGGGCACAACTGTAATCCTGGCATTTGGAAGGATAAGGCAGGAAGCATTATAAAAGTGACATCCAGCCTATAAAAAGATGAATAAATCATGACGATTGGAGATCGTAATGAGTTTGGCTTTCAGGTTTTCTTTGTCTCTCTCTTCTTTCTTTTCCTAGAATCTCTCTTACACTGTAGCCCAGGCTGGCCTCCAAGGTGCAATCCTCTTGCCCCAGCCTCCCCTGGCCTCAGTGCTTTGCCATGCCTGGCCTTGAACTCGAGTCATCACTTTTGTGCAATCAGTCTGTGAGTCTTATGTACACTAGCAAAACAGAGGAGAACAACAGTATCTAGCTTCAGGATGCCACAATGTCCTTTAGTGTGTAAAACCTTCACACCCCTCCTTAACTACATCACCTGTCACTGTGAAAAGTGTGAACCACAAAAGTGCAAGTACTTTCAACTACATCTCTGGTTTGTCACAGCAAAGCAAAAGTCCTCAACTCTTCCTTAAATTACAATGGAACCAAAGCAAGTAAGCAATTGGAAGCCCACACTTAACTTCTGTTAGTCATTACGTCTGTGACATCCTACACAGAGCACCCTGTTATCCTAGGCTAAAAACATCACTTTCAAAGGGAAACTGCAACATACTCTGACACAGTCCCAGAAGCTCTGCAAACACTGGGTAGAACTTTCAATAATGCCAATACCTGAGCAGAGCCTGTGGCTTTGGACAGCTGCTCCTGCAGCTGCGGGATGTGCTTCTTGGCCTCCTGAATCTCCTTGAGCAATCTTTGGGTAGCCGTTCGGTTGTAATCTTCCTGTAGTAACTGCAAGTTATAACAACATCTTAGGAATTACTTACTTCTGTCAAATGGAGAAAAAAGCCACTGGTAGTACAACAGTTGCTGGCACTAGTGCAATTCTCTTGACTGGTTGTGGGCAAGAGTAACCCCAGGTTCAAAAAGAAAAGGTGCAAAAGAGCCTGCAAAGAGCCCAGGCTACCTCCGTACCTGCAGCCGTTCCTGTTCCTTCTGTAACATTTTTCTCAGAATCTCTACTTTCTGGTTATGGACCACATTATTTTCCTCCTAGAAAAGGATAGGAATACAGGAGAAATGGGGCTAAAACTGAAAGCCAAGAGAGATGTGCCACAGCATGGCGTCCTTTACGAGTTCTTCCTCCTGAATGAAGATGGCTCATTCCATAAGAAAGGCACAGGGACATCTCTGCCTTTTCAGCTCGCCTTCACTAAACTATGTGCAAGAGAACAGTAAATGTGCTGTCAGCTGGAGAACTGGAATTACAGAAGTACAAATCTGTTGTTTCTGTTCTCCCGGTTGAGACATAACTACCAAACATGCGTTCAGGCAAGCACCGATCCATCTCAATGCATCCCTCCCAATGCACTCCTCAGTCCCCTGCTTCCTTGTTCCAATTTCCAGTCCAGCCTGCCAGAAATCCTGAGACAACTCCTGACTCGTCACTCTTCTTTTACGAATGTCTGTGTCTTCCTATACTCCTTCAACAGTCACGTCCCTCTCCCGGTTAAATGGATTCTTACTGCTTACTCAGTTACTTGAAAACTTGCTCACCAACTGTGAATACACAGATGAGCTTCTGTTAAGCCACCTCCCACCGCCTACCTCCTTAACTGGCACTAGTTAAACACAAGTCTCGCTTTTCTGAAAGTTCTGGAACTTTCTTGGCTCTCGGCTGTGTTTATTCTATCTTCTCCACCTGTCTGCTTCCCTCACCGTGGCCACCACCATTATCCATTATCCAAGGCTAAATTCAAACACAACTACTCTATGAAGACCCTCAACGTCACAACTGGATGTGCTCTCTCCTCCTTGAAAGCCTTGCACAACGTCGTGTGTTCCCCGTTGTGTCCACATTCTGTCTCTTTCTTATGGTTACTTACAGAGCCTTAACCTCCATCAATAAAGGCTTATAAGCACCTCCAAAATGTTGAGCAGTAGTTCAAGCATTAGGAAGACAACAGTAAACAAAACAAACACACTCATATCTTCAAAAGGCGGACACTGTCAGATGACGAACGACTTTGAGCATAGGCTACAAATATAACCATATCTCTGTGGCTCGTACACTGTTTTATTACATGGCAAGTGTCTAATAGTTCAACTAAATTTGCTGCAACAACAATTATTCCAGGTAATTATGTAACTTCTATAAATACGTACATTCTTGAATCTTGCATGGAAGTTTACTAATCAGTTTAATACAGAAAATTCTTATTACAAAGCAAAGACATCTTGATGACTGAGCATCTACAAAGATGTTCTGATCTTACCCCCATGAGCACAGGACTAGTGATTCTCTCCATATTCCCGGCTGCTCCAGGGGAATGAGGGGAAGTCATAACAGGAGACATATGTCCAATGACTGATGGTTCTACTTCAGGATCAGCAAGTGGAATCTGGGGCGACCCAGGTGGGCGTCCCTGGACAGTGAGAGCTACATAGGAACCAGCTTGAGGTGGGGAAAAAAAAGGAGGAAAAGAAAAGGTAACACTGTTGAGAAACTTTTAACAAAACTTTTTTCTCTTTATCTAGGGTAGTGAGGACTGTACCTGGAAATGCATGTTTGCTGAGTGACTTATTCCCAGGAAATCTGCACCTCTTAATATATGTTTTATCTTGAGACAACCTCTCTAAGTTGCCCAAGATGATCTTGAATGCATTCTGCAGCAAGGTAAACTTTGAACTTGTGATGCTCCTGCCTCAGCCTCCCAAGTGCTGGAATCACAACTATGCACCACAATGCCCACCAACTTTGAAATAAGGCTTTCGGTCTTAATATTCTTGTGAGGAAGCCATTGATTCCATCTTACTAACCATATGCTCGCCTCGCTCTAGCTCTGTCTAGTCTTTAACTGGTTCAAAGGAAACCAAAATTCAGTCACTCTGACAATGTTTGGAGTAGGCATTAAAAAGAAAGCCCCAAGTAAGCAGGTTTACACAAGCAATGAAGAGGCACCAAGAGGCCCAGGGTGCAGCTTTTCCAGAGGTCACCTCTAGAGCCGGGTGCAGTTGCGTCTGCAGACGCTTGCCTAGCATGGGTGATGTCTTGGGTTCCAACTCTAGCGCTGCATAACTCAGCTATGCGGCTTATGCTTGTAGTATCAGCACTAGGAGGTCAAGACAACAGTACCACGTTTTCAAGGCCAGCCTTAGCTATACAACGGGTTCGAGGCTACCCTAGGCTACATCCGACTCAGTCTGAACCCCTAATCCAATCCTCGTCCCTTGGAAAAGGCCTTAAAGGAACTCAGTTTACTAAGGCAGACATGGTATAACATACATGTAATTCCCATCACTCAAGAGGCTGAGGCAGATCTCAAGCTCAAAGCCCACTTAGATTATCCTGGATGTCCTAGGCAAGCCTAGCCAGCCTACGAAGTAGAGCCCAGTTCACTGACCATACAAAAGTCTGTCTACTCAGTAAGAGAAATGAAGTGATCCTGCTTAGCCATAAATAGCTCTCTTTTTTTAGAGTCTACTTACTATGAAATGACCTGACACAATCACGGATTCCTTTTCTGCTACATTCCATTTATTTTCAGCTTTCTCTTTGGACTTTTATATTTCTTTAAAAACATGACAAATACCTAACACCCAAGCCAGGCCAGAACAAAGAAACAGAGCTGCTTAGACGATAAGACACACAGATGTCTTTCTCTACGTCTGGAGCGACTGTCATGCTATCATCCGTGCAAAGAATGAAGCCATCACAAACACACTTCTTTGTCCAGAGTGGGTGGAGCTAGAAAGTAGCAATGAACCATTGCTGAGGGGAGGACAGGCTGAGGACTTCACTGAATCTCAATATCCCAAATACCTACTCATTAGCACCAATCAGAGGCAAAACTCACAAAAACCACTGAATCCTTACTTGAATCTGTAAATATAGAGAAACTGGGGCCTGCTACCCCTGCCTTGCTGTCAGCTTACAGAGGCAACACCCACTTTGGATCCTACTGTTGTAACGTACAGACCCGAATGGCTTGAATTTTACAACCATTTACTGATCTGAGGTAAAGGGACTGCACTACATGAGTTCTAAAGTTCTTCTCAGGACACTGTGCCTGAATCTCAAGGTCTTTGCTGTCAGTTGACTGACTCATGCATTCTTTCACATAGATGTCCTGAAACAGGGAGCTGACACAAAATAATTACTAGTAAGTAATTATTCACCTTCCGATGGGAGTGAGGAGTGGAAAACACCGAACTATGGTGCTAAACCTAGATCACAGACCAAATAAAGTTTTATTGGAACTAAGCCATACTCATTCATTTACAGATTGTCCACTGATGCTTTTGTTGTACAATAACAGGCTCCAGTAGTAATTACATAGTTCACAAAGCCTAATTATATTTTGTATTTGGCCAGTTACAGAAAAATGCTTGGTGACCCTTGTTTTAACGGTTTGAGAAAACAAATTTAAAAACTAACATTCACCTACATCTGATTAGTTTCACCACCTCCAGATGATTCGAATGAGTCACCAGAGTCCCATTCACCTGTAAGAAAATTTAAACAATATGCATCAGATAGAGATAATTAAAACAGAGATAGAGTAACTTCAGGACTTAGTGTGTACTAATTATAATAAACACTTGGTCCAAAATTCATTTTTCCACTATATATTCAGCAACAAAATGAACTTAAAAACAAAGCAAGACCTTCTTTTAAAGGTGGTGTATCTAGCCTGTGGCCACCTGGCTACAGCGTCCTAGGATAGCCGAGAAAACAAGCCCAATATACTTATAGATGACAATACATAATATAAGAGAGTTTGAATATCCATAATTTAAAGGAAACTACAACTTAATTAACATGATAAATACAAAATATACTTGAAAACAGATTTACAAATCTTGATATTGTTACTAGAGAGAGATGACTCAGCAATTAAGAGAACTACATTACTCTTCCAGAGGATCCAGGTTCGACACCCAGCACCCACATGGTGGCCCACAACCATCTATATAACTCCAATTCTGGGGAATTCAATGCTCTCTCTGGTCTCCATGGCATCAGGCGCAGATGTGGGACACAGCATAAGGGAGGCAAAACATCCATACACATTTTTTAAAATTTAAGTTAAAAAAAAAAAAGCCAACAACAAACCCTTCACAGATTTGTTAAACTGCTCCAAAAAGATGTCTTTAGGGCCGGGGATGTAGCTCAGCTGGCAGAGCGTTTGCTTAACATGCATGGAGCCCTGGGTTCGATTCCCAGCACTGCATAAACTGGATATTGATGGTAAGTGACTGTCATCTCAGCACAGAGGAGGAGGCAGAGGATCGACAGCATAAGGCTACTATAACCTGTACACGAGCCTATCAAAAAGCAAATAAAAATCCTTGCTTTTAATAATCAAAAATAATAGTGTTGTGTTAAACATGATGTGATCTTTACAAAGAAATTTAATTTTCGGAAAAGTTGGGTAAAAAATATTACCCAAGGTCTGCACTAAACAAAACAAATTAAGGTAAAACTACCAAACACAGATTTAACATTAACTTTATAGTTTTCTCATGCAAGCAACACCAACTTAAAGTTGAAATCCATGAGTATAGCGTAGTCCATAAAGTGCTTGCTGTGCCAATCAAGCATGAGGATTTGAGTTTGATCCCCAGAACACACATGAAAATGCTAGGCACAGTGTCAGGCACTTATAATCAGTCCTACTGCTGGGGAAACAGAGACCTGTCTCTGCAGAGACCCTGCACGGCTGGCTAGTCAGCCCAGTCTAATAAGAAGCAGACAATGAAAGCCTGACTCAAAATTAGGTTAACAGCACCTGAGGAACAGCACTGGCGTGGTTCTCTGGGCTAAACATACACATGTACACATGTGCTCATGAACACACACATATACAACATATGCACAATACACACAGGGAAAAAATACAGCAGTTTGCTCATCATGCCTCTCAGAGTTGTTGCTTCTAACTACAGCATTTAACATTTTCAATAACCCTTAGCATGCAAACATGGGCACGGATGCTAACTGCTTTCTTTTATCATAGACAGCTCTCGACATAGACACCCGTGAACCTAATGACTCCAGCCTTTCTGACTGGTGTTCTTTGACACAGTCTTACTATGCAGACGGCCATGAGCTCCCGACTCTCCCTGACTGTCCTGAGTCCTGGGATTACAGTGAGGAATACTGCTGCTTTAATCTAGTCTTTCCTACAGCAACAGGGCTTTTGCTTTATCCTCAGTCCATGCACACTTAGATGATAGATTATGAGTTTTCATTGTCTGACAAATCTCATGTGGCACATCTGTACACCTTATTTCCTTAGGTAAATCCCTTAAAAAAAAAAAAAAAACCTGGCGGATCAAGGCTATACACTTGAAAACTTTAATACATCTTTACAATTTCTAATAAATGATTTTTCGTAATTGATGCTGAAGCCCATGAAAGAAGGCGTCCTACTGTATCTACATTATGTCAGATCTGAATCTTCAATCACTAACCCTCTTGACAGTGAAAAGCATTTTCACGTATCACTTTAATTTCTACTTCATTGTCATCAGCGACACTGACCCATGGAGTAATTTACTTACTTCAGTTACTCTGAAGAACATTCTGATGAAATTATTTGCTTATTTTGCTATAACAATTACTATTTTTCTTAATAACTTATTCACTTATTTTTTTGTTTTTGTTTTTTGTTTTGTTTTCCAGGCAGGGCCTGTAGTTCTGGAACCTGCTATGGAGATCAGGCTGGCCTCAAATCTGTAGATGATCCATCCTCCCCTACTTTCCCAAGTGCTGAATTGCAGATGGGCCCCATCAAGCCATTTAATTTTTATTTTTATTTTTTTTGTAATTCACAGTGCTCTCAGGCTGGGACTGGCACCATGGGTACGAGTGCTTGCTGCACAAGTCTGGCTCCCCAGTATCCACGTAAGAACAGCCCAGTGCAGCTTCCCAGGCCTGCATGCCCAGGACCAGGCAGAGTTGGGAGGAGTTTGGAGAGGAGGACAGGAGGTAGAAAAGGATTGCTGGGCCTTCATAACTGCGAGCCTAGTGGAGAGGGGAGGGAGGGGCACAGCAGGCAGCAAGTGAGAGATCTGGTCAGGGAAAGAGGTGGGCATTGATAGAGGACTCCTGTTCTTCACACCTGCAACATGCAGACCTACATGTATATACCATACACACCAGTGCTCTTTATAATAAAGAGTATCATGCTCTTAATACTTTTAAAGACTTTCAAAAATGTTCCTTTACCTATATAATTACTTTTAGGTAATCAAATTATTCAACTGTTTCAACAGAAATTCCTAGGAAATCTATTCGTCTTCTAATGATCAGAGTTCGCTTGGCTCTCAGGTATAAAGCCCAGGGTGCTCCCCAGGACCATCCAAACGCACAGTGGTGTGCATCTGCAATTCCAATACTGGGTAGGCAGGAAAATCACAAGTTTCTGCCCAGCCTGGGTACTTGAAACCTTATCTCCAAACCTGAGTCCTCAAGGCCTGTTTCTGGTCTCCATTAAAACTAGGTCCGTTAAACTAACTCAGTTAAAACTAGCTCTGTTAAACTAACTACGTCATCTCCACTCACACGTTACACTTCTTTCTCCCACTACTCTTTTGCTCTTTTACTCTTTGTTGTTTTCCTGGTGCCAGATAGCAGACCCAGAGCCTGACGGAGACTAGGGACTCTATATCAGCGTCTTTGAAGAGTTCATCCGCAACGATAATCAGTCTGCAAGTGACCGCTCACCAGCACAAGCATATCTGGACAGTATCAGTATTTCTTGCTAACAGATTAATTTGGATAGAAGTGAGTTTTTAAAAACTACTTACTTTTCTACATGAGAACAAAGGTGACTCCACTTTTACAAGCCTTTTGTTGTACCTTTCAGTAAGGGGTAATGCTGACTTTAAAACAAAGGAACTAAATTTGTATAAAAGGCAGAGGGCTGGTTTTTATAAAGACCCAGGTGGAAAAAGGAATGCAGGCGACACACACTCTGCACGCTCTGCAGCCCCACTGTGACTTCCCCAACAGGAGGTGCTTTACCTTGATGATTCGGTCCCCTGTTTGTACGCCAGCACGCATGGCTGCTCCATCTGGGTAAGAAACGGATTAACATGTGACTCATTGATAAATCTTCTTTAAAGAGATATAACACAATTAACTAATAGGCTGTAAAGTACGGCAGACCTGGGTTCAAATCTGGCTTCTACTACCCACTGTTCTGAGAGTCAGACTTGGTTTATAATTTTTTTTTACCTGAAGAATCAATCTCATCTATAAAGTGTTATCTCCTTTAATATAACATTATCTACCTGAAATTATAGAATCCAAAACAAAAGAATCCACTGTATGATAACAGCAAAAGATATGCCAGCCATCTGTCAGGTGTCCTTACCTCTTTAATCTGTCTCTGTTAAAACATCATTTTAATGCTACAAAAAAAATCAAATTGTACAAATGTCTGTTAAGTGACAGCATGGAAAACACCCAGAAATTGTGTGGTGTTGGTAGCTAAAGATGAACTGTTTACTTTCTATAGGGAAAGTCACCTGGGGCAAACTACCTTTATAACCCCATAGACAGACTTAGCATAAGGGTCCACATCATGCAGTCTGTATAATTCTATTCTAGGCAAGAAACGTCATTTTAGCTTCGTCAGACTTACTCTACTTGCTTCTCAGAGTCAAAACTGGGTTTTGTTTTTAAGACAGGGTCTCTCTATGCAGCCCCAGGTAGCCTGGAACTCATTATGTAGACCAGGCTGGCAGCAAAGTCAAGAGATCAGAGATCCACATGCCTCTGCCTTCCAAGTGCAGAGATTAAAGGCGTGCGCAGGCCTGCCTAGCAACAAAACTAGTTGTTTCAAATGCCTTGCCTTCTTTGACAGATTGTACGAAGACTGGATTGTCTCCACTGACTGTCAGCCCGAATCCATTGTCATCTTTCTGGATGATCACACAGCGTTGAACAAGACCTGCAGAACAACCACAGAGTAAAGGAAGGAGGAGAAAACAGAATAAAAGAATGATTATACATCAGTGATGAACTGTTTTCTGTCTGGAGAAATAAAAGGTAACTCACAAAGCCCCTATGAACACTAATCCCCTAAAACAAATATAGGAACATCACAAAGCACCGTGGGTACCAGTGTCTGGTGGAGCGGAGCAGACTATCACAGACAGCTACAACACACTGGAGAGGGTGGATTTTGAGAGATTAGACAATTAAAAGGAAAGTCAGTTCTCAGCTATGCCATTAATTATAATATAAAATCCTCCCCCTAACTATGTGGTTTAACCGGTACTCATCCTAAGAAAATCACTTATTATAGGCTTTTTGGTTAGAGACATATGGAAAATTCCAGAGAAATCCAATGTTAATCTCAGAAAAATAGACTCAAGAAAAGAGGCTGTTCAAAGGCAAGAGGTGTGTGTGCACAGAGCACAAGCATCCGGAGGGGAGGAAGAAGGAGACGGTTCTACTCATGACAAAGGGAAAAGCAGAAGCAAGAGAGGTCACGTAAGCTCAACTACTTCTCTAGCGAGTACTCAGCTGAGTCATTCCGTCTAAACAAGGAAGGTTAACTGTGCTGGGGAGATAAGAGAAAGGAGAGCCCCAAGGCTAGACAACAGGCTGGGCGGTTAAGAGTGCTTACTGCTGTTCCCAGCTATACTGTCAGGAGGCTCCCAACGCCTGTAACAGCAGCTCCAGGGGGTCTGACACCCTCTTCTCACCTCCACACACATGGGACATATATAGCCATACACACACATACAGAAGAAAAAATACTTTAAAAAGAGAGAAAGAGGAACTCAAAAAATAAAAGAGTAATATCCCTAAGCAGAGCTGTCATTCATTCTCTCACTGGAGATGGCACCTGAAGACCCTGACCTGAGTCGGTGGAGACGCAGTGGATGCTTGCAGCTTTACAGACAGAGCAGCTCATCAAAAGCCGAAGGGTAGGAGTGTAATAGAAGATAATGCCGGCTAGAAAACGAAAGCTTCTGATGCATCAAAGACGTGGGAAACTGTATATCAACGGTGCATTCTTGTCTCTCTATACACTCTACTACCAAACAGTGGGAGAACCAAATCTCCACAGAGAAAGCATGAGTCTGAGCATGTACCCTACACAAAACAAACTTTAAAATACTCTGACAGGTGAAACTGCTCTCCCTACTGCTTTCCCTACTTGCACAAATCTCTGGGCTTGAGCTCCAGAACTTGGGCAGGAATTGGGTGGGGTCATCACAAAAACAGGCCAAAGGCCCAAATATAAGACCATGGTGGCACCCACCTTTAATCCAGCCTCTGTCTGGAGACAGAAGCAGGCAAAGCTAATGAGTTCAAGGCTAGCCTGCCTGATCTACACAGGGAGTCTCAAACCTTTTTAAAAACAAACAAAAAAAACCAAAACAACAACAACAACAACAAAACACACAAAACCTGTTTTTAAAAACTAAAAGTATGGGCAGTAGTGACACACACACCTTTAATAAAAGCAAATCTATGAGGCAGTAGATCGCTGAGTTTGAGGCCATTCTGGTCTACATAGTGAGTTTCAAGACAGCCAGGGAGGGCTTCGGAGAGAAACCCAGTCTCAGAACAAAACAAAACAGACACACACACACACACACACACACACACACACACACACACACACACAAACTAAAAATATTTAGAAGAGATAGGAGAAAAATTTCAAGACCTGAGAACAGTGGTTCTCTACCTTCCTGACGCTGGGACCTTTTATACAGTTCCTCCTGTCCTGGAGACCCCCAACCAGAAAACTATTTTCATTGCTATTTTACAAGTACAATTTTGCTGCTGTTATGAATTTAAAATCATAATTTAAATATCTGATATTCAGGATAAGCAACCTCTGTAGGGGTGGTAACCCACAGGTTGAAAACCACTGCCTTATGGGGTAAGCACATATTTTATAAGAAACGAAGAAAAAAAATTCTAAAGAAACTGTAGCAATGAAAAACAAGCCGTGGGGGCTGGAGAGATGGCTCAGTGGTTAAGAGCACTGACTGCTCTTCCAGAGGTCCTGAGTTCAAATCCCAGCAACCACATGGTGGCTCACAACCATCTGTAATGAGATTTGATGCCCTCTTCTGGTGTGTCTGAAGACAGCTACAGTGTACTCATAAATAAAATAAATAAATCTTTAAAAAAAAAAAAAAAAGAAAAGAAAAACAAGCCGTACACAATGGAGCATAACATCTAGTAAAAACTCTGTGTCCAGGTAATACTTTAAAAAAACTCTGTGTCCAGCTCCTGGGGCTGCAGAGATTGCTCCACGGTCTAGAGCACTGGCTCTTCTTGCAGAAGACCTGTGTTCAGCTCCCAGCACCCACCTGGCAGCTCAAGGCCTCCTGTAACTACAGTTCCAGGACATTAGACGCCCTCTCCTGGGCTCCAAGAGCACCAGGAATGACTGTGGAGCACATGTACGCATGCGGGCAAAGAACTCATTCACATAATATAAAAATAACTTCGAAAAATAAATACATTTCTTCTTAAAAATCTATTTCAATGAAAGCTATATTAAAAGGAATTATTTTATTGAACATAGGAAAGATATACCAATAGTTAAAAGGCACATGCAAAGGTACTTAACATCTACATCACTCAGGAAAGGCTGAGTTCAACCCAGAATGGAACTATACTATACAGCAATCAGAATGGGTAAAAATGAAAAGACTGAGCACACCACGTGTCGGCAAAGATGAGGGGCAAATGGAATTCTCAACAGTGTTGGTGGGAGTGTACAAACTCTTGGAAAACAATTTGGAAACTTCCTATAAATGTAGGAAGACACTTACATATGAATAACCCTCAAAGACCCATCAACAGATGCAAGGAGAAATTGTGGCACAGTCATATAACGAATACTTTCACACATACAGAAAACACGAATGGAGAGCAGAAATACCATGCTAAATACAGGAGTCCATGAGCTACAATTCCAGCAAAGAACAAGAGAGGCTCAGCCACAGCATCAAGAAGCCAATGAGCTTTCACTCAGAGAAAAGCAGGGACGAGCACAGGAGAGAGAAACAGGAATTTTCGGAGTAATACAAATGACCTAAGTCTAAATTAGCATACTGGTTACACACGAGGATAATCAGTTCTCAAACTGCTTCAAACCACACTTTAAAAAGAGTGTAGCCTTATTTTTTGTAATAATAACAAGCTTCCAGCACTAAGAAATGTTGCAGTCTTTCAATTCTCTTTACTACTAAGCAGCCAACAGTCTTTTTTCATAAACTCACCAGTAATACAAAACACTAAACTGTAACAAGGGCAGAATAAAAACAATCCATTAGAATTCAACCAAATGTCTAGGAGTGTTCTGCCTACATGTATGTGTGTCTGTGTAACTCAAGCATGGCCAGTGCCTGCAGAGGTCAGAAGAACTCGAAGGTGGTCACTGAGCTGACATGTGAGAGTGTGGAATTGAACCTGGATCCTCTAGAAGAGCAGCAGGTTCTCTTAACCACTGAGCCATCTCTCTGGGCCCCTTGTTGTTACAAACCAAGAGGTTGTGACAGGAAGATGAGAAAGCTCATAGCCAGCCTGGAATATATGCAAGACCTTAGTCCCTGTTCCCAGTACCACCCAAAAAAGGAGGGGAAGTGGGGTGTGGAGGAAGCTAAGGCAGAGGGCACTTTGAGTTGTTAGGGAGGAGGAAGCGCTCAGCCTGTTTCACTTGTTGATTTTGCAGAGGGACTGGGCTTGGTTCCCAGCACCCACAGGGTAGTTCACACCATACTTAATCATGGTTCAGGGGATCCAGGATCTCGTATGATCCCTGATGGACACGAGGCACATATGTGGTACACACGCAGGAAAAACACTCACACACATAAAATAAATCTAAAATGAAATAAAAAAGGAGTAAGCAGCAATTCATAGAAACTTTCTGAAGCCCATGCTTGTTTTTAGAAATATAAATAAGTATCTGTGGACTCCTCAACAATTCTCAAATTTTCAAAATTGGTATTGTGACTTTAAAATAAAAATCAACTGCTTCCTAGTTTTTGCACTGTCTTACGAGATCTGAAAAACCCCAGATGTTTTCTTCAACAGCTCTCTCCATTACTTTTTGAGATAGTCTCTCAGTGAACCCAGAGCTAACCATGCAGGAAGACCAGCTGGTCTAGGAGGGTCTAGGAGGGTCTAGGAGGGTCTAGGAGGGTCTAGGAGGGTCTAGGAGGGTCTAGGAGGGTCTCGGGTTCTCCTGTCTCCGTCTCCTCAGCCTACAAGTATGCTAATTTACTCCTGTCTTTAAAGTGAATGATCCTCCGGGGAACCCCTTCATGTTTTTGTGTCTGTTTTCGTTTTAAAACATAGTTTCAAGGTGAAGTGTGTAGCCAAGGCTAGCTTTGAACTCCTGATCTTCCTGCCTCTACCTCCAGAGTGCTGGGATCTCAGGTGTGTGCTACCATGCTCCAGCTACTGTTTGTTTAAACAAGGTTATTATCTTTGAATAGGTAAGACAGAAGGAAACTGTCAAGGAGGAGGGCTTCTTATTATATAGGCAGTTTTAGAAAATGAGACAATAGGAAGTCCCCAAGAAACAACTATCTTAAAGGGCTCTTACCCGTCCAGCCTTGGAAGCTTTTCCCTGATCCCCTGTTACAAGATAGAGAGAGCCTCTAGACTCTCACTGCACCCTCTGTTTCCTCCTAAAACTCAGTCTCCACACGGACAGGTATTTGTTTTTGTCTCCTCACTGTTATATGCCCCAAGGGTAGAGAAGGATGCCTGGTTCTCCTTCCCTCAGAACCTGGTGTACAGTCTACCTGGTGCAAGAATAAGTTCTTTAAAATTTGATTAAATAATTAATAAAATTCCAAAAAGCAGAAGAGTCTCAAGACGGACAGAAGCTCAGAAAGGAAGGTAAATAGAGATGGGGAAAAAAACCAAAGTGCCCACCTACCATGCATGCACTTAAAGACGGGTAAAGTCCCATGTGCCAGGCTCTGCAGAAGATGCATAGTCTGTTTCTCCTCTCTCCCTCTCTCCCCCTCTTTCCCTCTCTCCCCCTTACTCCCTCTCTCCCTCTACCCCTCCCCCACTCTGGTTGTAGGCAAAGATGTGAGCTCTCAGCTACTGTTCCCACTGCCTCCTGGCTGCCACACTCCCACCATGACTAGTCCTGAACTCTAACCCTATGAAACTGTAGGCCTGAATGATCTCTTTCTTTTATAAGTTGCCTTGGTCATGGTATCTTCTCACAACAATAGGAAGGTACCTAAGGCACACACCCTCTGTATTATCAGGTTTACTGAGCATCTGGCTACTTGTTATTCAGCACTGGGATGCAGGTAGCTGAGCAGGATGCAGAAGTACCCGGAGCTGCTGTCCTCAAAAGCTGAGACTCGGCAGCACGGACATTAAAACAAGGTTAAAACAGTGCAGATCTATGACAAGGTCCCAGAGGGTGTAAAAGGAAAATAGAATCCTAACTCCAAAACAGACATTTTCTCTCATGTGCGGTGAGAAAGGCCTATAATCCTGGCACTAGGGAGGTGTAGGGAGTGGGAAGATCAGGAGTTTCAACCCAGGCCCAGCTACAGAGTGAATCTGAGGCCAGAGAGGATGACATGAGACATTGTCTGAACAACAGTTATAAATTAAAACAAACAAACAAACAAAAACCCCAAACCACCAACTCTAACAGTCATTTCAAGTCTTCTGGTTTCTACCACAGTCTTGCTGTTAAATCTCTTACTATGAAGTTTATAAGCAACTTATCATACAAACTCTGAATGAGTTCATAAGGTCGCTCGCTACCTCTTAGGTTAAGAGCTATATTCTGGCATCTTCTATGAGGACAGGTAGATATTCAACAAGGAAAAAGTAATAAAGAACCCTGACGGAAGCCCTTGACGGAAGCTCAGCCAGAGGAGTGCTGTCTCTCCCCCCTTGTTCTTGGTTATGACATAAAGGGTTGTTTTACTTTGCTCTTCCTCTATAGGAATCCACTTGGACTGGACAGCTGGTAAGTATAAATCTCTACACACGTACTTATCAAAGAGTGCTGCAATGCATCTTTCTGTATTAGTCTGCAGATGGCGGCAAACCAAGTCCAGTCTCCTGTTATCTTTGCATGCCTTTCCATAATGTCTGCATATAACAGGTGACCAATGACACTAAATAAACTCAGTATTTCTGCAATGAGAACATCTATTTTTAAAATAAATTTAGATTATTATTCTCATCTGAATTTAAGTTGGGCATCTGGTATACCAGGTAATGCTAGAATTCAGGATGCTGGACAGAAGGATTGCAAGTTCAAGGCAACTTGAGTTATAGAGTGAAGAAGTCTTGTCAAAAAAAAAAACTAAAGTAAAAATAGGGTCAAAAAGAAGGCTTAACAGATAAAGTTGCTTGCTCCAAGACTGACAATCTGAATCCGATTCCTGAAACTCACATGGTAGAAGAACCGGCTCCTAGGAACTGTCCTCTGACCTTCACATCCATACTGTGGCTACACACACACACACACACACACACACACACATACACACACACACTCTTTTTTTTAAATTTACTATGAGGGTGAAGAGACGGCTTGGAGGTAAAGCATCATTGTTCAATCACAAAGAGCAGAGTTTGAATCCCAGTACCCCTATCACAACCACATATAATTACACTTTCAGGGAGTCCAATGCTCTCTTCTGGCCCCCGTGGGCACCCTCACTCATATACACTCGTGTAGATACACTCACACAGACACAAACAAAATAAAGACAAATCTTAGGAAAAATAAGAGTAATAAAAAAATTAAGTCTGAATTTATTTTCCACAAAGGAAATTTAAATACCACTCAGCCATTTTTAGTAAGAAAAATCATAGCCCTGAAGAATATTCACAGTAGAAAAACAACTTAAGGGCATATTAATGAATGATGATGTGCCTGGCAAAATTCCAACTATAACAATTTAATTCCCTATCTGTCCCTAACTAAAGCCTCTACTGAGCAAGGTTTCCTCATTTCCTGTCCTGCTATTTCTTCTCAAAGCTGATCAGCTGGTACGAGGCTTATCCTCCCGATGTAGTATAGATTCTCTATCAAATTTACATATACATCATCCTTTCCGAAGTTGTATTCTGTCACAATAACAAAGAACACGGGTTTCTGACATAACAATGCAGATGAAGAAGGAGGAGGAAGAGGAGAAGGAGGAAGAAGAAGAGGAGGAAGAAGAGGAAGACGAGGAGGAGAAGGAGAAGAAGAAGAACAACAACAACCATAACAACTGCTTTTTGTTTGCTAAGATCGGTCTTGCCAGGTGACCCAGGAAGTCAGCTTTGCCCTCCCTGTCTGTGGTCCTCCTGTGCTGGGACTGACAGAGCATGCTCCCATGCCCACTCAACAGGTGACTACCAGTGAGAGCATTTTCAAAGTTGAAGAAAAACTTTTTCAGGGGGAAAAAGAAGTAGCAATAAGAGGTCTGAAAACTGTTGAGAAGGTTTTCTCGAGTTTTACTATAAATATATTTCTGAAAAGGACTACACCTACAAAGCCAGATAGTAAATGTAAAGAAAATGAAGTGTTAAACATCTAAGGCAGTATGCTAAGCCTTCTATACTCCAATTGCTTTCAAAAGCATATATTAGTCTTTCTTCACCTTTTATTTTATTGCATGACCAAACTTCTCTAAGTCTCACCTCTTAAGAATCAGCTGCAGGGAAGGGTGTGGAGCAAACCATGTGCAGCCTAATAAAAACAGCTCAGTTTTCAACTGCTGCCAGACATACGTGTTTTATGAGTAAGACCTCAGATAATCCTGTGATTAAGAAGCTTCTGCATTCTAAATGCACACGGCTGCCAACATTAGGAACCTCGAGCTCCAAGTACCCTGACTTCACTCTTTAGATGCCCAGCAGAATCCAATCCCTTTTCTAAGTTCTATTTTCTTCTCTACAGTCTTTTGGAAGAAAAGAGCCAATTAAGATGAGTCAAGATTGCATACCATCAATTCTCTCTACTAAAATACATCATCTTGATTTCAACAATCATTCATTCAAAACTCACTTCCAGAGAGTATGGCATCATGGGTTTGCAAGCACACAGAGTCAGATGCCAAAGTTCAGAAACAACAACCGCAGCTGGGCAATCCTAAAAAGCAACGTGAGGGAAGCAGTGTTTTTTTAACTGACAAATCTGTGTGTTATTGTCTGTCTATAATGTTCTGAAGTACACAAATAATGCAGAATGGCTAAATGTAGCTAATTAATCAAAATTTTCCTTCACATGGTTATTATTCTGGTAATAGTTCTTAATCCACTCTTCTTAAAGCTAAAGAATAACACATCTTCCTAAGGCACGAGGGACAGAGCTAACTAGAACTTACTCCTTGTCTCTAACTATGATGTCTCAGTGCCCGAACTGAGCTTGGAAGACAGATAGGACTGGGAAGTGCAGAAGGCAAACTTAAGCATGCAAGTACAGGAAGTGAGCAAAGAGGGAGGAGCCTGGCACTCTAAGGAGGACAGACGATGGGGCAGGGTGATAAACTGCAAACAAAGTACAGCATATTCCAATAACTACCTGTGCTGTGCTAGCAAGTGAATAAGCACATCCGTTATTTTAGTAATATTAGTCTGACAAGTCCAAACAGTCTACAGAAGAATACAGAAGAGGAGGTGAGTCAACATGAAACTGAAGTGACACAAAGTTGTGAATCTATGGCTGGATGCTGGATGTGGTGGGAGATCCTTTAATCCCAGCACTCGGGAGGCAGAGGTAGGCAGATCTGAGTTTGAGGCTAGCCTGGTCTACAGAGCAAGTTTCAAGACAGCCAGAACTACACAGAGAAACCCTGTCTTTAAACAAAACAAAACAAAATTTTAAAAAATAAAAAAACAAAGCTCCAAGTCTATTAAAATAAATAGTATAATGATGTGGTGAACACTAAAGAAGGAAGCAGGGCAGGGCTGGAACCACAGAAGAAGAATAAAAACAATAGTCAAAAACGGTTAGAATAGGTGGTGCATGGGAGGGATACCGTGACAAGGTAAGGAATGAAACACCATCCTAGGCTACCCTGAGAGTTTAAAGGTAGCCTACACAAAACCCTCTGCAAGACTTTTTCTCAAAAAACAAGCATGGGATGGCAACAGAGCTCAGATGATAGCTTGATAGCTTTTGCAATGCAAACATGAGGACCCGATTGTGGTCCACAACACCAACAGAAAAGCCGAACACAGCGCCAGGGTGCACACCAGTGTGAGGGATAGAGTCGGGGTGACCCCTAAGGTTTGTGTAGCCAAACAACCTAGCTGGGTTGGTGAGCTCCAGGTTCAGTGAGACCACGTCTCAAAAACCTAAGGTAAAAACCAAGCAAAGACAACACCCCATATCCACATGTGCACACACAGGAGCATGAGTGCACACACACACACACACACACACGTATACACACACACGTATACACACACACGTATACACACATACACACACAGGAGCACAGACAAACACAGATGCACACACAGGAACACAGACAAACACACATGCACACACACACAGGATAATGGGCACACACACATGCACACACATATAAAAACCTATAGGGTTTTAAAAAAGTGAACTGACAATCAAGTAAACAGAAAACCCAATAACTAGGAGGAAAAAAAAATCAGATCAAAGTGTTACAGAAGACAAGAAAAGCCATCAGCACTGCCAGAGTGGTTCAGGAGGAGGTGTACACAGATGGCAACAGGCTCTCAAGCACGGTATCTTGGGTCACCTTTAAGACAGTGTGAGCTCAGAAGCCAGACTTCAAGTAAGAGAATGAGTGAAAGAGTGACCTAGGAGAACATGCAAGGCCTGTGTACAACATTCCTCGCAAGGCTGGGGGACAGAGATGACAGTAAGTTGGTGGGGGTAAGAGTCAAACCAACAACTTTCCTTTTAAAGATGTGAAAAACTCAAATGAGAGAAATGCATGACATTTCAAAATTACTCCCTGAAATACATAAACCATATCTAAGTACAAGATGGCCATTCCTAACCCAAAATTTGAACTCTAAAATACTCCAATGTCACAATGAAAGCTCCACATTGACTTCCTGTGATAAGCCTTAGTCAAGCCAGCCAACGTTATTAAAAGTACTATACCCT
Source organism: Grammomys surdaster (assembly GCF_004785775.1). Classification (NCBI taxonomy): domain Eukaryota; kingdom Metazoa; phylum Chordata; class Mammalia; order Rodentia; family Muridae; genus Grammomys; species Grammomys surdaster. The sequence goes on along the minus strand of NW_021605583.1, from coordinate 7,582,892 downwards.
CAGACTGCGTCGACTTAGTACATATACTATGTATGAAACAAGTACTATACCCTCAGACTGTGTCGACTTAGTACATATACTATGTATGAAACAAGTACTATACCCTCAGACTGTGTCGACTTAGTACATATACTATGTATGAAACAAGTACTATACCCTCAGACTGTGTCGACTTAGTACATATACTATGTATGAAACAAG
>NW_021605583.1:7582125-7582291 GCF_004785775.1 Grammomys surdaster | reverse complement strand
ACCCTCAGACTGTGTCGACTTAGTACATATACTATGTATGAAACAAGCGCTATACCCTCAGACTGTGTCGACTTAGTACATATACTATGTATGAAACAAGTGCTATACCCTCAGACTGTGTCGACTTAGTACATATACTATGTATGAAACAAGTACTATACCCTCA
>NW_021605583.1:7563930-7582115 GCF_004785775.1 Grammomys surdaster | reverse complement strand
CTTAGTACATATACTATGTATGAAACAAGTACTATACCCTCAGACTGTGTCGACTTAGTACATATACTATGTATGAAACACAAGCAAAGTTTATGCCAGGACTCCCTACAAATGCATTGCTTATATCCTAGTATTTCAAAACCCAAAACACATCTGGTCTCCAGGATTTTAGAGAAGGGATACTTGCTAACAGTTTGGTTCTCATATGGTCTAAATGTTCATATCCCCTCAAAACCTGTACACTGCTGCCCTAACTCCTCATGTAATCTAGAGGCAGGCCTTTGAAGGTAGCTAGTTAGAAGAGATGAGGAGGGTGAGACTCTCGTAACAGAATCAGAAGTCAGTCTGTGTCTCCAACCCCACACCCTTCTCTCTCTGCAGAAGGTCTATGTGAAGGAGGGGAAGAAGGCAGCCATCTGCAACCTCACCAGCCTCACCTGTATGGATCAGACGTCCAGCTTCTAGAACACTCAGAAAATGACACTCTGTCCTCTAACCACATGAGCCAAGGCACACATGCCACACAAGGCACTTCACTATGACAGCACATGTGGTCTAAGATGGCTTCTAAGGGACATGATTTATTCTTACACAGACTCCCTCATACCCTTAAGTAACCCACAATGGTCTTCATTACAGTATTAGAGATATACCTGTTATCCCAGCACTCAGGAAGTTGACACAGAAGAGCTGTGTTGAGCTTAAGGCCAATCTTGGACCACAAACTGAATTCAAGGCCAGCCAGAATCACATAGCAAGACTCTGTCTCACAATAACAACAAACCCAGGCATGATGGGGTATACTTGTAAGCTCAACACTCAAGAGGTAGAGGCAGAGATTAGGAACTGAAGGCCAGATAGGGGTAGATGGAATGTACACACACACACACACACACACACACACACACACGCATGCACATGCACACACGCATGCACGCACGCACGCACGCACATGCACACACGCACTCGAGCACCTGTCTCCAAAAATATCTATACACAACAGAAAACTGAGCACACTAAAGTTACAGTTCAGAAAATATGCCCATAAAGGTACAGGGGACAAACAGAACACTGACCAGGCTACGCTGATAAGTTGTGCAAGGGAAGTCTCTACAAAGCAATCCTTTTGCTGTCCTCTTCAAACAATCAACAGTCAATCTAACCTGCAACTCTAAGAATGACAAAATAAGTTTGAAATTATCTGAGTGACATCTATACTGAGCACTCAACTAAAGAACTTTATTCAAGAGAAGAGGTCCACAGCTTGAGGTGGGCTGATACCAAAACCCTTGCGGAGCAGAATGTCCCTGGCTGCTAGGACTCCACTCAGTCATACACCATCTCCAAACCCCCGTTGGCTCCCTAGAACACTTCTTCACCTGCGCTAACTGCACAGTCTAAAGTAGCTCTCCCCACACACATTCACAGTGAGAGAGGCATGCTAGCTGTCATACTTAACTCATCCCTCTAATGAGGGCTTACTGGGAACTCCTAGTTCAATTCCTCCAACAACCACCACCAAAACAGGTGTTTCAAGGGTTCTCCAGGGACAGATAGACTGAGAAGCAGGCCTGCTCCCTGAGCACATTAGATGCTTCTGTCACCACCAGGCCATGTCTGGACTAGCATAGAGCTCCTCATGCTAAGAAAAATATTAGTACAGTATTTTCTGTCAGATCCCTAGATCCTTAGTCCTCATACAACATGAAAAAGCTCCTACACACAGCAAAATCTAGAAAACCAGTGACCAAGGTGAACCACGACACTGAAATGGCTGTTGAGAAGAATGGAGATGCACAGATAATGTTCACAGTCCTCAGCAAAGAAAAAGACAGGAAGTGCCTTAGTTACAACAGAAACACAGACCATTAAACACGACTTTAGAGGAAAGGAAAGCATAAACTCAGCCTGTCATGAGGCCTGGCAAACATTTCCTTTTGACTGCACAACAGAGAGAAGCATGTGAGCACAGACCTAACACAAACATACCTGTTCAGAACCGAGCACTAAGGCTCTGTGCTACTAAGTCTTATCAGCAGGCATCAATTTCCAAATGTTCCCAGGAAGGACAATTAATTCTATACATTTTCCTCCTCGTATAGTGCCAAGGAAGACCAGACCCATCTGAGTAAACTTCCATCCGACGGACCTTGGCTCTGGTAGAGAAGACTTCATCGGCTCAGTCTTCAGTGACAGCTTTTAGTCTCGCTCCTGACAATGCCTCATCCCTTCCTCACTTGCCTTATCAGCTAACTAACTAGGTAGCAGGGTGTGCTGGTGCAGGCAAGTCATCCCAGCACTCCGGAGGCAGAGGCAGGACGACACTGCAAGTCTGAGGTCAGCTGAACTATACAGTGTGTTCAGGTCAATCTGCACAGTAAAACCATGTTCCAAAAAGTTTCAGAAAAGCGAAGAGGAAAAGCCCTATGAACGACACACAGTCTGCCATAGTTACGCAGCCAGGAGAGTCTGGAAGTATTCCACTTTCATGGTGTACTAGAAAAGCTCAGCGTCCAGGTTAAACTTACTGTCAATGAGGATTATTTTTAAAGGTGTTTTGAAATTTTCCTATTATGAGCAAGTCTCAGTGAAACTTTCAGAAGGCATAAATGTTTTAAGCCTAAAAATAAAATACTTAAAAAATTTTGCAATTAGAGATACATCTTATAAGAATGCCTTTTCCAGGTGATAAACCAATTAAAAATTAATAAATAAAAGATAAAACGAAAAAACTTCAAAGAACTGCTAACACACATAGATGATGTCACTTCCTGTAAGAATAAGAAATGACTGAGCTGCTTAAATTCTACTTAACTCAAAGCCTGCAGATGAGACCAGAGAAGCAGCCAACAATTCAAAGCCCATCGCTGCTATTCAGGGAGACTGAGCCCACTGTCGTAAGATAAGCAAGGAGGAAACAGGTACCACGGCCTCCTCCTGACCTGCCATGTTAGTTTCTAGTGATCTTAAGCTTCCGTGTCACACCGAACCCCAGGCTCCCTCTCCCTGCAGGAGATCATGCCATGCAGAGCAGACGAGAAAGGCTGCAGTTACCAAAAACAAACTGAGACAGCATGAAGCAAGCTGGAGAGGTGCAAGGCCGCGTTAGCTACGTCAGCTTACCATAGATCTCGGATCTACTCTCCTCTGAACTAGACTTTGTCTTCTTGGAGGAGCTATCTGCACAAGAGCGGGAGAAAAGGAGAGATATAGAAAATATGGAGACCAATGGAAGGGGGAAATTTCATGGGGATAAAAGAACGAGTCATGATCCAGTTAAATCGTGCAAACATGAAGTACGGACATCACAGATGACAGCACTTGGAACAGTCACAAACAGCACAGGTGATGAATGACATATGTACAGATTATGGAAGAAAAGAGCGCAATTAAAAATACAAACAAAACAACAGGTGACTGCTCCACACAACGTATCATCTGATAACTGTAGAGAGGAAAACAGCACTGAAAACGACTCAGCTCCCGGAGAAGGGCGCAGGCTCTGTGGAGACTGGCACTTCACAGACAAGCGTGCAGAATATCAAGACGAATAAGACTACGGCAGTGAAGCGTGTGGCCATTATTAAAGACAATAACTAGCTACAGAAATATCTAAGAGCCTCTGGCCATGACCTGGGTCCTGGGTATTAGAAGTGCAGCGCTCGCTCTTCATGGAGACCTGTGACATGTTATGGCTCCCACCACACCACCAAAACCATCTAAACTAACTGTTAATTTCTTGACCATGACACAAGATGCAAAGCAAATTATTCATTGCTAACTTCCTAGTTTTTCCCTCTTAAATGCTTACAGTACTTGTTTAAAATTAAGAAAACTATTCCAAAAGTATGAAATATTTCAATTATTCACACAAAAATATTCTATTAAATATTTAAAATTACATTTCTAAGTAAAAAGGTCTTTAAAAGATGTAATTATCTCAGATTGGTGTGTTGTTCGTCTTTTGTCACGGGACACACAACTAAACAAAATAATACTTGCTCAAAGAACATATGTAAATATCTAATAAAAAAACTATTAAGCACTATCTACAAAGCAAACACTGAGATTACATGGGGAAGGGAAAAGGCAGCAGAATTCAATCATGTGCACAATATTAAGAATATAAGTTGTATCGGCCAACATGAAAATTCTCGGGACAATTAACACAACAGGCTAAGCGACCACCGAGCTCAAAGCGCTTGATTGAAGAAAGGGATCCTGTTTAGCAGGAGGATCTCTGCTAAACACTGTGGCATGTCCTATAATCCCAGCACTTGAGAGGCTGAAGCAGGAGGATCATAAATTGTAAGGCCAGCCTGAGCTACACAGAGAGAAAGATTCTATCTTGCCCCCACCCCTTTAACAAAAAAAAAAGAAAGAAAGAAAGAAAAGGAAGGTGGGTAGGGAAGGCAAAATAGTGAATTTACATTCGTTTGTCTATTCAAATGCAATAATCAATTTTTGAGTTGCACTGCAGCTAATCAATTCACAACGATCACAGCTGAGTTTTAAGAGAACGCACAAGTTCCCAGTGGTCAATATCCTTCATGTAATGACACATGGGTACGTGCACCATGATTCGCCTTGATTCTAAGACTTCAGTGTACCCTCAGTATCCAATCTGGACATGTCTACTTCTCCGACTCTCACGAGTCCTACAGTGACGCTTCACAGTGGCGTCTGCAATGCTGTGTGAAGTATGCACTCATTCCTGCTGACTCCGGTGACACACAACTGCAAGGTATGAGAGGGTAGGAATAACCACGTCTGCGTGTCTCAAGTCACATAAGTTCTATGATTCTGAACATACTATTTGCAAAACATTCTTTGGAAGAACAAGAGAATTTTACCTGTGGGGTCAAAATCATGTGATGAACTGCGTTCGACTTTCTGTTTCTTATCTGTTGGTGACTCTCGGTTCAAAATACTTCCATGCCTAAGTTAAAACAATCAAATATTTACTATTTTAAAAGGCATAACAATAAAACCTCATATAAAAATTACACAAATGAACCTGTTTACAGTGGGGTGTGTGTGTGTGTGTGTGTGTATGTGTGTGTGTGTGTGTGTGTTACCCATGAAGGTTGGACAGTATAAAGGCCCTTGTAATTAGTGTTACAGGAGACTGTGAGCTGCCCAGTGTGCGTTACAGAGAACAAACTCTGCTCCTCTGAGAGAGCAGCAAGCACTCTAAACCACTGAGCGATCTCTCCAGAGATCAAACAGACAAAAACAAAAACAAAAAAACAGGAAATAAGTTTTTCTTCCATAGCATAAGCCTCTATTTTTGTCAAAAAGTTTTAAAATTCAACTTGTGCTATATATACTACAGTCTATATTCTTAGTTATAAAAGGGCCTCAAGTAGTAAAATTAGTATTCCATATTAAAGCTAATTTTATTCTTAAAATAACTGCCTATAGTTTACTGATTTTTATAGTTCCATCTAACAATAAGAAAACAGTACCCCAAAGAATTCAACACATTCCCTGACATTATATACACTATAGTCAAACTGAAATCACTACAGAGATATAACATATGTAAAAACAAGTCATAAAAACAAACCTACATAGGCAAGACTCGCCTTCCTAGGGTTGGAGCCTTCATCAGCCACCTCTGGGCCCAAAATGGCACCAGAATTATTGTGTTTTACTATGATTTAACCAACTGCAAGCATCAGACGATGGCTGGACGATTGAGAAAGAAGAAGCTATGATACACACATTTCTAGCTAGCTGGGAGGTTACAATTATTAGGAATGGTATATTGCACTTTAGATAATATTTACGATAATTAAGGAGAGAGAAGAAAAGATGTTAAGACACAAGTGTCAGAGACTCTCAAAATGTATGTGACAGACACAGGCACAAAGAATCTAAATACTTTCTATACTTTTTTCCTTTATTGTCTTAAAATAACTAAGACTAAAGCCACACAAAGTTCATTTAAAGGAGACAACACAGTTAAAGGCAGTCACGTGACAACACATAACCAAACCAACGATCCATTTGCACCTCCCCAAGCAACTCACAATTCAAAACAGTCACAGATTTTAAAATTAAATTTCTTCATAGGGAGTGACCTTAAAGTGTCAATTTGAATAAACTTTTTAAATGCTTACATTAAAAACACTGAAAATATCATCAAAACAAGGCTGTGTTCCAGAAAAAATATGCAACACCTGTTGTATTTGAAATCCGTGAAGCATTATGAAAGTTTGCACTACTTAAGTCCATGCTCTCAAGAACCACAAAAATCCCCGTAATTTCAAAGGAATGCTTCTAATTAAACTGTAACTCCAACTTCCGTATAAAAGCAACTGAACAACTTACCTTATAGGTTTTTTGAGGGGAAACCTGAAACAAAGGGAAAACAAAGACAGATATTTGCATTAATTTAACTTGTAAAGATTCTGTTATTCCAGCTACTGACTATGCTAAACCAGAAGACATTTCAATCTCATGCTAACTTTCCCAAAGCACGACAACAATGGGGTCAGAGGTCCTGCTCTGTTCTTTAAAGCTCATTCTCATTTATTTTTAGCTTTCATAACAGAAACTCTGAAAAAAAGAATACCTTCAGAGTATTGCCAGCTACTAAAAATATGTCCCTCGAGTAGAAAACAAAGTGTACGGTTTGCTTTGCTTTGTTCTGGGGCTCTCTAGTGTTGTCCTTTTGTAAGTATTAGCTGGTCCTGTGACACAAGCCCTCCTTCAGCTTGGGAGGTAGAGCCAGGAGGTTTCCAAGTACAAGGCTAGTGTGGACCACAAAACAAGTCCTGGTCCATCCTGGGCTACAGAGTTAAGACCCTGTCTTAATAAAAAGAGGCAGAGGGGGTGGGTTTGATTTTTCTATTTGGTGATTCCGTTTGGGGATAGACGGAGCTGAGACAAGGGTCTCCTTACATAACCAGGCTAGCCTCGAACCCCTAATTCTTTTGCTTTGGCCTCCATGGTGCTGGGATAAAAGGCCTACACTACCACCCCTAGCCAGAGAGACTTCTTGGTGAGAACTAGATGCTACATGAATAACTGAAATCCATTAACCATAGAGGCAGTTTGATTGGCAAATAAACCCTAATAGACAAGTTTAATTACAAATTGACTTTAACTCTTATTTAAGTCAAACTGAAACACAGAAAAAGCCAAAGCATCTACAAGCCTCCATGATAGGGGATGGTGGGGTAACATGAAAGAAGGGGTCTGGAACAAGAGGATGCTGTTCTAGAAAACAGGTAATGCCAAAAGACAGCCCAGGAGAAATGTTCCTATGTCACCTGATAATCCTTTTGGGTGAAGAAGAGGGACTAGAATTGGCTTTTCTTTATCAATGACCATAAACTGGCAGAGACGGACTCTGAAAGGACTGCCTGCTAAGGACAACGCCTGCAGTCTATCAACCAAAGGAAACCCTTTAGTTCTCTGAGCTACAGAATCTCAGAAGAACAAAACAAAGCAAAATATAACCTTTCTTTTCACCTATCAACCACAGTCACCCCAAGCAACGCTGCTTACTGTCAGATCTGCAGCATCCAGGGGACTCTGGCAAAGAATTCTAGAACTTTCCAGCACCATGACTGTTAGGATTCCTGGATTGGTTTCTCTTACAAGAAACTGAGAATGATGGAAGAGGACAGAAATGAAGTGAGGAGCAGAAGAGCAAGGACAGCCACAGAGCAACCTCACTGTCGCTCCTTACAGTCACAAACAACAGAGAGAAATCACACGTTCTTTTTAGAACTTTTCAAATCATTCATTTTCATTTTACGTGCATTGGTGTTTTGCCTGCATGTATGTCTGTGTGAATGTGTTGATCCACTGGAACTGGAATTACAGACAATGGTGAGCTGCCACATGGGTGCTGGGAATTCAGCCCAAGTCCTCTGGAAGAGCAACCAGCACTCTTAAACACTGAGCCATCTCTCCAGCTCCAAAAAAACTCACAACTTCTAAAATCATAGCAGTTTTTCTCTAATTACCAAATTCTATTTAAAGCAAACAAGGCAGATGGTCCTGTGTGCTTTAAGAAAGCAGGCTGAGCAAACCATCAGGGCAAGCCAGTACACTGCACTCCTGTGTGGCCTCTGCACAGCTGCCTTCATGCCCTGTTTGAGTTCCTGCCCTGCCAGTGCCAGTGATGGACTACTATGATGTAGAACTCTAAGCTGAAATAAACCCTTTCCTCTCCAAGTTGTTTACGGTCATGATGTGTGGGGCGGTGGGCTGTGAGAGGCAGCGGGGTACCTAGTTGAGCCTGCTTCGAACCCCAGAGACCCTAAAGGGATGGTAGGAGTTTAGAGGTGCTCCTGGGCCCCCTGGTTCCTCTCATTTAGCTTCAGCCCTCCACAGCCCCTCCCGCAGAGAGGTCTATGGCCATCAGTCATGTAGGAACAGTGCCTCAGGCTCTCCCACATGTAGATGAGGTATCTCCAAGCTCTCAGACCAAGTCAATAGGAGTTACCTGCTGCCAGACCCTAACCCACCCCAAAACTGTATATAAGAATCCTATCCGGGAGAAGTAAAGGTGTGTGAGAATCATCCCACTGTCTGAGAGTTTCTGTCGCAAGAACTGTAACGCTACCACTTGGGAAAAGATCTGCTCTCCCGAAAGAACCTTCACGACCTTTCCCTCGCTCCATGCTAGCTGGTCAGTTGTCAGCTTCTCACCGGCTCAGCACTGACTGGCTCAGCACAGAGCGACAGGTGTAACATCTAGGAGCAACTGGGTGTCAACAGCAAAGATTCGGGCAGAGGCTGCAGCTGAGGCAGCAGAGGCGATTCCCCCTCCCTGCTCACACTCTATCCCCTTGGCCTGAACCCTCATACCTGGCTGGGCCTGAGATCTTGGTGGAAAGCCTTCCGGCACGGAGACACACAAAGATGTTTCACAAAAGCAACAGAAACCCTAACTATGACAATGGGTTTACCTTTACTGTTCTAAGTACTAAAAGAATCACAGGGAAGGGAGGAACCTTTACTTCTAAAGTCAGGAGTCCATCTAGATGCTCTTTCAAATCGCAGGGCACTGAACAATCCCCATTCATCTGGCCCTGCATCTGGCCCTGCATCTGGCCCTGCGTCTGGCCCTGCACTCAGCTTGCACTTACCACTTGAATACCCAGCCAACCGGTTAACTGCACCATCCCTATACAAGGTCAAAAGACAAAGACTTGACCAAAGCTCCCAGGAAAGGAACCCAGGGAGCCAGGAAATTACAAGCTCAGTTCCCATGTGCTCTAAAGAAGTTTGCAATTTCCGGGAATTAAATATGAACATACCTATGTCTTATGGAGAAATAAAACCCTTTTTGTAGGTAGGCCTCTAAGTAGAACCCTAATGGAATAAAGACTGTGCAGACTCCATGTTTATACTTAAATTTTTTAATTACAAAGGAAATACATTATAGATAAGACGTTTGCCTACATACCCTTTAATTTAGTTTTACCTTAGGTGGTTAAGTATATTTTTATAAATAGATGAAATTTAAGAGGGCATGTGAATATAAAAGATATTATCATTACACTTACAAATGAGGCCAGGTGTGCACAAAACTGTATGCAGATGCCTGTGCACAGAGCTCAGGATGAGGACATGAGGTGTCCTACTCCATGACCCCAGTCTTAGTCCTCTGAGACAGGACCTTTCATGGAACCCAAGCTAGGCTGGCAACCATTGGAACTCTCAATGATTTTTCCTGTCTCTGCCCTAACCCAATATATAGCAGGGATACCAGTATGCTGGCCATGCCTGTGTTTTTACTTCATTGCTAGGATCTGAACTCAGAACACACTCAATGAGCCATTTCGTCAGCTCAATTACATCTTTTACAAATACACTTCCCAAGTCCATAGAAAGCACTTTATTATTTTCTACTAAGAAACTATTTTTCATTAAAATACATTTAAAAGAGTGTTGGTTTTGTACTAAAAGGTTTGTCTTTGAGTCTACTGTCAAATGTTAATAAATTCTCAGTCAGAATGTAACTACTTTGTCACAAAATCATGTTTTTCTGTGAAATGTAAATGTCTCAGACTTTCAAACTATCATATGGGAAGATCCTCTAATTTTATGGAAAATGGAAGAAATTTCTTATATTAAGAGAAATATAAGAAAATTAGCATCATAATGCTGTTTCATACTTGTTCCTACAAAGTTATTCATTTCTCTATATACATGGAGAAAGAGACAGACAGAAGGACAGACAGACAGACAGACACACACACACAGAGAAAGGGGGAGCACAAGCACACTTTGGGTATCTCAGTCATTCTCCATTTTATGTACTGAGACAGTGTCTCTCCTCAATTCCAGTGAATCTAGCTGACTAGCTTAGCTGGGGGATCCTTTGTCTCTGCCTTTGGAAATCAGGGATTATGGGGACTCTATGCCTACCTGGCTTTTTATCTTATTCTGGTAATTGGGGTTCCAGTCCTTCTACTATCACAAGCTATTGCCCCAGATGTGTATGTTTTGTTTTACTTTCAACAGAGAATTGTAGGGGAAGGAGACTTAAAAACACAAAATATACTAAAACATACTGTCATCAGCGATAATGGCTCTACACAGCACTAAACTGGTAGCACGAGGGGAAATGTATTAATAATTCCAATACCCCTCCTACAGCATCCTGGAACTGTGAGCTGCTGCTGACAAAACTCAGTTCAGCAGGCATGCCTCATGCCTCTCATCTCAACGCTCTGGGCCTGAGGTAGAGGGTTCACACTGCCTAAGGCCAGCCTGAACCTACAGTGAGTGCTCTGACCATGAAGACAGAGAGAGTCACAAAACACCAAAAACAAAACACCAAAAACATGATGCATTTGATATGCACAGACCACTACTTCTATTTTCTCTTTCTTAGCTACAAAAAAAATGGAGCTTATTCTAATACACTTTATACATAAGACTACGTAAGCTAACATAACTAAACAAATTACTATATTACATACTAATATCAAATAACAATCAAGAGACTCTTACTCCCAAGTCACTGAGGAATAAGACTATCTCCTTCCCAAGATACAACTCTCCTATGAAGTGAGGCCTTTCTACTCTGTAACACCATGAAATGACTTCTTTTTCTCTATATATGGACTTCATACACAGTACAAAAGTTCTTTTATGAAAATTAAAGCATCTAAACATATCACCTGGCAACTTTTATTAAGCTGGGTATGGCAGCACATGCCACTGTAACTCCAGCTAACTGGGAGGCTGACTTGGATCATTTGAACCCAAAGAATGTAAACAAACAAACAAATAAGACATTAACATTGTATACCACTAAACATTTCATTACAGCACTGGCTTTAGCCTACGCTCCCCGTACATCAGAATGGCTTGGCTTTTATTTCAGATAGAGCTTCCAAATAAATAAAAATCTTAACAAGAGAGCTCTAACTACTTTTTTCCATTACTGGGGGGCTGAACCCTCACATAATTCTTTATAACTGCAAAATACCTATTCTGTAATATGCTGCTTAACGAATTTCGTCAGTTTCTTTTGTTAATATTTAGTATAGGTATAGTCTGTCAGTCCAGGGACAACACTATAATAAATGCTTAACTCCAGGCCTAAACTCCTCCTTGAAGTTTTACGATGAACTCATTAACAGGAAGGAACCCACATGGGAGTTTAGACTAGAGATAAAGGCAGTCAGCGTGAGTACTAAATAAACAGAAAAGGAAGGACACAGGCTCCTCTGGCTGCATTAATCCTATGCAGCCATTTGTGAGTAACCTTTGTGGAGGGGGACAGCAGCAGGAACTTTTCTAACAATAGGTCTTATAAGACAAATGACCTAATAGCATTACTTTGCTGCCCAAGTGACTGTATATAGGGGTGAGAGACTCCCTGCTTGTTTTAAGCAAACCAAACCAACCATCACAAGTTACATGATACACAAACTGCTAAGTAATAAAGAGCTGTAACAAACATGGAACACTGTCAGATCTAAGTGCAATTTACTATCAAGATATCAGGAGAGTAAATGATGTTTCTTAGGAAATCTGTGAAAAGAATTAGGTGCAAAGAGTCTTGATTTGACTGAACTAAAGGTTTGAAATGATACAAAGTTTAAGAAGTCGTTACATTTGAAGTCGATACATTTGTCTTTGAATGTGTGCCTCAGAGACAGATGGAACTCCTAAGCCCTGTCACTCTCTGAACATGCCCCAATTTAGAAGCTGGGTCTTTACATACATTTTGTTAACTTCCAAGAAATCTTTACTTAACCCAAAATCACAAAGGCTTTCTTTATATTTTTTTTCTGATCATTCGATAATTTTGTTTTACTTTTAGATATAGTGTGTTTTATAAATTTTTGCAGGAGACATTATGGACAAACATTTATCTGTTAACATGTGGACAGCCCAATCTTCTAGCACACTGCAGAAACAATTCCCTCTGTTGCATTGCCTTTGGACTGCTACTGAAAATCAGTTATCCATCTGTGTTCTGGGTGTTTGTGGAAGGTCGTGGAAGGGAAATGTCCATTTCATCACCTAACAGAGAAAGGTACATTTCCTTACCTCCTAAGAGGTACAGGTTATCAACATGTTGTGTCTATGAATAGTTAGCTATACTAGGGGGCTGGAGAGATGGCTCAGCAGTTAAGAGCACTGACTGCTCTTCCAGAGGTCCTGAGTTCAATTCCCAGCAACCACATGGTGGCTCACAACCATCTGTAATGGATCCAATGCCTTCTTCTGGTATGTCCGAAGACAGCTACAGTGTACTCATATACATAAAATAAATAAATCTAAAACAAAAATAGTTATGCTAGCTTTCATCATTATGTTAATGTGATATCTTCAAGGCTTCTCCCTGAAAGGCTAGTGATTTTAGCCTGCCATACTTTAGGCTTTAAAAACACAAATCCTAACCTAGTAGTAGTGGCACATGTCTTTAAATCCTGTTCTTGGGAGGCAAAGGCAGGCAGATATCTGTGAGTTTCAAGGCCAGTCTGCTCTACAGAGAAAATTCCAGAATAGCCAGTGCTTAAAATAAAATAAAATAAAATAAAATAAAATAAAATAAAATAAAAATCATTAAAAACTCCAACCTGAGTCAGTAATGTGGCTCAGAAGGTACAGGAACTTGCAGCAAAAGTCTGACAGCTTGAGTTAGATTCCAAGAATTCACATTAAGGTGGAAGGAGAGCCAATTCTGCAAACTTGTCCTCTGACCTCCACACCAGACCCGGTGACTCATTCTCATATTCACTATCTCTGTGTCTCTCTCTGTCTGTCTGTCTATGTCTGTCTCTCTCTCTATTTCTCTCTTTTACATACAAACACTCTCTCCTTTCTGTTTCTGTCTCTGTCTCTCTGTCTCTCTCTCTGTCTCTCTCTCTGTCTCTCTCTCTGTGTCTCTCTCTGTCTCTGTCTGTCTGTCTGTCTGTCTCTCTCTCTCTCTCTCTCACACACACACACACACACACACACACACACACACACTCACACACACACACACACTCCACAAAAATAATGTCTGAAAATTTTAAAGCTTTGGTTTTTTATTCTAACCCCATTAGGAGTTGAAGGTATTAAGCTCCATTTCCCAAACAGAAAGGAATCTCCATGCTCTGGAATTTTCTGGAAGAGCTGTGTTTCTGTGTTCTCCCATCTACCAAATGTGGACTCTGTATGTTTACTTTATACTCTGAGATAAAATCCAATCCTGCAATGTTTATTTCCATGTTCCAGTTACTCTAGCTTGAGCCACTGAGAGCCCTTTCAGGTTGGCACTTATGTTACTGGGACATGTCCCTCCCTTCTGTATTGAGTACTTCTTTGTTTCTGGTACTCTAGGCTCCTTAGCACACTGGAAACTACAAGAACATTTTCCTACGCCAACCTTGTAAACCAGGGAATTAAAAATACAGATGAAACATAGATGTTTTCTGCCGTTTTATGTAGTATAATTGTTACATGCTTTCACATTACATAATTACAATTTATAAAATCCCAAACCACATGTCATTTAAGCTGGCATCAAGCTAGTCCTGGTGTTCGTCCTGTCCTTTTCATAGCTGTACAACTTGTTGTGATGTCACCTCTCTTTCCTGTTATTGGTAATGCTTATCCCTACTGATTCACCTAGCGGCTAGGCTAGCTAGCTAATGGTTTAGCATTTTAGTAACCTTCTCAAAAGAACCAACTTATGGCGGGTTAATACGCTCTCCTTCATGAACTCCTGCTTTGATTTTTATCAGTTTTCCTCTACGCTTAGTTTGGATTTGGTTTATTCTTCTTTGTCTAGTTTTTTCTAGTTTCTTAGTGTGGACGTTGATGCTACTGGTTTCAGAAATTTCTTCTTTTCTAATTACATCTTTAATGTCTATAAAGTTCTACGTGACCCTTCAGTGTTTTCCTCCAAATTCCGAAGTGTTTTCTTTTTCCTTCAACCAAAAAAATCCTTCATTTCTGTCTCCATTTGTTCTTTGACCTGTGTGTCATTGTAGAATTGTGCTGGTTAATCTCCAAACATCTGGAGATTTGAGATGTTTCGTTTATTCATTTCTAGCTTACTTTACAGTGATCAGACAACTGAGCTTCTACACTGCAGTATGGCGTATCTCCATAAATGCTCTGCAGGCACGTACAAGACTGAAGAGACGTTCTAAGCTCTTAGCTGAAGTTGTCATGACAATGACTGCGGATCTGTTTGTCCTTAAATTTATACTGTTTAGTTTTCGTGAATTTTAAAGTTCTTTTATTGATGCATAAAAGGTTAGAAATGGGGGAGGGGAGAGGGAAGTTTTGCTTTTGTTTTTAATAAGGTCCTGAAAATTTTACAAACCTTTACCAGCTAAGCAGGCACTTTTCTACTGATATATTCTTTGTTCTTTGTGATTCAAGTTTTAAATTTTATTTTTTATTTGCTTTTTTGGTTTTGTTTGTTTGTTTGTTTGTTTGTTGCTTTTATTCTCTAGACCAGACTGGCCTCAAATTCAGAGATCTGCCTGCCTCTGTCTCCCAAGTGCTGAGATTAAAAGTGTGTCCGGCTTAATCTTTAAATATTGAGATGGCCTCAGCCTTCCAATTAACTGAGATTTCATGTAATACTTAGCTGGGCTTCTTTTTTAAATTGATTTTTTTTTTATCATTATGAAATGGTTTTCTTAAACCCAGCATAGTAGCTCCCATCAGTAATCTCAGCATTCAGAAGGCAAAAGCAGAAGGATGGGGAAGTCAAGACTACATAATGAGTTCAAGGCCAGCCGTGGCTACAAAAGACCCTATCTCATTTTTTAAAAAAAAAAGATTAGGAGCAGGGAGGGCAGTAGGGAGGTAAATTGCTGCCACAAAAGCATGAGGACCTGGGTGAGAAAG
This sequence comes from Grammomys surdaster, assembly GCF_004785775.1. Taxonomy (NCBI): domain Eukaryota; kingdom Metazoa; phylum Chordata; class Mammalia; order Rodentia; family Muridae; genus Grammomys; species Grammomys surdaster. Next base: position 7,566,776 of record NW_021605583.1, on the reverse strand, counting down.
TCAAGGTGCACACATTTGTAATCCCAACAGTAGGGATGCGAAAAAAGGCCGTTTCCTGGGACTCAGCAGTGAGAAAGCCTAGACTACCTGGCTAGCTCCAGGCCAATAGGAGACCCTGTCTCAAAAGACAAAGTAGATGGCACCTTAGGAACGACACACAGGGTTGACCATTAGCTTTCATATACACAGCACACTTGAGTCATAGGAATAAACCTCAACACACAGGGAGAGGGGCTCCTTTATCATTAGTAATATTCTATGTTCATAAATCTACTTTATAATGATTAAGTCATTTCGGGTTTATTTTTATTACATAGCATGCTGTGCCTCTTTTCGTCCGTTTACTTCAAACCATGTCTCTTTTAAGACATATTCCTTAAAGGCAGCACACAGCTGGGCCTTGTTCTTTCATATAATCTGCGACTTCTGCCTTAACTGTTTTATGACTGTAGAGACTGAACATTGGGCCTCACACATGTTGAACAGGCACTGTACCACTGAGCTAGTCTTAAGCCAACTTTTTTTTTTAAGATGAGATCTTACTCACAGTAGCCCACGTTGATCTGCAATTCATGACCCACCTACCTCAGCCTCCATAGTGTTCAAATTACAGGTATACACTACCACATTCCTTTAACTGGTTTGGATTGGTTTGGTTTGGTTTTTTGGAGATTGCTGATGTAGGTAGATTTAACCCTAATCATCATCCTATTGGGTTTCTCAGTTGTTTCCAACCGTCTCTTCCTTCTACTGGAATACATTATTTAAACCAATTAACTAACTTAAAGTAATTTTATATTCTGTTAACTCATCTCTTCCCATACTTTAAATTATTTGAAAGATTATTCCATGCATTTGATTTTACAGCCTAATTAGCCAGCATAGTTATGAGAACACATTTAACAATTTGACATATCTTTTCTATATGAATTTATTCATTTCAATACATTTTCTTTGAGAACAGAAGATGTAAGTTATTCTTGATCCTGGAAATCTTAGTCTTCCTTAAAAAAAACCGTTAAGTTTGTCCAGTGGTTTACCAGTATCCTCAAAGGCCAGTGACAAAGGGCAGCAGATCCAGCTGTAGCAACAACCTTTTGGCCTAATGGCAGTGCCATTCTCTGGTGAGTAAGCTGACCGCACAGACACAAGTAATGAACAAAGAAACAAAATAAAGTCTACAGGAGGTGCACATGAAAGAAACTTCCTTCCTCTTGAGAGGATGTGTGGCACATCTCTTCCTGACACAGCTCTTCCTCACCCACTGGTATGTGACTGTGACTGAATGGACCTCAAAGACCTGAAGGTGCATGACTTAAGACACTGTAAGGTAAGAGTGGAAGCCATGAGGTGATCAAGGGGCACAGAAGTAGTTGTGGGTAATGAAAATAACTAAGACAAAGGTCTGCAAGAATAAGCAACTTAGTATATTTGAAAACTACCATGTCTACTGTGGCCCGAGTGTGAGAACGGCCCAGAGAGTAGTACTGAGATGTCGTCAGCCATAGACAGAAACCAACAATGTGAGAAATCTATTCAGAACCTAGGACAGCTAGAAAGTTTTAATCACAATCTGATTTATGTTTAAAATAGTCGAGCATGGTGACAGACACCTAAAGTCCCAGCAATCAAAAGGCTGCAGATACAAGACTCAAAAGCTCAGTACTAGCCCTGGCTATGTATAGTAAGACTCTAGCCTCACAGTTAAACAGGAGGGGCTAGAGAAATGGCTCAGCGGTTAAGAGCACAGGCTGCTCTTCCAGAGGACCCTGGTTCAATTTCCAGCACCCACATGGTGGCTCACCACTGTCTGTAATCCAGTTCCAAGGGAATTAACACCCTTACACAGACATACATGCAAGCAAATCACCAATGCACGTAAAATAAAAATAAATCACTTTTTAAAAAATTAAACAGGGAAGTGGGGTAGATATGCAGAAAATACATTATATACATGCACAGAATTTTCAACTAACAAAAACTAAACAAGAATAAATGTTATTTTAATTAAATAAAATAAAGGGCATCTGTTTCTCTGGTCTTTAAAATATTAAAAAACAATGAATAAACCTTCACATTCCACAAATTTGAGTACTAAAAAATTTAACCAAGTTTAATTTGTGCTTACACCCCAAATAGCAAATACTTAAGAAGCACTTAACAGGGAGAAAGAAAACACAGAACATGTACAATGTTAATGATTAGCCCCTCAGACAAGAATTCTTCATCATCTCTTTAGGTTCTTTGAGATAAGGTCTCTCTCTGCAGCCCAGGCTGGCCTAAAACACGACATAGCCTAGGACAGTCACAAACGCATGTGGTCCTTCTGCCTCACTAGGCTCAGACTCCTCTACACTAACGGCAGAATTTCATTCAAGAAAAAGAAACTAGCAGTGTGAGAGCTGCTACACTTAAAGCCCTAACTTTTTTAAGAGGGAGATTTTTTTTCAAGTGCAACACAACTGAGAGACCTCTGGAACTCAGAGCTGCAGCACAGCAGTCAGTCACTGCCCAGGCCAGTGCTTCTGCCCTCTTCCAACACAAGTATTTGGATTTTTCCAAGAGCTGATGTCAGGGCTTTTCAGAGACAGAACAGCATTTACAGGCCAGAGAAGGGAAAAGGGTTTCCCCAGTAGCTATGGTCAATGTGGCCTTTGTACTGCGCCTCTGCCAAAGCCAGAAGACCCTGCTAGATAAAGCTATTCAGTCCTGGGGAGGGAGGGGGAGGGAGGGAGGGAGGGAGGGCTACAACTCCACCCTATAAGATCAGAGGATTGTGATTGGCCAAACTTACAATTACAAGACTTACTTTTCCATCACTACTGAATGCAGAATTCTAGTGGAGC
>NW_021605583.1:7546430-7561430 GCF_004785775.1 Grammomys surdaster | reverse complement strand
TTTAAAGGAGACTCTTCCTGTCTCATCCCACGCACTGGAAGTAAGTTCTAAGGCGCCAGGGTCCTAGTCAACGCTACACCCTAGCCAAGAGCTAGGCAGGACTACCTTCAGCTCCAGTCACTCATGTTCTAGGCACTCATTTACCATTGGCATCAAGTTCAACGGACCTAAAATTATTTACTTTGACCCCCACAAAATTGCTTTTCTGCCTCAACAAAGGACAACATCCATACAGATGGTCTAGTAAGAATCTAGAATTTGGGCTAAAGAGATAGTTCAGTGGTTAAGAACACTGGCTGCTCTTGCAAAGAACCCAGATTTAATTCTCAGCATCCACATTACAGCTTACAATTACCTGTAATTCCAGGGGATATATGGATTTTCTGGCTTCCACAGGCAACATAGGCACGTGTACATGTAGGCAAATACATATACATAATTTCTTTGTTTTTAAATTAGAAATTTGGAAGCCATTAATGCCATCCATCTCTCTCTCTGCCCTCAACTGCATCCACTTATCACGCAGCCATTTCTGAGCATCTACTGTATAGCAGCACTCAGAGAGTCAGAAGTGCACAGTATTAACACAGTGTCTCTGTTTCTGTGGTATTTGTATCTCTCATCGCATTCAAACGCTTTATCACTAACCTCAAGTTCATCTTCTTCTGCCCTTCTCCATGGCTGGCTTAGAGTGACCCACTCTGCCAGGCCTGGTGTCTGCAATGTTTTCCAGTCTCATGCACAGCATCCTTTCCTGGTGAGCAGCTACAGATTTCAAACCACAAACGGTCGCTCCCGTTGGGCATCCAACCACCAAAGGTGACATATGAGGGTAATTCAGGCATTTCTTTCCCCTAACTTCAGTTAAGTTAGTATGTCCTAGTAGCCTTCAGGACCACTAGGGACTTTCCCTAGAAGTGGTATCTTATATACTACTCTATGTGAGCCCTTTCGTCACCAACATAACTTCAGAGATCTTTTCTTAATGTCTGCTACCTTTTCTCCGATCTTCAAATTCTATTTACTCGTGTTCTTAAAATATATTTGAATTCAGATCTATATAACAACTATTGCATAGCACAAGAGATACTAAAACTGGGGGCTAAAGGTATGCTTTAGTGGATACACTGCTTGCTGTGCAAGCATGAGGATCTGAGTTCAGATTCCAAACACTCATGTAAAGGGCAAGTGTAATAGCAAGCATCTCTAACTCCACAACTGAAAGGTGGAGACAGGCAATCTAGGGGGAGCTCAGCAGCCCACCAGCTAACCTAGTCAAAACACAGAGCCCAAAGGTTCACAGAAAGATCCTGTCTCAAAAAAAACAGGAAGGAAAAGAAATCATCCAACACCTAGACATACACACACCTACACACAAACATTTAAAGCTTATTATACATTAATTATGCTTCAACAAAGCTTTTAGACTCTAAAAATAAATAAAAATAAAATAAAAATACATGCTCTATGAAAGAATGATAATCTGGAATCCAGAGTTTAAATTTGTGCTCCTGCGAACGTGAGTCACCTTAATAATAAAGGCATGTAAATCAGGCCGGGAGAAAAGATTCCGAATCGTATGTAATCGTGGCTTTCACTAGGATCTACAGTGAACTCAATGAGAAGAAGACTCTTCAAAACAAGATCTGAAGAGACAATTCACAAAAAGTATGTGGATGGCACATTAAAGGACATCCAATATTAGTAGACACTGGTGAATACAGAATACTATAGCATGCCACTGCAGGCCCCACTACAGCAGCTGAAACAAAGGACTGACCATTCCAAGGATCAGAAACATTTTCTCAAAGGGCTAAAATATACACCAGCCACACCAGCAAAGCAGTCCATCCTAGAGCAATGAAAACCTATCTCCATACAAAGACAAGCAAGAATATCCAAAGTAAACTTAATAGTCTAAGACTTACAAATACTATGTCCACCAACAGTTGAATGAGAAAACTGTAGTATATATCCATATATTACTCAGCAAGAAAAAGAAACGAACTATTGAGGCCCAACATAGACAAAACCCAGAATAATTACAAAGAGAATAAAACACCACAAACCGTATCATAGGAGACCATTTATATGAAGCGCATGCAAACTAATTCACTGTGGCATGAAACCCACGGTGAAGGGCATGGAGGGAAGGAATGCAAGGAAAGCACAAGAAAACTACTGTTTCTAGTCAGAGTTTTTGAGATACATACCCTAGGCTGGCCTCAAATTTACTATATAGCCCAGGCTGGTCTTTAACTCATAATCTTCCTTCCTCAGCCTTTTGAGTGTTAGGATGAGCAGCCAGAGCTAACCCATCAGCTGTATTTATTTTCTTGACTGCAATGACAGTTTGCCAGTTACACACAGGTATCAAAGCCTATCAAGGTGGTTAACTTAAATATATACAGCGTAGGGCTGGAGAGAGAGTGCAGTCAGGTGAGTATGTGGGCCTAAGTTTGGTCCCCAAATCCATATAAAAAGCCAGGCATGGCAGACTGTGCTTGGAATTCCAGTACTGGGAAGAAAAAGAAAGGTGGATCTGTAGGGCTTGCTAACCAGCCAGCCTGGCCTAATTGGCAAGCCCCAGGTCCTGCCTAGTAAGAGGCCCATCTTAAAACACAAGGTGGAAGGCTTCCAAGGAGAGGCACACACAGCTATCTCTGCATCCAGAGCCATATACTTAACACATGCAAACATTTGCACACACATGGGCATTCGCGCACACGAGTGCACACACACACACCTACACACAAACATTTAAAGCTTATTACACATTAATTATACTTCAAAAAAGCTTTTAGACTCTAAATAAAACTAAATGTTTACCCATAAAGCCAGGTGCAATGATAGAATCTTAAAATCCCAGCATTTAGGAAGTTAAGGGGAAAAAGTACTCCTAAGTTGAAGGCTAGATGCACGACATGAGATACTTTCTTAAAACGAAAGGCTACACGGAGGCTGGAGAGATGGCTCAGCAATTAGGAACACTTGTTGATCTTGGAGAGTATCCAGGTTCGGTTCCCAGGACCCACATGGTGGCTCACAACCATCTGTAACTCAAGGTCTCGCATTCTCTTTCGACCTTGAGAACAGTATGAACATGGTACACACAAACACAGGCACATGCACATTCGTGCAGGCAATGAAAATACCAATAACCATAAAGTTAAGATAAATAAATCTTTACAAAATAAAAAGTAAACACTTCTTGGCTGGAAAACTGAACGGCTCAGTCCGTGAAGTACAGGCATGCAAGCAGGAAGGCTCAAGCTCAGATCCTCAGCACCCACACAAAATAATTAAATTAATTAACTATTAAAATTCACTTCATTTTAAAAGTCACACTAAGTAATGCTCTGCTCTGATCCTCATGTTAGAGCTCGGGCAGAAGCAGGCTAAGCTAGTTGAGCAGCCACTCTAAACTTAGTCCCAGGGTCACAAGAAGACCCTGTCTCAAAAAGACAGGGTAAAGCAGGGCTGGGGAAACGGCCCAGCAAGCACAGACCTAGCCGTGGAAGTGTGAGGACACGAGTAGCTCTCCAGCATCCATGTAACGTCGGGTGAGTACAGTATCCCACCTGTAGTCCTGCTCATCCACAGGCTAGAAAGCTGAATCCAGGAGCTCTGTGTTCACTCGCCTCAATACATGCAGTGAAAAGCAATGCATCAAGACTCCTAACGCAAGCGCTGGCCTCCATATGCACCCACAAACGTGCACACCAAGCAGACACACAGATGGACTGACTAGTGGAGAGCTGAACAGTGGGAGAGACCTAAGTATCCTTTAACACAGGTACAAGCCTGTGTACTCCCACATACAGACATACAGATATACAGACTATACAGACACCAAAAAATAAGCAATTATAGAACCTCTTGCCCATAAACACTGTTATAATTTATGAGAGGTAAAAGACTCAGTGGTTGATCATTTTTTCTCCCTGTTATAAATTTTAGACTATTCATATTTTTGCATGGGAAATTCCAGCAATTTAAGACTACCTGACTAAACTTGTCCTGTAACTTTCTTCTTTTAAGGTTTTTAAACATATAAACTCCTTGAAGGATGACTGTATAGTGAGATGAATGTCAGCCCCAAAAGAACCTTCTGTCATCTGGGGCTGAGTTAGTCATTTTTTCTCCCTAGACACTGTAGTTTGTTGTTCCTTCACTCACCCGCTCAGAAAGTTAATTGAGACAGCACATAGTGTGTAGCCAGGCAACATACAGGCCCTTGCAATCTGCGAGGAAGAAAGGGAGAAGGCAACCAATACATAACAATGGTCTTACTGAATAAATGAAGATGTCCCTTCACACTGTGAGTCATGGCTATGAAGAATCAGGAAGGAAGCTGAATGTAACGGTAATGGAGACCCTCCACGGGCTGACTTCATAAGCCAGACAAGGAGTGTGGAAATATCAGAGCAGAGAAGTAAGCCCGAGTCCAGTCCTCACCTACAGCATTAAGCAGTGGCTCAGCTGCTCAGTTTTTGACAGACTACAGCTCCTTTTTTGTGATATCAATAATTTCAAGACAATATTTTAATCTGCTCATATGCAAACAGTGAAAAGATGTTTTAGAGTCTGACTGGCCTTTACTTCATTATTTTGTGGTTACTAACTTATTTGTCTAAATATAAAATTTCTCATCTATAAAAAGAGATGGGAGATAAACTATTGCTATATATAAAGCATGATTTAAAAGAGATGAAGGTAATTTTAGCAGTAAATGAAAAACCTAGTATTTAACAAAAAACACCTACATGTCAGTATATAAGTACTGCTTATTATATGTGTGCACCAAAAAGGTCCATCATATGCACGAGTTTCTTTATTCTTCTATTCAATTATAAACCCTGTATACACTTAAAGTTCAATGTATAATATAAATGCTCACTGAGCATGTTACTTTGCTCATACTTCTGAGGAGTCAGTCCTCCAAACGTAACAAATCACGAGGGAACACGTGTCACTGTGAAAAAGATAAGCAAATGAACTGAAAGCTTTACCGTGCTCTCCAAAGTGTGAGTCTAACCTGTCTATAAAGAAATCTACAATACTAAACATTTCAGTGTTATAAATTACAGTCCTAGGTCTGTCTGTCTACAAGAAAATAACTTCTAACATGACCAACACCTTCAGAAGACAGACAGACCTAAGCTGGGGACATAGCTCAATGGTTAAATGCTTGTCTAGCATGCAAGAGGTCCTGGGTTCAAAAACTAGTAAGACCCCAAAAAAGAAAACCGTTTCCACCACTGTATTTCTCGAACTCAGACCTCACTAGAGGGAAGGCGAATGCTACCCTAATGCCACCACTGCAGCTCAGCAGCAGCTTTACAGTTAGAATCAACATTTTAGCTGACACAAGCAAAAATATCACTAACTGAACAAAGGATAAAATAATTCAAACTGATGCGAGAGCTCCCGAAGCTGTATCACCTTTTCCAAATAACCATATATTTCTGCTTATGAGAAAAAAAATAGACTGAAAAAACAGTCACACAGAATACTCTGTAAAAACAGTCCCTTCCCCCACTGGAATATGAATCCCTGCCCCCATGCCCCATTCATAGTCCCCTGGGTATCAAAGGGAGACAACCATCGGAAAAATTCAAGATGATTAAATCACAATTCACAGAATGATAATTCATCAACCCACATTCAAGAGTCATTACCCAGCTCAGTTCTACAAAGGTAACAGAAGGGTGATGCTTCCAGTCCTCTGAATAGATATCCCTGCGAGCTGGGTGTTAAAACCTTTGTTCTCAAGCTAATCCATTAAGGCATGGGTTTTCAAAATAAGGAATTTCTTTTCTTTAAATCAAGATATGCTTTTTAAAGCAAAAAGAAAAAAATAAAATGCTATTATAAGAAATAATGATGATGTACAAAAATCCTTTCCCTTGCCCATTTCATTCTTGTTATAGGTATGTCCCCTTTACTGAAGCTATTTTTCTACCATTTTTGCCTTACTCTTTATACTACAGAGAAAACAAAGACTGCCATAGATTACCTGGATAACCCGGCAAATCAGCAGGCAAGCAGAAGCTCAAAAGGCTTGTTTCTTGTTTCCATGGAGCACAGGAGAGTGAAATCCTCACCTAACGCCACTCCCCTAGCAATCCTGGGCTTTTCCTTTATCCATACATTCCACAGCCTTGGAGAGGCATTTGTCAATGATTTTACTGACCACAAGAGGGAAGACAGGAAGAAACCCCACCTCTTCTCCTACCCGGAATCATTTGCCATCATCAACTGAAGCTAGACACTGCACAGCTAATGGAAAGGCAGGGAACAGCACCCGTGCACACTCCCCTGAATTAGAGCAGACGATGCATGGAGATGACAGGCAGAGCAAGTGAGCTCAGCTGACAGTTCTTAAGACAGCAAGCCAAGAGCTCCCATTAAACCACAAAGATGTATACAAGATCTAAGTATAGAACCACAAAAAAAATTCCTCAGTGCAGATTTTTAAATGGGGAATTTCTGAAAACAGTACACAAATGGAGTCTCCGATGTCTTATTTCATTGTCATTTCTGTTCTGTTTCCTAATAAGCCAAAGAAACCAAGTTAGAATTAAAAAGCAAGCAACAAGGAAAGGACTCCCTTTGTTAGCAACATGATCCCACAACGAGAGTCAGAGACTCTGAGCATGGAGGAGGTAGGGGTAGAGGAAAACATTAAAACTGGGGAGGGAAGAAAAATATTTTCTGCCCCAATAAGCCTAATTAAGTCTGCAAGCTGGGCTGGGAGGACTGAAATGTCTTCATGCTATTCTGTCTGTTTGTGTTTGATTACTGTAAATCTTCCCAGGCCTCCTACTCTGCCCCAGGCACTGTGATGTCTGGCGCACTGTTAACTCATCCTTGTCACTTGCAGTGGAATGAGGGGAGTAAGAGACACACTCGGCCATTCTGATCCCTAGAAGCAATCTGACTTTGTTAAAGCAGTAATCTGTGTCCAACACTTCTCTAACAAAAGCATCCCGAGTTTTACTGGCCTCTACTGTCCTGGTCTGAGGCCCCAACTGTCAAGTTTGCATACAGATAACCTCAGGACCAACATACTAGTACTGAGTGAAAGCCATCCTGTCTGTTATAAAACATACAATGATAGAGCTCTTAGAGCAATACCAGAAACACTTCACCTACATAAATTATAGCTCAAGGTTCTTTCAATTTATAAAGAATCTCAGAACAACTGTTAATGAACTAAAAATCAGGTTACAAGAAACCCACACCTAGGCAAATATAGTTTATAATGTATGTTATATAGTCTTTATTTGTGTATCCATATTTTGTAGCTTTTCAAAACAGGACTAATGATTTTTAATAGCCTTAAATACTAAAGCACAGATGTATTAAGGTCAAAATCTCTATGTACTGAACAAGTTAAGGTATTAAAGAAGGTCTGCTCAATCTACAAGAAACCAAACTAGAGGACTGCAGATCCCATTAAACTTCCTCCACCTGGCCTGCTCCCCCCTCCAGGTTTTCCCACAAAACTCATCTATCCTAAACGTCATGACGCTCCCCTCTGTCTGTCTTCATAGGTCTACACTGCTGAAGCAATTCAATAGCACATGTCAACTTAGAGCTTGAAGCTAGTAGATTCATATCTTAGCATCTTTCATCTGAGGTCACTAGAAACAATTTTAGCCACCTCTCATTCACGCAGCATCTCTTCTTAATCAAAATCTCTATTGCCCCCCTTGCTATAACAAACCAAGCATGTCAACAATCTCAGCTTTCTCAGAGAACATACTTCAGCTTCCTGGCCATAACTTGGCTTTCCCCCAACAGTTTCTCTTACTGACTTTATTAATGGAAACCACGCCTTCTCTCAAAACCCAGTGTCCAGTACGTAATTCAGAGTCCAAAGGAAGTACATAATTTTCTCTTGAAAATCCAAATAACCAGTAAACATATAAAAAGGTGCTGAGGCCAGTGAGATGGCTCAGTGGATAAAGGTTCCTGAGAATGACCCTCTGGGTGCCCATGGTAGAAGGAAACAATCACGTCCCACAAGCCGTCTTCTGACCTCTGTATGCCATGGGATGCATGCACTCACATACGTACGTACATAATGAAAAAGTAATGAATGAATATGCTCCACTCTAGAAAAGGCAAATGGAGAGCGAGGACAATGAAAATGAGTGTGTCCCCGAGTGTTCATAAAGACATAAACACTAGGGCTGGGCGCTCATAAGGTGGAGGTACGAAGATGTCTGAGCTTAAACCCGATGTGCTCTACATACTGAATTCCAGCCAGCCAGACTTACAGAGTGAGAGCTACCCATAAGGCACAGCTGAATTTCACAACTTAGATATTTACTAAGTGATCTGAAAAGGTGCGGTTCAGTGAGGAAAGGTGACGGCCACCAAACCTGGCAATCTGAGCTGAATTCCCAAAACTCAGATGGTGGAAAGAGGGAACCCACCGAATCCGAGACTGCTCTCTGACTTACATGTATACAACATGGTACATGTGTATCTACACGTGTGCTTGCACATGGTAATAAACTTAGAAAGTAAAAATAACAAGTAAGTGCCCATGAACATTTAGAGAAAATTTATTCATAAATACTCGTAAGAGATTAGAAAAACAAACTATGATTCATCCACACAAAGGAAGATCATTCAACAATTTTAAAAGAATGAACAATTAATTCATGAATCATAAATGATTCTTAAATGTATTCTTCCATAATATTCTATTATGTCAAAGACGCCACAGACAAATGCAAGCATTGTGCCACTGCATTCATCTCACACTCTGGAGACTGTGGACGGACAGCTGTGAGAGCAGGTTACTAGCTGCTAGAAAGCACAGGTAGAGACTGGAAAGAGAATCCACAATCCAAAGGGAGCATTTAAAGTGCAGAATCTATGCTGTGTGATATTATAATGGTGGATACGTGATCTATGCACGTGTCTAACCCATCAAGAGCAGAAGCCATGTCCCTAGCTGGACCTCAGTGCACAGGTCTAAGGTCCCTGAGGCTCAGTGATAAAACAGGAGGATCATACATACACTCAAGGACTTCATGGGCTGCAGAATGAGGTTAAAACCAGCCTGGGCAGATACTGTCTCAAAACTTAAAAGTGCGAATGAAATTACAGAGCACACAGCTGGGAGACAGAGTACAAGCCTAGCATCACGAGGTCCTAGGTTCAAGCCCCAGTACCAAAATGAGTTTAAAAATTAAGAAGGCTAACTTAACTTCTGAAAATTAACATTATGACTTGAAATAATGAAAGAATACTGCATTCTAGTTGGAAATGTTACGTCATAGGGATTACAGGTTAGCAGTTCTGACTGGGGAAATTCGGGCTCGTGACAGAAGGCTGTTGCTCTCCCTGTACTTCTCGGTCTATCAGTATCTACCTACCTAGCTCAGCTGGCTAGAGTTGAGCAGTTTGCTCTGCCCTACCCTCACAGTACTAGGACACTGTTCTCACTACAGGCCACATAGACAGAGCAAGCCAACCAAGCCTGAACCCTCTAAGACTGTGAGCCAAATCTACGTCCCCTTCTTAAATGGTTCCTCTTTCTCTTGTTTTAGCAACAGGAAATTAGCAAATCCAGAATGGTTTCTGCATTTCTGTGTGCACACAGGTATGTGTATGTGGGTGTGCACACAGGTATGTGTATGTGGGTGTGCACACATGCGCCTGTGTGTACATGCATATGGGGGTGGACAGTAAGGCAGACAGGGATAATTAGGTAGTCCAAGCTGGCCTAGAACTTACTATGTATTGAGCTCTGAGCCTGTCTGACAGGCTACGTAACACCTCTAGCCCTGAGCCACATTACAGCCTCGTCATTCAGGCAACTCCAATCTAATAATGAAGAAAACCTACACGAATTCCAGTTTGGAGCCATCCTAAAATATACCTGGCCAGGACTCCTGAGAAATGTCAAGACCATCAAAAAACAAAACAAACAAACAAACAAAAAAACAAAAAACCTCCCACAGCCAAGACGAACCTAAGGAGACATAATACTACACTTCAACTGGTATCCTTAGTGGTTTGAATAAAACATAGCCTCGTGTGTATGAATGCTTGGTCCATAGGGAATGGCACTATTGGGAGGTATGGCCTTGTTGGAGGAAGTGTGTTACCACAGGGATGGGCTTGAGGTCTCATATACGCTCAAGCTACGCCTAGTATGGCACACGGCCTCCTTCTGCTGCCTTTGGATCAAGACTTAGAACTCTCAGCTCCTCCTTCAGCATCATGCCTGCCTGCCTGCCTGCCTGCCTGGGCAATGTCACGCTTCCCCCGACCCAGTCCTCGATAATGGACTATACCTGTGACACTGTAAGCTAACCCCCTAAATGCTTTCCTTTATAAGAGTGGCCCTGGTCATGGTGCCTCTTCACAGTAACAAAACCTTAATGAAGACAGTATCCTGGGTGGAAATGGAACAATGGCTTAACCCAACAACCACCACCAAAAAAAGAAAAGAAAATCCTTGGAAATCGAAATAAGCTATGAACCTAATTAGTAATGTCAGTGTAGACTAATATGACACATGTACCATACTAATATAACATGTTAAAAGCTAAGGAACATAGATGGGACATCCATAGCCTTTTTAGTGACTCAATCTGTAAATCTCTTTTAAAAAGAAAAAACAACAACATTTTAGAAAAGGTTCTCATCACAAGACTTAGAGTAGGGGAGGGATGAAAAGTACACAAGATGAAGTGAGGAAGCCACTGCAGCTTAGCGAAGAACGGTAAAGCCGTCCTACACGATGTCCGAGAGGAAAGTAGGAGAGGACAGGGCAGCAATGATCTAACAGGGATGTCAGAAATACTCTCCCACTGCTTAGACAGCTGCACTGTGTCTTGACGTCAATCTCAAGACTCCCATGGGTTAAAGCAACAATCCACTCTTCCATGTTTGCTGTGTAAGTTTCAAAGTGAAACTAACTAGCTGCTAACCAACGTTCACAGTTTCCAGTAGGAGCAGACAACCCTCTGACAACTTGAGACACACTGCGGCTAGCCATGGGGAGGACAGAGACACAGGGCTGTGTTCAGCACACTTATTTGAATTCTCTTCTTAGTTCTAAGGACCATTAATCCCTCTCTTAATTTTTACTGAAAAATTACAAGTGAAATACCAATCTCTTCCATTTCTTCCTCTGAAAATGACTGGTGCACAGAATCCAAGTGTCATACATCCAACTTAGCCAACAACTGATATTCAACAGTAGAAATCTGAAAGTACAAAGAAGGTATACTGTGGGTGGATCTAAAGTAACAGTGCAGTCAGTGCAGAGAAAGAGGGAGGGGAGCGTACGATGCCAAATGAAATTTCTGGCTGTACTCAATTCATACGAGGTAAACCCATCGTGTAAAGCAATGAAATGGTGGTTACTGCTACATCAGACCAGGTAAGTGAAGCAAAGAAGGAAACCTGGGGCTTTGCACTTAGGTCACTGAAAAAGACGCTGTACTTTATAGTAAGAGCCTGTAACAGATTCACTATGCTTTCCTGACTTTAAGTTTATGTAGTGGTGACTTTCAAGCACTGCTATACTTCTTAAGAAGCTACCTCTGTGGCACACACCTATGACCCCAGCACTCTGAAGGCTGAAGCGAGATCATAGGACCATCAATCTGAAGCTGGCCAAAAGCTGTCCTGGGTTACAAAGCAAGTTCTAGAATAGTCTGACAAGAATAAGATTATGTCACCAAAACCAAACCACCCAAGTCCTTCTATTACAATACCGTTTGTGACCAAATTCATCCTGAGTCATTTTCCTGATCTGTATTTATTTCTAATTCTAGGGGTGGGTCCCTCAAATAGATTACTCTTAAATAAAAACCTCAACAAGCTACAATTTAGTAATTTAAAAATACATATATTGAAAGTCTCTTGAAACTGATATTTTATAAAAGATACTGAGGCTAATAAATAAAAGTTAAATTTGGGATCTATGTAACTTCTTCCAAAGTCACTTAACTAACAAATAGTCCAGCTGAGATCAAAACCAAGGTCTACCTGACAGGAAAGCCTGCCTGATTTCTGGAAGCTGTAAGGACAAGCCTACAAATGTCAGGCCCCTGTCTTAACCGTCTAAAAGCTAACTTTCTGACTTAAGCCAGGAGTAGTGGTATGCATCTATAACCCCAGCACCTGGGAGGCTGAAGCAGGAGGATCACCACAAGTTTGAAGCCAGTTAGTCTATGTAGCACATTCCACACCAGCCAGAATTACAGAACAAGACTGACTCATAAATAAATAATTTACTTTTAAAATAAATCTTGCCAGACACATCTTTAATCCCAACACTTGGAAAGTAGAGACAGATGGATCTGAGTTCAAGGCCAGCCTGGTCTGCAAAACAAATGCAAAAACAGCAAGGACGACACACAGAAATCCTGCCTCAAAAAAACCAAAGTGGGTAGGGAATGGGGTGGGGGGGGAAGGGAAAATAAATCTTTCAAATGCAGGGAGTTAACCAAGTAAGAATTTTTAATTCTCCCCCAGTAACTTGCTTTGGGAAAACAAGACATGTTTGAGACAGATTCAAGCCCTGCTAAGTAAAATGACTAGTAACCGACTGTAGGAAAGTTCATCAGAAAGTTTTCTAGTTTTTACTGAAATAGATGTACAAGATAAAATAGTACAAGATACATGGTCTAAAGCATGAAATAACTACAGTTCGAGGACACTAAATAATCTCTCGTCCATCTGAAAGACAGATAGCATCTGAAAATACAAATTCTGGGCCCTGGATACAAAAGAAAACATGATCTGACCAAATCAAGAACACCTAGCTTGTGCTCGCTTCGGCAGCACATATATTAAAACTGGAATGAAACAGAGAAGATTAGCATGGCCCCTGTGCAAGGAGGACGTGCAAACTCGTGAAACATTCCATATTTTTCTCTTCATTTTAAAGAAAGGACTCTTGGGTTTTTACTCTGTTACCTGTTCAATGACAGCGCCTGCCTTCTAAGGAGACTCCAAGACAGTAAAGATCCTAAACTCTGAAGGGGGGCTGGGGGGGGGGACAAACCACCTAGCTCCGCTCAAACTCAATGGCAGTGTTTGTGTCCGTCAGCTGAATCAAGATGGCTGGGGACTCATCGGTAACCAGAAGGCATTTCACCATGTTGGTGGGTATCTGGAGTCACTACTGCTTTCAAAGTTTCACTGGCTTTAAGGTTTTCACCAAAATCCCAATATTCACAATGCTGGAAGCTCTCACTGCTTCCAACTTCATCTCAACTCTCAACTTGACACACCATAATCACCTGGGAGGCGGGCCTCTGAGCATGCCTGTGGTCTTCATTAGGTTAACTGAGGGGGAAGCACCATCCACTGAGGCCGAGAGCCTAGATTCCAGAAGCAGGAGAAAACCGAGCTGAGCACCAGCATCCGCCGTCACTCTCTGCTTCCTGACTGTAGATACAGCTGAGCAACTGCCTCAGGTCCTCCCCATGCAGACCATCTCATGACGGGCTGTATCCTAAACTGTAAGCCAAATGCATCACCCTTTGCCCTGCTTTGCCAGACTATCACAGCAACAGGGAAAGTGACGAAGATCTGGCTCTGGGTTAAAATCCAAGTTAATGCCTCCCTGGAACACTAGCCCAGTTTTCCCAAAGAACTGGTTTTACTGAGTGACTTATGACTTTTCCTAAGAAGACTATTCACCCCAGACAGACTAGGTACGGACAAAGGCAGGAAAAGATTCCACCAAGTCCAGGCTGGCAAACCAGTAAGCTTACTGGGGTTACTTACAGGAGGACAAAAGGGCAGGTATACCCCTCTGGGCAACTTGGGGGCAGCTGTACCACCAAAAGTCCTACACAAGTCAACTGTTTTCTTCTTACATAAGTAGAAAAGGCTGCGGGGGTGTAAAGGTTCATGAGCCTTTCCCTCCCCCCATAAGGGAATTTTTAAATTATTTGCAACTGGGTATGGCTATGCAGACCAGGTTAGCCTTGAACTTACAATTCTGCTGTCACTGGTGGTATGAACCACAATTTCCAGCAATTAACCATAAAGTAATGTTAATAGGCCACATCTGGTTCCCGTGCATATGACCACAGCTGCACTGATTCAAGAGAGCAAACAGTGATCATGTCTTACCCAGAAGAAACAGCTACACAACAGTAAGTGTCATTTAATGTTATTCCCTAAGTTATCACTGATGGTTACTTAAGAGCCATAGAAACACTCATCTGTATAACACTGTTAATAGATACTGTCTCCAATATCAACCCCTTGAAACACATGTGACCAAAATTTTGCATTAGAATTTAACGTCAGGCTGGGCAGTGGTGACGAATGCCTTTAATCCCAGCACTTGGGAAGCAGAGGCAGGTGGATTTCTGAGTTCGAGGCCAGCCTGGTCTACAGAGTGAGTTCCAGGACAGCCAGGGCTACACAGAGAAACCCTGTCTCAAAAAAAAAAAAAAAAAAAAAAAGAAGAATTTAACATCAGGGCCAGAGAGATGGCTCAGTGAGTAAGGATGCTTGCCCACCAAGCCTGATGACCTCAGTCCGATCCCCTGCCTCACACAGTGAAAGGAAAGAAAGAGTTGATTCCGGAGAGTTGTCCTCTAACCACACCTGTATTGTGATGTGTCCATAAAACTATACCTGTAAAATATGTAAGTGTAATAAATATAATTTAGTGTACATGAATCAGGTGTTGTGGCCAAACTTAGGAGATTAAGGCAGGACAAACTCAAGTTTTAGACCAGCATAAAACTAACACTCCAAACAGCCATTTAAAAGAAATAAGACCAGATTTCCTCATCACAAGTAAGGAAATACATTCACTAACAGAAGAAAATCTTACTTATTTTTTTCTTACAGCATCTCCCAAACAGGGGCTGTCACAATGGCTCTCTTAACCCTCATAATTATACCTACATTAACGTCTCCTTACCAACTTGACTTGTTATTTACACTGTGTGTGCTGCTGGACCTTACACACTGAGTTATACCTGCTTTAAC
>NW_021605583.1:7538549-7546030 GCF_004785775.1 Grammomys surdaster | reverse complement strand
TGACTTGTTATTTACACTGTGTGTGCTGCTGGACCTTACACACTGAGCACATGCTCCATCAGTGAGGTACAAACTCACAAGACTTTTATTCCAGCACCTTTACCTGCAGTGTGTCTGAATATCTGCTGTTACAAGCCACTGTGTCCTTCGTTTATAACACTGACTGTAATTTTTTACAACTGTCTTTGTGCTAAGAGAAAGCAGGTCTCAGGGTATGCTAGGCAAGCATTCCTTAGTAAGTCACACATACATCCAGCCCTTACACGAGAAGTTTTAATTAGGTAAAAACCACCTTACACATATGTCATTTGATTCCCTGAGGTAATTTTTCCCCCAAAAGCAATATTATTCTCCCTACGTTGGAGAATTAAACTCAGAAAAGTTCACTTAATTATCTCTGTAATCCTTGAGAAACAAAGCAGGGACTCAGTCTCAGCAACTCTGACTCTGATTCCCATACACTTTCAACTACATAATACTTTAAACAGAACTTCCAGCCAAGACTAAGTAAATTTTTAATGTTAGATAAGAATGAAAAAGAAGAAGGAAGGGAGGGAGGGACGGAGGGAGGAAACTGAAAACGGAAGGAAGGAAGGAGGGAAGGAGGGAAGGAGGGAAGGAGGGAGAGAGGGAAGGAGATGAGAAAGTCACTGACCAACAATTCATAACAGGAAAAAATCATACAGTGACTGGTAACTGTCTTAGCAAAAGCTCTCAGACCTGAGTGAAGCTCGAAACTTACTGAATTACCATAAAAGATTTAAAACTACTAAATACTACATATAAAAGGCAGTGTCATAAAGATGCCCGGTTCTCTCCCTGCTAAATTATATAGGCAATGCAACGACAATTTTTTAAAAACCTCATTAAGACTTTGCATGAAACCTCACAGTTAATCTCAAATTTATAAAGAAAAGGCCAAGAATATCAAGGAAACATCTGAAGAATAAATCTAGACAAGGGGTCTTACTACAGTACGGAGCAAACGCGACAGAATGCTGTACTGGCTGAGGAAAAGTCAGAGACGTAGTTGGCGCTCAGCTTCCCGCCCCAGAGGTGCGGTGCCGGGACCGAGGTGCCGGGAGAGCCTGAGTACGTGGCTGTCTGCTCTACGCTCCTTTTCTGTCTCTTATTTACACCATTTCAGAATGAAGTACAACAAAGAGGAAGAGAGATCTTAGAAACTGTACACTGCTGCCAAATTGAGAGCCACTGAGTCAGAGACGCGAAGAGCTTCCTTCCCCTGCTAAGGTGTAGGATGTGCTCAGAGCCTGACACTCCACTAAGAGCTGTATATATGCTCCATTAAACTCTTTACTGACGCTGTATCACTCTAATTAATCTGTGAAAAGGTAAATACAATGCTTAAACTGCACACATCGACATCTCTGACTTAACTCTCTAAAGCATACCCAGGTTACTCTTATCTCTTAAACCTAATATGTTTTCAATAATGAGCTATATTTAAGTGTACCAAGCATGTGTCACTAAGCTGCTGCCAACAGAGTGAGCTAAACTCCAGACAAAACATGCCACCCTGCCCAGTGATCAGAACGACCGCCTTACTGCAGATGCAGGTGACATTTGCTTACTGGTAGTTTCTGAAGAGAGAATACTTCTAAGAAAAAAGTAGGTTTGGTACAGAGAAGGTTGTCAAAATATGCCACACTCACTCAATGGTTTATAGGACCCTGAGCAGGTTACTGAACTTCAGAAAACGATTAGATGCTTGCTCTAAAGCAAGGCTGTCAGGATGAGGTAAGCAAGCACAACACCCTGGAGTCAGGCATCTCAGGTAGTATGCAAATGCTGGTTCCTCTTAATAAAATGGCTGCTCACTGAGCAGCAGATGACAGTACTCAGAAGGCTGGCTGCATAAGAGACTTAAAAACAAGAAGGGCTGGGGATAAGGCAGCTGGGGATAAAAGTGTGGAGTACTCTGACATGCACAAGGCCGAGTCTGACCCACAGCACTGGAGGGAGGGGAAAAAGCACAGGTCGTTCCGACTGGGCTCCCACTTGCTATACAGATAACTAAGATAACCTTGGACTCCTGTTCTTTTATCTCCTGGAAGCCCAGCATTTTATTTAACTTATTTATTTGTTTGCTTCTTTGTTTATTTGGGCTTAGGGTCTCACTTGCGACCCTGGGCTAACTTGGAGCTTACTGTGTCGACCAGGCTAGTCCCCAACTCTATGGGTCCTTCTGCCCAGGACCCATTTTCTTCTCTATCTCACAACGGAACCTTCAAGTCATCTGTTCCTTTTTGAAGCTTGAAAAGCAAATGACAGGCAATAATTTATTACCATTTCTTTCCTGGGAGTTCTTTGTCATCAGTGTCCAAGACAAATCTGGTACCTCAGAGGTACCAGATTTAAATTCTGGTACCGGAAATTCAATTTAAATTTTTCTTTGCCAACAATAGCATCACTGATTTTTTTTAAATATTGTTTTAGTCTTTATTCCTTTCATGTCTTGAAATATATACCAAAACATTCCATAAGTTTTGAACTATACTGTCAAACTATTTTCTATAATGTTTATACTTATTTAGATGTCCAAATCCAGATGAAAAATACTATTCCAAGTCTCCTTTCAAATTAAGAATTAGCTTCAAGACTAATGGTGGGGCAGACTAATGGTGGGGCAGACTAATGGTGGGGCACACTAATGGTGGGGCACACTAATGGTGGGGCACACTAATGGTGGGGCACACTAATGGTGGGGCACACTTTTAATCTCAGCACTTAAGAAGCAGAGGCAGGCAGACCTCTGTGAGTTTAAGGCCAGTTTGATCTACATTGTAAGTTTCAGGACCCAGGACAACCAGGGCTACACAGAGAGGCCCTGTCTCAAAAAAGAAAAGAAAAAAAAAATAGAGAGAGGAGACGAGGGTAGAGGAGAGGAAAGAAAAGAGTAATAATAATAATTTGCTTCAATTGCTGTAAGTAATAAACAGAAAGATAGCATTCCCAGGATAGCACAAACTCATGTGCTAAGTGTCCAGTCCGCCTCATGCTAACATAACTCTTACTTGGCTTCACCTATTCGTTCATTAGTCTAATTCGGTGGTTCTCAGCCTGTGGGTCACGACCCTACGCTCATCGTGCATGTCAGATGTTTACATTACATTCATAACTAGCAAAATTACAGTTGTTAAGTAACAACAAAGTCATTTTAAGGTCAGGGTCACCGCAACATGAAGCGTTAAAGGCCTGCGGCGTTAGGAAGGTTGAGAACCACTGGTCTAATTCAATATTTACATCTTCCAAGTACTGACAAATGAAAAATGAAGACAAGCAAACTCAATAAAGCTGGAAAATTTAAGTTCTAAGATTCCTGTAAACAAAATGCCGTCCTCAGAGCTTTCAAATCCCCTCTGCCAATCACCTTCCAACCTTAGTCTGCGGTCTGTACTGGAGAAGAGGCAGGCCCACTGTATGTTTATATGTCAATACAGATTCAATGACTTGCCACACCCAGAGCCTCCAACTACTGGGTACTTAGTGCTGTCCTTTAACACTGCCATCATTTCCAAAAGTAAGAAGGAAAAAGATAGTATTGTCTGCCAAAAAGAAAGTAACAGTAGAAAACAACATATGAACAGAATTGCACTTGAAAATGCTAGCAATGAAATGCAAGTATGTGTTTCTGGGACAATAACACTAAGTCAGCACAACTACAAGCTGGTCATTTCCTCAAACAGGAGGCAGTTCATACTTTCTTTTCACACTTGATGCCGTCATGATGTTCCTCTGGCTACAAAACAAAACCCGTCTTAGCCCATCTACTGATACCAGTAGTTGGTCATTTAATGGGAAAAAAAGCAGTCAAATGAGGAAGTTACTAAATGCCACTTGTAAAGATCTTCAACTCTGCTTCAACTTAGAATATATAAATGTGTACCCGTCCGCCACTTCTTAGATATGGAATAAAGCCCTTTTCTTTAGCAAGGTAATCATAGTGACTGTTATCTTTCTCATATGAGCTACACTAAACATAGCACTGAGATTAACTACCAATTCAGTTTACTTACAGTGGAACACGAAACAGGACATGCATAAAATATACACTCAATCTTTCCACAAATAACTCATAGTTGTTTTTATCCCATCCAACTTGACAGCGGTTTTTCAAGGAGTCTGCCTCACATTTCCAAATCATAAAAACTTTTTCCATAGATATACTTGAATTTCATACTTACAGTCTGTCTTGTTTTCATAATATTTAACTAAAATGATTCCAACGTAAGTACAAGACTTGGATTATAGCACTCAGATAGGAGTCCTCAGATACACAGACCTGCCGACTGCACCAGCGCTCCACTAACTACAGAACAGAATACATCCTCTGAACTCGTTAGCTGTCTCAGACACTACAGCCCTCCTACTTCTTAAATAAACTGGCTACCTCTTCTGCTAAAGTTGTAACACTTCATAAAACCCCGTTTTGTATGACGGTCCCTCTAAGTAGTCCCTTAAATACACGCCACCACCTACAGGCATCCTGAGACCTTTACCTTCAGGAACAATGCCCTTTCTTTTACCTTACCTTCAAGAATCATGTCCTTTCTCAATACTTTCACAACATTTGTTTTAGTTGGCTTTTTTTTTTTTTTTGGTCAGCCATTATAGCTTAGTAAAAGTCTTATGAAACAGCTCAGCATAGGCTGGCTAGATGGCCCAGCCAGCAGAGTCATTTGCCACTAAGCCTGATGGCCAGAGTTTGAACCCCAGAACCCACTCCCTTGGGTTGTTCTCTGAACATTTCATGTGTGTACTTAAAAATAAAAGTGAAAGAAGGAAAGAAAGAAAAAGAAAGAAAGAGAGAAAGAAAGAAAGGAGGGAGGGAAGGAGGGAGGGAGGGAGGGAGGGAAGGAGGGAGGGAGGGAGGGAAGGGCGGGATGGGTATGGTAGCTCACTCCTATAATCCCAGCACTTAGAAGCAGCCAGCCTATTGTATATATGAAATCTTGTCTCTAAAGGAGGGGCAAGAATTAAAAAAAAAAAAAAACTTTCTAGAAGTATTCATTATTTAGCTTCAGAATTCGAGCTACATACAAAGTTTGGCAGGAAGAATGGAAAACTCTTCACACATCCATTTGAGCTTCAGGAAGAATTTCAAATATTTCTGGGAGAAGTCTTTCCTTTGTGAGATCTTATGCATGACTAAGGCTAGTTTTGCAAATAACCTTATCTTGACAAATACATCTATTCATGTGAATGACTTAAATTATCTTGACAAGTATAAGTATTCTGTGAATAAAACAAAATAAAGATGACTGTAAAAATAGAACTATAAAATATATGAGTATAAAGATTACTTTCAATGACTTTTTTTTTTATCAAATTGCCTAATTTTTATGAGTGTTTAACCACAGACCAAGGTAGACGATTAACGTGCTGGGTGAACCAAGCTCGCCTTCCAACCAACAGACCAGGATGAAAATGACAGTGTATCTCCTGAGGTCACCTCAACTTACTACAGCCTCCATCCTGATCTCTTAATCACACAAAGCAGATGCCTTAAGTGTCCCTAGAGAGGTCCCCAAAATGAAAAAGGAACCACCCTCTCCTGCTATCAGCCTCAGCCTCTTGCCCAGTGTAGTGAACAACCTCAGGAGTAGCCCTACTGGCTCACCCCAAACCTTCAGCTACCTGAAGCCTGTGCCTTCTTTGAGGGTAAAACACTTCGACATTCCTCACGAGGAACCTTAAATCGGAACTTCTCAGCTAAGTGACTCCTAGCTTTCTGATCATAATTGTACGAGATAACACCTGGTAGCTCTGTCCGGGCATGGCAGCACAGCCCTGTCATTCCAAACACTCCTGGGAGCCGGGGGCAAGAGGAGATCACAAGTCTCAGAAATCAAAAGGCTGGGAAGATGGCTCAGCACTCGCCAGCTGGCACTGCTCTTATGGAGGATCTGAGTTTGGTCCCCAGAACTGAAGTCAAAAGACTCACAGCTGCACACACCTGCAGCTCCAGGAGAATCCAGCACCCTCTTCTGGCCTCCACAGGCACTGCACTCACACACACACACACACACACCCCAAGGGAGATGTAAAGGGAAGCTGAGTGCGGTAGCTCACTCATGTAATCCCGACACTTGGACTGTTGAGGCAGGAGGAATGCCTCAAGTTCAGAGCCAGCCTGAACAACAAAGACCCTGTCTCAAAAAAGTAAAAGACTGTTAGGAGGCTGGAGAGATGGCTCAGTGGTTAAGAGCACTGACTGTTCTCCCAGAGGTCCTGAGTTCAATTCTCAGCACCCACATGGTGACTCACAACCATCTGTAATGGGATCTGACACCCTCTTCTGGTGTGTCTGAAGACAGCTACAGTGTACTCATATAAAATAAATAAATAATTCTTTAAAAAAATCAAAAGGAGTGCTAGGGTGTTTACCTTAGTGTGAAACCCTAGATATAACCTCTGATACCATCGAAAAATATACTTTTTGCACTGACAAAGTGCTCTATGATACTGAATACCCAATACAACAGCCATTGGCTACCTGTGGCTGCTGAGCAATAAAATGTGGTGTGACCCAGGAACTAAAGTTCCCATTTTATGTCATTTTTAACTAGTTTAAGCAGCCAATTTTGTCTTGTGTATCTACCATGCTAGAGAATGAAATTCTATGACTTTGGGGATCGTGTATTGCATACCAATAGATAACTAGTTTATTTTCATTCTTGAGGATTTTCTTTATCTTTTTCTTTTTTAAAAAAAAAAGATTTATGTATTTTATGTGAGTACACTGTAGCTGTCTTCAGACACACCAGAAGAGGGCATCAGATCTCATTTCAGATGAGTTGTGAGCCATCTGTAGTTGCTGGGAATTGAACTCATGACCTCTGAAAGAGCAGACTGTGCTCTTAACCACTGAGCCATCTCTCCAGCCCCCCTTACTACAATTCTTTAGTCTCTTCCTTCTACTTAGTCAACCAAGCAAAAACAAGCCATGCCTTGCCTCCTCCTCACATTCCCCATCTCAGTGAGCGGCAGGCACTGAGCCCATGCCCGGCACACACACTGAGCCTCCCAGCCCTCTCGTCCCTATTGTTGTCGTTGTTGTGAGTCTTCTGAGCTTTACTTTTGCCTCTCCTCTTTCAAACATACTGCTGAGTAGCCCTGGTTTAAGGTGTTGTTGGGACTTCATTTTTCATGTAGATTACTGAAAACTATCTCTTTATCAGTCTCTGCTCCTGAGACTGCTTCTCACACTGACCCGTCCTTCGCACCACCACAGGATCCCATTACTTCTATGGCTAAAGGACAGCACTGGCCTTCAGAACCCAGGGTTTAAACCCAAGCTCCTTAAAACGACATCATCTAGTGCCACCTAACACTTCAATCTCCTCCTCCTCAGTCTCTGTTTTAAGTTATTTCCTGTATATGGGGTGTGTGCCTGTGTGTATGCCTGTGTGCATAACTGTGCACCACTTGCATGCCTGTGTATGGGGTATGTGCCTGTG
>NW_021605583.1:7459782-7538539 GCF_004785775.1 Grammomys surdaster | reverse complement strand
ATGGGGTGTGTGCCTGTGTGTATAACTGTGCACCACTTGCATGCCTGGTGCCTGAGGAGGCCAGAAGAGAGCATCAGATCTCTGGAACTGGAGTAACAGAGCACTGTTCGCCACCATGTGCTGGGAATGGAATCCTGGTCCTTTCCAAGGGCAGCCAGTGCCCCACCCACCGAGCCATCGTCACCATCAATTCCCCTGCTCTACTCACGCCAAACGGGTGCAGTCTGTACAAAACACAGGATGTCTCACCCCATGTTGTTTTAAAGACAGGTCTCACTATATAGACGGGTCTGTACCGCATGCTCCCACCTCTGCCTCGTTAATGCTGAGACGACAGGGAAGCCGCCCCAGCAGGCTCACACCGGCTCACTCGGATCACTCGGATCACTCGGATCACTCGGATCACTCCTCTCAAGGCTCTCGTACCCTCACTGTCTGGGACGCGTCACGACCCCTCATCTTATCCAAGAAACGATTTCTAGTCTGGCCAGGAAAGGCAAACTACACTGCTTTGAGTCTAGCTGTCTCCTGTCACACTAGCATCTCCTACGACTCAGGAACAGTACCTGAGGCACCTCTGCCTGTCTCTACAGTAGGGCAGTCTCTAATGCAGGCTGGGGATTCAGATTTCTGCCATTCATGGGAGTGATACTTAAACTTCCTAGGGCTCTGTTTCTGTCCTTGTAAATGTAGGTTGCACTTAAAACCCATTGCCTCACAGTCATTGGGAAGATTATTTAAAATACAGTGTATAAAATGCTACTGTGCCTCACACAACTTTTACTTTGAAAAGCGATTAATAGCTGAGTTACTATCTCCCAGAAAGATACAGGAAGAGTGAGGAAGATGTCTGGGTATTTAGTACATGGTATGACGACTGACAGCACGGCATAAGGACTCAAGCAGAAATAATAAAAGGCTGAAGAACAGCGGACCTGCATGGGCTGAGACAGCACAGCAGATGTAAAGCCCGTGGATGTGGACACAGGGCCAGAGTACAGACGGGAGACCGCAGGAGAGAAGGAAACGCACCCAAACCTGCAAGCAGAGCCTTCCGAGGAAGGCAACGTCTAAGATGTACTCTGCAGTAGTAAGTGGTGTCTAAGAGGAGTCACGTGAAAGTGCAAATTTGGAGCTATTTGTGACTAATAAAAAAGAGTATTTCAAGCAAAAAACTGGATTTTCTTAATAATGAATCCCAATTTGGGGATTATTCAGAACTATATTTTACACGCTACCTTTTTGCCTTGAGTACCTGAATGTGGGACTCATAAACCAAGGGGAAAATGTCTCCCTCCTTATAAAGTATCCTACATGTTCCACGGCACACAATACAGAAACTGCTGCTTTAATTTTTACTTAAAAGCAAGAAGTTAATCCCTGTAATCTAAGGACTTGGGAGGCGGAGGCAGGTGGTTCTGAGCCCAGGCCACCACAGATCCTCTCAAGCCTCAGCTGGGCTGGGGAGAGGCCCGTGGGTCAGGGCACTGCTTGCTCTCTCTCAGTTACCAGCACTTACACAGGGTGCTTCACCACCACCTGTAACTGCAGTTCCAGGGGATCTGACACCCCCTTCTGGTATCCTTAGACAAGTAGCCACACACATATATACATAAAAATATTTTTAAAAAAGACAAGAAACTAATCTTTTGCTGGATTTTCTCACTTCTGTTTTACAGTTTCTATTTATATTGATGCACACACAGTGCTACGTAAAATTGTATACAGCGGGAAATACAGTGAATCACGTGCAGAATGACTTTAAGACTGATTCTAAAATCTTTCTAGTAGGGAAGCACTAGGCCAGCCAATTCATGTTGTTGAATCTAAAGGGCTTTTTCTGCTGGTAAAATGAGAATAACAAATGCCTTGTTGAGTTATAAGAATTAATGACAATATCTATGAAGTGCCTAGGATGATGTTTTTGTACACAGAAGTTAACTATTTTAACTAAATACAGAAACAGTTGTAAAAGCAAAGTAAGTACAAATTTAAATGATTCATCTCAAAACAAACATAAGGTCAGTAAGATGGCTCAACAGGTAAAGAAGGCGCTTGCTGCTTAGGGCCTGGTCACCTGAGTTATTATATCCTGCAATCCACACAGACAGAAGAGAACAAATTTCCACACGTGTGCCATGGCACATGTACTCACACATATATATCACACATGCGTACACGCACACACAGAGTAAACATTAGTTTACATAAGTGGCAATTTGTTAGCTGTAACAAAACAAATGAATCATGCTGTTTGTGTGACAATATCATCCTAAAAATAAAATGTGGTGGAACTGGGGAGATGTCCAGTTTGGTGTGTTTGCTGCCCTCAGAGAGGCCTGGAACACAGTTCCCTTCACCCACAGTAGGCTGCTCATAACCACATGTGGCTCCAGTTCCAGGGACTCAATGCCCTCTGCTGACCTCCTCAGACATCAGGCGTGCACATGTGTGGACATATACATTACATTTTTAAAATCCAAACTTGAAAATACCTATAATGATCAAATTATTTAATCATTATGAATTGGTCATTTACCTGTTATTTTTTTCAAATTTGATTTTGTGTTCCATTTTGTTCTGGAGAGTAAAGCTAAGGCCTTGCATATGCCAGGAACTAGGCAGGCTCTACGACTACATCCTGTTCACAGCCCTCCAATCTGACTAACCTCATCAACCCTCCATGACAACCAAACGTTCTCCAGACTAGCAATACTGATAAGAGTCCGTTTTCCAAGCTGGATAAGCAAAGTTCTTACTGCTTGCAGTGTGAGGAAGCAACGCTAGCTAAAATTAGATACGGTACCTATTTATACAAAATGAACAGACCTTTACCCCATGAAGGAGCTGTAATCACAGGGAAAAGCAGCTTCCCAAAGCCCTGCAGCTCTCCCTAAGGCCTGTGAAGTCCCCTCCCGTGTAACAATGCTGCTAAGAGTACTCATTTCTCTACATAAAGTCACACAAGCAAACACATACACACATAAAATGAGTAACTCCGACTTCTGAACTATTCTTGCCAATATGCTACCGAATTTCAGTAACAGTTAAAAAAAAAAAAATTTACAAAGAAGGCGTGAAGATTAAAATAGAAATATTTTGTGGCCCAGGTAAGTCTATAGCTATAAGAGACAATTATTTTTTAAACGGTAGAAAAATATTTTTTAAAAGGGATATAATTACGGTAGCAAGAAATCTTTAATGTAGATTCTTTCTTTTAAAACGGGAGGGGGTGCTTCTATTTGCTTCTATTTCTTATCCATCACAAAAGCCTCATCTTGAGCCATGCCTGGTGAGCACACTCCTACAAAGTCTGTCTCCAAAGGCAGACGAGCTATAGTTCAAGCCCAGCCTATGATTACATAGTGAAACCCTGTTTCAAAAGTAAAGCCCAAAAAAAAAAAAAAAACAAAACCCCAGGGCGAGGCTAGTGGAGCACAGGCCTAGCAAGTACAAGGCCCTGGGTTCAATCCCCAGCACCATAAAAATAAAAACAAATAACCATCTATTAAAGGGCACTGGCTGCTTTTTTTCCACCTTTTATATTCAGTATAATAAATTAATTTCTGCTCTTCTAATACCAAAAATATCTGTATCAAACAGAGTATAAACATATTAAAAGAACTTTAGAATAACTGTGACAGAAAATGACTTATCAACAAGGATTAGGTTAATGACAGTGATAGTAAGCAGGGTGTGGTGGTGCACACCTATAACCCCAGCCTTTAGGAGGCAGGATTACTAAATTTTTTAGGACATTCTGGTCTGCATATCAAATTCTATGGTAGCCAAGACTACACAGCAAGATCCTGCCTCTCAAAACGCCAATCAAAGTAACAACAGCAAATGTAAAGAATCCTAAATGTATGCTGGGTGTGATGATGGCTTACTCTTGCAATCCTGATGGACTGCCACAAACTGCATGCCAGACTAGACTGCAGACCAAGACCTGGTCTCAAAATTCCAAAAGCAAAAAGACTACCGATACTCCAACGCTATTTCAGTTCCTTTAAAGTATGCCCAATGCATGCACATGTAGCGAGAGCAAACAATAAAGAGTAAAACCAAAGGACGATGTGGCCGGGCAGTGGTGGCGCACGGCTTTAATCCCAGCACGTGGGAGGCAGAGGCAGGCGGATCTCTGCATTCGAGGCCAGCCTGGCCTACAGAGTGAGTTCTAGGACAGCCAGGGCTACAAGAAACCCTGTCCTGAAGAAAACAGAAAACAACAACAAAAAACAGTGTGCAATAGGAGTAACCATATTAACATTTTTAACATAGAAAGTAAAATCAATTTTTAATTATTATTACTTTGTACTATTTCCCCCAATAAAAATTCCTTCTTGAGCCAGGTACATGCCTGGACCTGGGAGAAAGAGCCCAGAGGATGAGGCAGCCTCAACAACATGGAAAAATCTCACTCATCTCACAAAACCAAACAAACAAAACTGACTTCTTGCTTTAATGTTCAGCATGAATCAATAAATTATCACTATTACAGATAACTTTCTTAATTTTAAGTTTTTAAATATAAAAACAAAAGAAAACTATTTAGTAAGGGGAAAATAGCTGAGAATATGTATAAATTCGAAATCATTTTACTAGCATTTTTTAAAAAGTTTAGGAAAATGGATGATTTCTAAGGTTTAAGAGTCACAGTCAATTAACTTACTGACTTCTTGCTATAGATACACTAGCTCTTTTTCTTATTTTTGGTTTTTTGAGACAAGGTATTTCTACACAGCCCTGGCTGTCCTGGAACTCACTACATAGACGAGGCTGGCCTTAAACTCAGATACACCTGCCTCTGCCTCAGTGTTGTTATTAAAGACATATGCTACCACACCATGCTCAAAACGATAGATCTTAATATTCTCTTACAGTCTTCACAATTTATCTTCAAAAGAAGTCTCTCTCTCTGTCTCTGCCTCTCTCTTCTCTTGGAGTAATACAAGATGGACTGAACTTACCAAACAGTCCATGCTCGCTGGGTTGGGGAAACTTGTACCAATCCTCCTGCCTCCCGAGTGCCGGGATTACAGGCATGAGTTAATCACAACCACCTCTTTTAGTCCCACTGTTACAGATGCTATTCAAAAAGTGAGCTTGCCCAAGACCTCCTAGCTTGTTACCGTATTTACCCAGATTGTTACTAGAACAAACCTAACACGCCAAAACCTAAGGCTTTTCTCAGCATCAGCATCATCAGTGTTGTTCCTCTACTGATTCTCTAACGTGGGCAAAAATAAATATCTACACACACTAAATTCAGGGCTGAGATAACTTTTCTTTCAAAAACTACCTTTAAAGAAAAAATTATGCCAGGTGATGATGCCAGGTGGTGGTGCACACCTTTAATCCTAGCACTCTGGGAGCAGAGGCAGGTGGATTCCCTGAACTCAACGCCACCATGGTCTACAAAGCAAGTTTCAGGGCAGCCAGAGCTACACAGAGAAACCCTATCTTGAAAAATCAAAGAAGGAAGAGGAAGAAGAAGAGGAAGGATGAGGAAGAGGAGGAGGAAGAGGAGAGGAGGAAGAGATGATGATGATGATGATGATGATGGTGATATGATCACTACTTCTCACTTATAACACTGGCTTATTCCTATTCTCAGAAGTAAAACCTCTGTGTGGGGCTGCGGAGGCCTGGGGAGGGGCTTCTTGTCCCTACTGTTCCCATCTAGGCAACTGGCCCTCTTTACCTTCAAACACTGTCTCAAGAATTCTAAGCAGGCTGGGTAAATACAGTAACAAGAAACCACAACCCTTTCTAAATTGGTAATAGCACATGCAACTAAACCACAACCTAAGTGCTACTGTCCAGACAAGGACAGGACAACTATTATCCCGCAGACTAGTGTTCTCAATTGTGAGACAACACTATACAAATAAGAATGGCACATCAAGGAATTACTCACCACAGATAAAATTTACTTGTTGTTAAATAGACTATGTTGCTGTGAGCAACCAAAGCCAGAACCAATTCAACAGTAAGAAAAATTGAAATTAAAATAATTTTATTTAAGCTAAAAAAAAGCCATTTGAAACTGTAGTTGTAGTTCCTACATAGATTCTGAAAATAGGTTAACAACAATTTAATTAAAGAAATGTAGAACTATGTTAATGCCCACAAAGACTGTTTTAAGATAAGAAGCCAGTTTAAATGATTTCAGTAATGGTATTACACTAACATACTTCCATTATATATGGAGTGTGTGTGTGTGTGTGTGTGTGTGCACTTAATTATTCAGGATTACTCAGTAAACACTAAGCTCTCTTTGCTGGCACCACTTTCACATGCCAAGTACAAATTTTAAAAAGGGAGTCTCTCTTTGATTTGCTCCCACTGTTTCCCCAAAACTGAATGTTCCTACATATAGTAACACATAAGGAGTAAGTCCTTATCCCTCAGAAATAACAAACGTATTGCCTGCAGACATCCTGAGTCATAACTGCAGCATGAAGGTCCTTAGATTCATTAACCTGAGCAGCTAAAGTGGTGTGAATGATTTCTAACCTAAAATGAGACTTCCTTTACTCTTCTCACCATTGTGCTGACTGAGGGTGGGATAGCTCTTTTGTCAGTGTCTGCACCACTGACAGCACAGGGAAGCCAGGGGGTTTATAGGTGATTCTGATGGTCTTCTCCAGGTTAAGTAACCTCACTCAGCTCCCAGATGACTTGGAGCTGTTAGGAACTGGAATTCCTTTCCACTGGCAGCATTCCAACAGAAGCTCAGTGAGAAATAAAACCTCCTGCAAATCAAATCTTCTGCAATGTTATTTTCCCCCAGAGGTTGATTACCTGCTTCTGTTACATACATACACACACACACACACACACACACACACACACACACACACACACACTACTACCACCACCACCGCCGCCACCACACACCCCTAAAGTTGAGTAAAGACAAGGTTAGGAAAGTAGATCCTGTTGCAAACCTCCTTCAGGAACACTCCATGAAATCAAAACAAGACCCGACGGTCAAACTCTCCACGCTCCGTGAACATCCTCTCCCACTGACAGCACTCTCGAGTTCTCAGTCCCACTGTCTAACCATTGTACAATGAGGATATAATCTAAGAAGTCACAGTCCACGCTACATAGAGTCTCAGTGAGATCTTCACTAGTGACTAGTGACCTCAGGAGATCCAGAGGCTTCACTATAACCCCATGAGGAGGGACAAGAGAAGAGAAAGATTAACCAAGACCATCCATGCACTGGTCACTGTTGAAGCTACTGACAGGAACACAGAGGCTGACATAACACTCTGAACATTAACAAGCCTGTCCCATACACTAAAGAGCCTATAGAATAAGCGTGCACTGAGCACCTCCAGTGCTAGGCTGCATTACTGTCCCCACTTACTCGGCCCCATAGTCCTTCCTTACAAAGATTACTCAGCCTCCCCAGTGACCACATGCCTTCCAATGCCACCTGTAGGAGAGTATACATCCTCACTCCACTGATAACAAACCTTACTTTGTCCTGGCCTATGTCCTATGAGCTAATCTGATGTGACTGAACAAAAGCTTTAAGAGTCATCATATGCAGCCAGGTATGGTGGCATACGCCTTTAGTCCCAGCAATCAGGAGACAGATGCATGAGGATCTCTGATGTTCGAGGCCAGCCTGGTCTACAGAGAGAGTTCCAGGACAGCCAGGGCTACACAGAGAAACCCTGTCTCGAAAAACAAACAAACAAAAAGTCAGCATGTGCGTCCATCCATGTCCTTGTCCTTTCTCTCTGACAGTAGCCATGACTTTCAGACAGGAACGTCCCTGCAGCCAGGTTCTAAGACAAGACCCAGGAAGTGATGGTGCAGCCACTCTACACCTGGCACTGCAATCCAATCCCCAGTTTTGCTGTAACCTGCAAAACCTGGCAGATGATACCCACCACGTCAGGACAGATGCTCAGAACGTTAAGACAATGGGTTGCCGTGGTTTTGTAGTATTGCTAAGAGCAAGGGATGATGTTATGCTAACTAAAGTGGTGGTCCACTTCTAGCTACAGCACTCGGGACGCAGAGACAAGAGGATTCTGAGTCCTCTTACTCAGAACTATATATACACAGCAAGACCTTGTCTCCATGACTGAAACAGGTTTAAACACAGTTACTTCTGAGAAGTATGTCTGAAAACCAATGGAGGGGTGGAAACTGAGGTAAAGGAGCAGGAAGATGCCTTTATGGCATGAGTTCATAATATTCATTGTCTCTTGGTATCTCTGCCACACCTGCATGCGTGTGTATGCTCGTGCACATGCATTTGCACACCCTCGAGAGTCACAGCACTAGGGAAGCATGAGTGTTACAGCGCTGGTGTGTATCACCCTGAGTGCCACAGCATTGATGTGGAGGCTGG
Source organism: Grammomys surdaster (assembly GCF_004785775.1). Taxonomy (NCBI): domain Eukaryota; kingdom Metazoa; phylum Chordata; class Mammalia; order Rodentia; family Muridae; genus Grammomys; species Grammomys surdaster. Next base: position 7,530,159 of record NW_021605583.1, on the reverse strand, counting down.
AGGACAACTCTTGGGATTTGGTTCTTACCTTCCATCATGTGGTTCCAAAGCTGGTGACAGGCACCATTCCCAGTTGTGCTATTTTGGAAGCCCAGAGACCAGATCTGCTATTGAACCTGGAGTTCACTCACTGGCTACGCTGGCTGACAAATGACCTCCAGAGACCTGCCTGTCGCCACCCCACCCCAATGCTGGGATTACAGATTATCACTGTTGTCCCCCCCTTCACCCTCCCCCTGCTTTTACACAGGTGCTAGGGATTCACTCTCAGGTCCCCACTTTACCAACTGAGCCATCGCCCCAGTCCCAGAAAGGAAAAATTCTAACTATGATTCTTGTGGTGACTAAAAACCACTTGAATAACTACAAAAATCAACTTTGACAAAGTAACAGTGTATTGCATGAACATGTTTATACTGCAGCTAAGTAATGTCTGAACATTGCAATAACCTGCAAATACAATTAGAAATAATGTCTGCACTGTTTATCCTAGATTCTCAAAGTACTTTATAAACACCATTGTCACCTTCGCATCACCTGACATGTAGGTGTTATACAACACTGCAACCAGCTATCCTTCCACCACGGAACACCCAGGTACCCCTCAAGAGTAGTCACCCTAAAACGTCTGGCCCAAGCAACCAATAAAACAGGAAATAAGTTGACAGTGCATGTGCCACCAACAATCTCCAAGAAGACCAGACCTTCACCCACAAGAACCACTTCCTCTGAGTAAACCACAGAGACACCAGGCAAACCACAACAGATCAGCATGTATGTTGACACAGGAAAGACCAATAACCCATCTAAAAATCTACAGGAAGGCATGCTTGTACTACACATGTTTATGTGTATTCGGGGACACTGGACTCTTCTAGTGGGTACTGTCTGCATTAAGTGATCAATTTCAAAGGTAATGCCTTCAGATGATCTGGCTTTTATACAATAATGTACAGTTTCTGAACCCATGGAAGAGCTACAAAAATCCTCTGTATTCATTATACAAACTGAAAAACAGCATTTATATTTAATGCTATGTTAAATTACAGTCTAAAAGTAGTGTCTTTAATAACTGCAGTATACTTTATAATGTCAAAATAAGAGGCCGTGTGATCAGAGGCTGACTTTAAGTTGGTTCGCCCTCCTCCCTTCCTTCTCTGTACAATCCCACTATCTAGCCCAGGCTGATCTAGAACTCAAGATCCTCCTGCCTTAGCCCTCAAGTGCTGGAATTAGAGCCATGTGCCACTCCCATATTCTCATACACATTTCTAATTGCTGTGTGACTATTATTACAGTCTCGAGCCAGAAAGACTTCTTTTTTTTCCTGGCTATTAGATCTGCTTGTCTCTAAAGACAAGGAAGCCACCCAGACCTGACTAAGACTTTAAAAACCACGAATCAGCATTTGAATTCATTAAAAATCATTTGGGCTATGAGTCTGAACTCACAGCTGCACTGAGGCATGTCAGGAACCATAATGTGCTTCTTCTACTAAGAATCAAAACCACACACAAAAGCACTCTGAGAACAGCTGACCCTCAGCACCGCCATCTCTGCAAGACCAAAATCTACACAGTATCCCAGGGGCAGGTCTTACAGACATCTCACATATGGTTACCTCTGATACGTCAGACATGCCAAGTCAAAACATAAAACTGGCATTTTCCAACTTCAAAACTTACTAGCAAGACCCAAAAGAGCAAGGATATCTACTTAAATAACATTAGATTAAATAAGTATCAAAGGAAGTCTACCAATGAAACATTAAAGCATTCTTTAATCTTAGATATCATATAGTAATTGAAACACACTTTTTCTGTTGCTAGTTTGTCTTGAGTAATAGCTCTCCCCAAAACAAGAAAGTAAAATGATTTTCTGAGGTTCATTTATTGCATTTTTGGTTACATGTACACTTGCTGCAGAGTACCTGCATATGAGTGCAGGCGCCTGTGGAGGCCGGGGCAACCCCTCCCCATGGAGCTGGACCTGCAGTAGGTTAAGGGCCTTCTGATGCCGGTGCTGGGAACTGAACTTGGGTCCTCTACAAGAGCAGTACACACTCCTAGCCAGAGCCACCTCTCTAGCCAGAAGAAAGCAGTATTTACATTTTAACACTAATCTATTCTACCAGGAAATTACTACTAAGCAAGCACTCCAGAGCTATTTCTTAAAATTGGTATGATGACATAAGGGTTGTTTTTTTTTAACATTTTAAGTAACTTAAGACTGAAACAATCCACTAAGGAGAAGACCAATTTCCAGATGCCTCTTACCATATTACCTCTAAGCTACAATTGCATCTCTTCACTGTCCCCAGTGATACTTTGTCTTCACTTCTGACTAACTTTGACTCAGCAAAGGCTCCCGACAGCATTTCTTTATTCTACTTTTTGATGAACTAAGGGAACTACATTTGGAAGAATCACTTTGTAAAGAAGTCTTCTAAAACATGAGTAATTGTTTAAGTAGCGGATTTGATAACTGTGTTGCTTAGATATGTTTGTTTCATTTGGTTGTTACAATCTCTTACATACATTTGAAAACAGACATGGAGCCAGAGAATACAGCTAAACTGTTCACTCGGCAAGCCTGAGGCTATCAATTCATCCCCAGTACAAAATGTACAGACTCAGTCATGCACACATCGACCTATCTATCTAAATTTTTCTTCTGAGAATCTTTCTCTACCTGTAATTTTGGGGCTAGGGCTATGCCTGGAAAAAAAAAATCAAACAATTCAAAATCACAGTAAAAATAAGTTGGAACTTGCTTCTCCAGAATATGAATCATATAGAATATCACATTTTGTACCAGAAGACCAACTAAGAACTCTACTAGGAGAGCAAGTCAGGCAAAGCTAATAAAATATTGAGAGACAGACTGACATTTAGACAATGGAACAAGAGAAAACATAACTCAGCTAAACAAAGACTAAGTAAGGGGAGGAGAGCCAGGAAGAAAGCAGCCGCTAACCACGTGAACCATTACAGGCATGCACGCTCAAGATGGCAGAGATGCATCATCTAGCCTGGTACAGCAAGAATGCACAGGTTACCAGGACGACTTAAAAGAACAGCTGGAGCTGGAGATCAGGAACAGCTTCCTGACTACAAACCCTATCAGCTCGGTGTTCAGTCTCCTGAGGAAGTGACAAAAGCTTTATTCTCTAGAGATATTTAAAGTTAGCACAGATAAGGGACCAGGAAGAAAGCATCCTGTAAGAAAAAATACCCTATTCTTTTTTTTTTTTTTTGGTGAGGTTGAAAAGCTGCTAAACAATGGTGAGCAGAAAAACATAAAATATGTAAAAAGAAAATAATTTAAGATTAAAAAACAAAAAGTCAGGCAGTGGTGGTGACCACCTTTAATCCCAGCACTCAGGGGACAGAGGCAGGCAGATCTCTGACTTTATGGCCAGCCTGGTCTATAGAGTGAGTTCCAGGACAGCCAGGGCTACACAGAGAAACCCTGTCTCAAAATAAAATTTAATTAATTAATTAATTTAATGATAATAATTATGACAGTTTAAATGCAAAAAATCCAGATTAAAGCCTTGAATCTAAAGGCTTGCCTGGCATACTATGCCTTTGGTTTCAGTAGCAGCACAGGTAAAATATACTATAATAATAAAATAATAATAATAATATCTTATCTCAGTTTTATAAGCTTGACTTGATTATGAGTTGCCTTAAAGTATATATAAATAATAAAAATTTGATCCGCCATATACCAAATTAAAAAACATCATAAATATTAAAAATTATACTACCATACAATATAACTGTATACATGAAAGAATATTTTATTCAAAAGAAGCTGAAACAGTTATATCACTATTCTGAAGACTCTTAATTAAGAGAAGGGATCTTATCTTCACGTAAATTAAATCATCAAATCCAAATTTTTTTTAACAGATGAGACAAAATTAAGGTGAGCCTCCTAGTCCTAAAAACAACAGCACAGTCCAGTTCTGAGAGGTAAGTAATTACGCAGTAAGACCTATCTGTTCCTGCCTTGCTGGAGGAGGAACCCAAGCACCCTGTTACTGACCTAGAGTCCCAGCCACTAAGAAGCACTTCGACTAACTGTCAGACAACCATAGCACAAATCCCTCCAATCACCCGTGGAGAACCAAGAAAACATCCTGCTGTGTCTATGATCTATGATGTTAACGGGTTAACACTGCAGACACTGCAGTATAAATGATGTAACAAGTGGGGGGGGGAACACCACAGTATTAACATGTTAACAACGGAAATCACCAATGTATTAAGTGGTATCAGCAGACTAACACAGGTTTGTAATGATTTCATATAAAGTGTCCTTTGTCAACTCATGAAACAAATAGAAACACAATGTAAGTGTATTTTAGTCAGAAAGACTAAACTCCTTATTTTTTAAAAGTTACTTTGGATTCTCCATGTTGACTGGAAAAATTGTAGGAGTACATGGACTATATTACAGGCTTATATGAATCAGGATTTTATTGTGAACTTAGAAAAGACAAAATATTATAAAGTTAGCACTGCGAGACTCCCCATTCTCAGTGTCAAGTTAGTATTTGAAATGGATTCATTTTATAAGAAAATGATACAAATAATTCAATCTTACAGATAATGACTTATACAACCTTGAAAATAACATACAACCCTAAAGGGGTAGGTAGGTTGCTTGTTTTGTTATTAACTAGAACTATAAGACCATTTTGGCAGAAAAAAAGAAACATGACTGATAGCTGTGCATATGAATGTCAAGTTATAGGCTTGTGTTCACTTTAAAGCTACTTAAATGTCAGCTCAAAGCTAAATTCAGTACTGAGTAAATTCCAACACATCAAAAACTTCTGTCAATCTACAAACCAAAAACAGCAAGATCTGTAAGCCCCAGACAAAACAAAGTCCACGTGTCTCAAGGAAGACCCTGCTGACTTTCCCAGCTATATCACCCTGAAAACTTGCTGTTAACAGAATCCACTCAGAAATCATTCACTGGGTCCATTGAAAAAACTTCCTTTCCCGTCTACTTCTGTCACTCTTGGAACAAGCCAGAGAGCACCAAAAATTATTAGGATATTTTAGGGCTAAATAGAGCCATTAATGCAGAAGGAAAAGCAGCAATCAGACACTCATCACTTTTTGAGTCTTCTTGACTTCTTAGTAGAAGCAACTAGAAAGCATCTATAAAATACTTAATTTAAAAAAGCTTTTCAGGGGCTGGAAAGATATCTCAGTGGTTAAGAGCACTGGCTGCTCCTCCAGAAGACCCAGATTCAATTCCACATGGCAGCTCACAATTGTCTGTAACTCCAGTTCCAGGGGACCCATCGCACCAAGCATACATGTGGTCCACAAATCAAAGCATGCAGGCAAAATACCCAAAATAAATAAAATACTCAAAATAAAAATACCCAAAATAAAATAAATAAATCTTAAAAAAAAAAACCACTACATAAAAACACAAGCCTTGCGGGGCGGTGGTGGTGCACGCCTTTAATCCCAGCACTTAGGAGGCAGAGGCAGGTGGATTTCTGAGTTCGAGAGTTCAAGGCTAGCCTGGTCTACAGAGTGAGTTCCAGGACAGCCAGGGCTACACTGAGAAACCCTGTCTCGAAAAAAAAAAAAAAAAAAAAAAACAAGCCTTAGCCGGGTAGTCACTCGCCGTTAATCCCAGCAATTGAAGGCAGAGGCAGGCAGATCTCTTGTGAGTTCCAGGCCAACCTGATCTACAAAACGAGTCCAAGATAGCCAGGGCTAGTCAAAGAAATTCTGCCTCGAAAATCACCCCAAAAAGAAATAAAAAAAGAAAAGAGAAAAAAAAAGTAAGGGAAAGAAAAAAGGAAGCGAATGGATGCATGAATTTAACTGCGAAATAATAACAGGATGTAACAGAGTTCTGAGCATCCACAATGACCAATCAGAGCCTTGTAACAGAGTTCTGAGCATCCACAGTGACCAATCAGAGCCTTGTAACAGAGTTCTGAGCATCCACAGTGACCAATCAGAGCCTTGTAACAGAGTTCTGAGTATCCACAGTGACCAATCAGAGCCTTGTAACAGAGTTCTGAGTATCCAGTGACCAATCAGAGCCTTGTAACAGAGTTCTGAGCATCCACAGTGACCAATCAGAGCTAAACAGAACTGAATTCCATCCCAGCCCCAGCACGTCCCTAACACAAGAATAAAACCCTTCTTATCTTGTTCAGCCATGTGTGCCTGCCACAAACTGCAAAACAGAACAACGCCCAAAACCAGCTAGTCTGATTTCCACTGAGGACAGACAGACTCTGTAGTCAGAAGCACCACAATGAAAGAACTCCCAACTCACACAGCTGCCCTGGTGGCTCTGCACACTCTACAGAACAAAGCCACACCACATACAGTACTTCAGACTTGAAAGGGTCTCGGAAAAGTTGCGCTGGCACTATTAATTTGCCAACAGTCCTAGAATTGGTAAAAATATTTCTCCTGCTCACTGAGTCAGTAAAAAAAAGATGTGCATAGGGCTAAGAAGAAGCTGGAGTCTATAGGAAGAACTCTGCTAAGGCACGCTGGCATAAGTATTACTAAACCAGTACTTCCAGATCTCACTTCAACATATATTTAAACCAGGAACTACTTACTACTCTCTTAAAGAGAAAGGGCCTGCTTTATATTTACAGAGTAAGTTTAGGAGAAAAAAAAAAAGTAGTGGTCACCCAGTAATTCTTTTTTTAAAAGAAAGGAAAAAAGACACCAAACCCGAGTGCCTGACAAAAAGAACAAGATTCTAAATCAGTTTTAAAATAAACCTTCCAGGATCCTATTTTACATGGCTCAGAGTAAAGGTTTATGATAAGAAGTTAGGTAGGTCCAAGTCCCACAGAGCATCAACATATTTCGACTGCTTCCCTTCAGCAGTGTAACTTTCCCCCCTATGTTAAAAGATGAAACACTTAAGCTGGGCAGTGGTACTGCACACCTTTGATCCCAGCACTCACAAAGCAGAGGCAGATGGATCTCTGGGTTCAAGGCCAGCCTGCGGACAGAACAGCCAGGGCTACACAGAGAAACCCTGTCTTGGGGGAAGGGAGGCAGATACAACACTTGACTCCACACAGACTGTGGAGTCCATCCACTGTTCTCACATAAATACCTAAGAGTAAGAATCCAGCAGGGAGGTAGCCCACCTCTTCAAGAGGCTTAGGCAGGAGGAGGACTGCCATGCTGCTACACACAGCCAGATATACACAGCAAGGACCTGTCTCAAAAAAAAAAAAAAAAAAAAGGTGGGGGGTGGCTTAAGAGATGACAGAACAGTTAAGAGCACATACTGTACTTGCTCTTGCAGAGGACCCAAGTTAGATATCCAGCACAGCTCACAAGCACCCACGGAAACCTAAAGCCTCTTCTAGCCTCTGAAAGCATCTGCACTCCGCTGCACATATCTGCACACACAGACATCGGAACAAGAAACAGGCAGAGGTTTCTAAAGATTTATTTTTGTACTTTTACTTCTGCATGTGTATTGTTCATACGATGAATTAAGTTCTATTAAAAAAAAAAGACCCAAATTTCAATGTTTATGTCCAATGTATTTATATACCAGAAAGAGAACAAAAAATCCCTGAGAAACAAAGCTGGGGAGGAAAAAAAAAAAATTCCTTCCATGGGTGCTTTTGTGTGACTTTTGTGTGGAATGATTCAATGACTCTAAATTCTGTTTCTACAAATTAAACTCTGTAACATCTTAATGAAAACCAGGACGACATCAGTTTCTGGTAAGTCTGCTTAACTATAGGCACAACTGGCAGAAAAGAACTGAATGAACCAGTAGAACAATTATCTGGACACCTGTGAGTGATTTCTCAGAAGCGAAACATCAGGAAAGGAGAGGGAACAGGATGGACCCTTACGGCAGGCAGACCGGTAACAACTGTCTCTACATAGAAGTACATTGTATCGGCAGGGAAACTGACATGAAATCCTGCCTAACAGAGCAGACAAACAAAGGATAAACATAAGGACTTTAAATATTTAGGGACATCTTTTAGGTGAACACTCATGTGACACTGGAAAGCATCAACAGGAAAAAGGAAGTTCTGTCTCTGGAGAAGCTGTTATGGTATGATAATGGAATTTGGCCCCTTTAAAAATCAACAAATGAGTCGCACAGTTGGGTGAGACTCTCTCTTTAGGAAATTAAACTGCTTTCCGCAGGAGCACTACTGTTGCTCTTTAAGACTTTTGGTCTTCTGCTTCAATTATTTGGGTGTTTTGTTTTGTTTTTTCTTATGACAGCAATTTGAAGGCCGACTTAATAAAAAAGCAAGATAAAATTTGGAAGTAATATACAATGTCATAATTAGGTTGAGAAATAAAATATGCTAAAGGAACCAACCTCCTTTCACTAAAAAGAACTCAAAAGACCTCTTAAGTCAAAAAACTATCCTTGGACTACATACTCTACACACCACACCGTGTCACCCAACTAACAAACAAGATCCACCTGCCATAACTAAAACAGACCTAGGGTTTACATCTCTAATCTCTAGATGCTAGAGCTTCTGGAAGATGAAATGTAAAAAAAAAAAAAAAAAAAAAAAAAAGAATAATTAGAAGCAGGCCCCATGATTTTCCCTCATTTCCTTTAGCTCCTGGAAACTGTCCCCAGCAAGAACCCGTGATTTACTGGTAATGTCAACATCCTAGAAAATTAGGTAATTAATAATTAAACACTGTGCAGGTCAACACGTAAAAAGAGATCAGAGTCACAAAGCACCAGGCAGCAGGATGAAAATTAAGTTCACTGACAGAAACTACTAAAATTGAGAGTCTTGATACCACAGGACAGGAATCAACCCCGATGATGCACCGATACCCACCGACCTCAAGCTCTGACCTTCACCCAAAATGACCTCCCTTCTGGTTCCAAAATGAGTACACAATCTTAATGCACCCGACAGAAAACCACAATCATGGTTTTCCTTCATTTCCTCTGAGAATGTGGGGGAAAGTTTCTCTCCCGAAAAACTGCATTTCCAAATTCAATCAACCGGATAACTTGGCAGCAACCCTAGACTAATTGCACAGCTCCGAAACAACCCTCTTTCCTATGCCTGTCAATTGCACTAGCTGAAGGCGAATCTGCCATCACCGACTCCCCTGCTGCGTGGGGGCGAACCCAGGGAAGGTTAGCGACCGAGGAACTTCATACCCACCTGTCCGTGATAGTAGACTGTGTGCCACTCATTGGGGCCCTTGGCGAGAGGTCTTCTTTTTATCCAACTTGCATTTTACAGTAACACCTCCACACCCCACCCCCAGTGCTCTGGGATCAGGCCCAATTTCGGCAGGGACACAAAAGTCCAACTCAAAACTCCATTCAGTCATCTAGAACATCCGATGGCAAAGGGGTCAAGGAAAGGGGATGCGGGTTGAAGCAAAACAAGTTAGCTCCCCAAAACAAACCGAGCAAGTCGGTCACAAGGCGAGCTCAAGAACTAAGAACGATCCTCGGCGAGGCACGGGGAGAAAACTTCGTCACAGAGGGAAGTCGCGAGCCGTAGGACGGGAACCGGGATACCTCCGGGACTGGGGTAGGATCGGCTCGGGGACGGGCGTCGGCTCCTGTCCCGAATCGGCGGGGCCCAGCCCTCGGGTCCCCCGCTCTATCTGGGACTGCCGGCCGCTCGTGGCCGCAACCTCCGCCGCGTCTCGCGCCGTCCCGCGCCGGGCTCGCGCCGCCCCATGTCCCCGGGCCGAGGGCCCTGAGCTGCTCCGCGCCGCCCCCACCCGGCTCCGGCCGCCGCGCTGACAGGGACCCCGTCTCAGCGCCCGGGGCAGCTCCCCATCCCTCGGAGGCCCCCGCCGCTTCTTCCGCAGTGGCACGGCGGCTCCTCCCCGACGCTCTGGTAGGCGGCGGCTCCCGCGAGGAGCGGGAGGTCCCGGCCCGACCCGGCCCGGAAGCCCGGCCCCCCGAGCAGCGGCGGCAGCGGCGGAGGCTCGGTGCGCAGGGCCGTTCGCCGGGTCTCAGGGGCACTCACGGGAGCGCGCACGGGGTGGAGGGGGCCGCTGGCGGTGACGAGCCTTGCGACCGCTGGGGGCGGGGGCGCGCGCGGGTTCCGGTTCCGGTTCTGTCCCCTCGGCCCGGCGCGACGGGAGCGCGCCGAGCCGTCCCCTCCCCCGCCGACTTTTTGGGCCCTTCTCCCTGGGACTTCGGGAAGCCGCTTCACCCGGGATCCCTCCGCTTCCCGGACTCTCTCTCTCCAAACTTGCGCGGATGCTTCCGCGCAACGCTGTCGCGGGGGATAAAGGGGAGCGAAAAAGTAGTTCTGTGTGGCGGAGCGGGCGGCTTCTCCCTCCTCCGCCAACCGCGCTGCCTTCACGGTCCTTGAATGCCCTCGAGGTGCAACCACCACAGTGTAGGTTCCACTCGGGACAGCAGAGGGGCCATGCCACAATCTTGAAGAGTTCACGTCGAGAGGGTCTTCGGGAACTCCCCGCCCCTCTAGTGCTGGACACTTTGATTCTTTAAGAGAATGGGTCCGTTCCCGGTGTCAAATGCTTTTGATGACTGCATGCGAGCCCAGATCCACGGCCCCGACAGTGTTAGGCAAACCTGCCACCCACACAGGTTTGGGGTGGGCCACTCACCTGGGGCACCTGCTGGCCTAGCCCCGCAGCGTGGAGAGGTGTGGATGGGGGGACTAGCCAGAAGAGGCTGTGGAGAAAGGATCTGGGTCCACACTTGAGCCACGAGTTCTTGATATAAATATTGCTTTTAGGCTGTTTTGCCTTGGCAAAATGAACTGTAGTATTTGCCAAATGGAGAAAGCATGGTGCTTTCCACAGCAAGTTAATAAGCTTGTTGTGAAGAGAGATGGAAGAAGAAATACATCTGTCCGGTAAACAGCACTAGGGATCCCTTTGAAGAGTTCCCAAAATGTTTTCCGGTTTCTTTTTCGATGGGGGTAGAGACGTTCAGCTAACCATGTAGTTTTATGGTTGAATAAATCTGCCCCTGAGGAAATGAAGTACCAGGATACAATATAGTTCTCCAACTCTGCCTGTAACCTTCAAGTGGCTATTCCTTTTATACAATTATCTTCAGACTTGTGAGCTTTCAATCCGTGTAGGTGGGAAGAGACTTCGGCCATTTTGTGGAAATCAAATCTAATAAACAATGGGTGTGGAGAGGAAACAATTACCTCTTAATAATGCTGTTTCTAAGTCATTCCACAACGGTTCGCGAAAGGATCGGATCATCGTCTCTGAATAGATGCATTAGCTCAAGGTGACGTTAGAATGGGGGAAAGGGGGAAAAGATAAACAGAAGCCTGAAATGACTCTCTCTTGCTGGTTTTTTTTTTTTAAGTTCGGGGCACAGCCAGCTAATTTTGTAATGTTTATTTTTGGAAAGAATGGAAGCAGATTGGAGTTCCAAGCCACTTTCCTAATGATCAGACCTGGACACGTTGCCATCTGCTGGTAAATCCCAACATGGCAATTCTAGCCTGAAGAATCCACTTGTTTCTACCTATAGTTGGAAAGAGTTCCAAAAAAAAAAAAAAATCTATATACAATAAACGAAATGTGAACCTTCTCCCTGAGCTGACTCGAGTTTTCTTGAGTGTACTGTCCTCCTCTCCCTTGACCTAATAATGTCACAGGGCAAGGATCAAGTGAATGGGGTGACTCATCAAATCATGAATTTTAAAAATAAGTTCCCGTCTTCCTTTCCAATCTGCCTCAATGCTCAGGGAGTTTTGGGAGTGAAGTGAACTGGGACCCCTTCCTAATTCACCTTCTCTTCCTTGCATACAAAACCTTTTGGCAGGCTGTTTTCAACATCTTTCCAAACTGAGCAACCCCAAGGTTCTAGCTGTGAGCAAAGAAGGCATTTTGCTGTGGGAAAGCTTTCAGAAGATGGTCTGCAGAGGACTGAATAACTACTGTTTCCGTGAAGATTTCTAATCACTCACAAGGCTCTGATTTTTTTTTTTTTAATAGCCCGATGAAAGGCTCATTCTAACTGCTCCACTAATAGTCAACCTGCGGAACACCTTCAGTAGAGCCAAGCAAACCAAGGCCTCTTCCCTAGGTAATATGTAGCCCTTTCCCTAGAAAGGTGGCACCAGTGACCCAATCCCTGGACATGCACTTTCCAATGGAACAGGTCACATTTGTCTTCTTTTTTTTTTTTTTTTTTGGTTTTTCGAGACAGGGTTTCTCTGTATAGCCCAGGATGTCCTGGAACTCACTCTGTAGACCAGGCTGGCCTCGAACTCAGAAATCCGCCTGCCTCTGCCTCCCGAGTGCTGGGATTAAAGGCGTGCGCCACCACCGCCCGGCTCACATTTGTCTTCTTATTCACCGTTTCAATGTGCTTTTTGAGGCGCTACTGTGTCCAGGACTGTTCTAAACATTAGAAATCCACTGTCTAGCTGGATATGGTAGCTTACACTTTCTCCCATCACTTGGGAGGCTGAGGTAGGAGGATTACTTGTAAGTTTGGAGGCAGGCTACTTAGTGAGTTTCAGCCCAGCCTGTGCTACAGAGTAAAGCCCTGTCTCAAAAAAGGGGAGTAGGAATGAGGACATAGCTTGGTGGTAGAGTGCTTGTCTGCATGCTTGAAGCACTTTGGGGGTGGGGAGAAACTGCTCAAACAGGTGGTAAAATCAGAATGTATTCTTCCTCTTCTAGGCAAACGATTTTCTGTGCCGATTGTGTGCTGACTGCTAGCTTCCATATTAAAAAGTAGGAATGATTAATGCTAAAGAGCAGATTACTGTCACCACAGAGTATGAATAGATGTCAACACTCCTACTTTGGAGAGGCTTTCCTCCGGGGCAAAACTGCCACAAAGATACAAAGGCAGACACTAGGTTTATATAAAGTTATTTTATTTTTTTTATAAAATTTAGTACAAATCATATCGAAATATAAATCCTTCTTTTGAGCACTATCAGGGATGATTACACAGTAATTCAAATGCAAGTTAAGTGTTCCCTTTTGTGTCCGGGGACACGGGGACACGAGTAGAACACTAATCTGCCCTTCATTTACCTTTTTTGTAAAAACAGGCAAGCTCTTAACTGCTGAGTCATCTTCACAGGAGTTTTTATCTCTGAATGTCCTCACAGTTACTAGTTAGAATATCAAGAAGAGCTGAAACAAGGAATTCCTCCCCTTATCACTTGTTCAGGTGTCTTGTTATCAAAAAATAAATAAATAAAACTCTACAGGCATTTCCTTGAGTTTGCCTCAAACAGAAAGATCTACAATCCTTTACTTCTGAGGAGGGAGGGAGGGAAGGAGGGAGAAAGAAGCCAGTATTAGATTAAGCCTGCTCACTTGTCTGGTCTGGAGCAGGTTGCAACGGTGCCAAAATACAAAAGCCAGTTTTGTTTTGTTGTTTTGTTTCTTTATGCCCGTGTGCCAAGCCACTCTCTTTGACTATGTTTTTGCTGAAATCAGCATTCCCCAGTTTCCAGTTCTGCCCGAAGTTTTGCTGGAAAGGAACACACCACCAGCATATCTGGAACACAAATCAGAGAAAAGGGGGCACGGTGCTGTCTGTCCAGAAAACAAAAACAGAAGCAAAACAGCTAAAAGATACCTCTTTAGCTACATAACAGTCACCTTAAAGGTCCGGCTGTTAAAGGACCTTTCCGTTTTCGAGAATGTCGCTATGTTTCTGACGACCTCCCCAATGACTGGTTTCTGTAGCTAATGCCACCCATTGGGTTAGTGTCCCCAGTGACTATAGAATGAACTGACATTACTGACCATTAATCTTGCTTCTTCAGTGGCACCATTTCCTGGCTTACCACCTGAATGAACCGGTCACCATAGATCTAAAGATCATGGTAAAAATAACAAATACATAAACAAATAATACCTTTTTTTTCCTCCCATTAAAGCCCTACATTGGAGCCAGGCATGGTGGTACAGGATTCTGAGCACTGAGGAAGCTTACGCAGAATAGAAATTATACAAGAAAGACCAGGAGTCTCAGAAGTCTCAGGAAAAGGGAAAAGGTGATTTTTTTAAAAGGGGGCGGGGGTGTATCTAAAACAAAGAGAAAGGAAGAAAGGGGGAGAGGAAGAAGGAAGGAAGGAAGCAGGGAAAGGAAGGAAATAGCCTGAGGCTAATACATACATTAAAATCTTTGGTTCTAGTTTACAGTATGTACCAGGAGCTGAAACCTGAACTCTATTTCAAGTACAGTGGAATCCACGTGGTAAATCCCCGTGGAATTTAGCCATGGCCTCTCATGCCTAGCAGATTAATTCACAAAAGCCCTGAGAACTGGCATACTTTTCCTGGTAGGGCAGAACCCGTACAACTGGACCAAGTAAACCTAAATCTACCCACATCTCATTCACCTTGCACCCAGAGCGCTAGCTCTACGGTTTTTGTGCACACAGTTAACTGAAGAATTGTACCCAAGAATTCTGAGCTGTTATCCTTGCAAAGGTCTGCTTGTAAGGTTAGAGAGGGCTCCCACCGCCAACGGTTAAGATTGCCTCACTGCTCCTAAACTGTTTCGGAAACACCATGGCGTATGCCAAATGACTGCTACGGGGAAATCTTGAATTTTGCCTTTGGCTATTTAGAAGGTGCCGACGTGACCTATTGCCATACAAGCTCGGGTCACCAAATGTTTGATTGACTTTCATGTGTGTTGTCATGAATCACTCCCGTACATCCTCGTAGGAGACTAGAAGCTAGTGCTTAGATCCCATGAGCTTTGACAAAGGTTCCCTTTCCTTTGCTGAGTCTCCTCCATAGCCTTTCAGCGTCATAGATCAAAGCCCCGAGTCTTCTTGACTAATCATGGAAGCCAAAGGCATCCTTAAGAGAAGCCAAGGGTGTCCTTGGGAACCACGGACACAGTCAGTGAAGGGAGGCTCAGTGGGAAGTTCCTGCCATGGCTAGCTTCACTCCCAACTTTCTGTCCCTCTTGGCATAACAGCTTCCATTCACAAATACTAGAATGCCTAGCCCATGTCCCTTCCTGAGAGTCCCTCCCTTTACATGGGTCGAACATACTTAAAATGTCTCCCGGAAATCGAGAGTAAGTGTGGGGAAAGGAGTTATTTCCAAAAAGAACAAGAAACAGCACTGACTTGACTCAAGTTCTTCTCAAAACTGTCTGAATATCAAGGCTTCCCATGAATACGGGGACCCAAAAAAACAAGCGACAGTGGCCATCACTCTACAGTCCCGCCCACTTGTCAATCATCACTGAGGGTGTACAGGTGCCGCTACGGCTACGGGAGTAGGTGTTTCAAGACTGTGTATGCTTAGCCTAGATACTGAAGTGATGAACATACCTTTAGCCCTTTTCCAAAACCTACGTTCTCTCTCTCTCTCTCTCTCTCTCTCTCTCTCTCTCTCTCTCTCTCGTCGATTTTTAAGCCCTATAAACTCAACTCTGTTTCTGACCCCGGTCCCATAGCCAGTTCAACCCAATCCATTTGACTGGGAACCGCCTTGGCTAGTGTGTCTTGAGATGCCCGTTATGCCTTAGCTGTCGCTCCTCATTCCGTCTGCTTCTCCACGCATGGTACTTCTTGATGCTTTTCTTCCACGCAAAGCGCCAGATGCTAACCATAAAGCACCAGGACACGGCATACATCGCCACACCCCCAACCTTCACGAACCACTTGGGGGTGGGTGAGACCATTTCGCAGAAAAGGAGGTGAGCGCCCACGCCGATCCTCACGCCCGTGAACAGAGCCACAAAGAGGAAGTCCACCACGTCCCCCGTGAAACTGTGATAGTGGCCAGTTTCCCGGAGAAACCATCGCATCTGGAGCAGCGGGTTGGTGATCTCACTTCCAAAGAGAACGGCGTTGACCTCTGTGCCCGACTCCCCAAGCGCTAGGGCCATGATGATCCCCAAGATACTCAGTGTGTGATGAGCCAGCATCAGGGCGCCCTCAGATTGGAAATAGATGCACCAGCCCAAGTCGAAGATGAAGTAGCCCAAGGTAAGACATAGAACGTGAACTTGGAGAGGTGTGTTCGGAGAGCCTGAAACAGATCAAGACAGAAGACAACATGGCTAGGAACTGGGCCACCGCCATAGGGGTCCTCTGTCACTGTCTCTCCAACCTTTCTGAACCACTAAAGAGGCCAAAAGCAGTGACGGACTCGAGCTTTGAAAAATGATAACAATAAAATCTAGCCTTATGATCTCAGCACTTGGGTGGTGGAGGAAGGATGGGGCAAGGCCAGCCTGGGCTATACAGGGAATCAGGGCCAGCCTGGGTTACATGAGAGCCTGTCTCCAAAAGACAAACAAACCAAGTTAGCGTCTACAATGGTGGTCTTTCTTGTTTTGCTTTTATTTTTGCTTTTCGAGACAGGGTCTTCCTGCTACTTGCTATATAGCTACAGCTGGCCTGGAACTTTTAGCAGTCTCCCTATTTCAGTCTCCAAGGCTGTAGATTACGGACAAAGGCTACAGAGTAAACCCAATGCAAGCCTGGGCACTGAGACTCCGTCTCAGAAGAATATCAGGAAAGACAATAAAATAGTAATAAAACCTCAAAGACTTCAATGAATGATTGTTCAACCACAGTATCCTTCCTATGGAAGAACATAAAACACTTACTTTGTTGTTTCAGTGAATATTCTAACTCCCTCCTTTTTAACCAGCTACGAGTCTGTTTCCAGACCCATGGGCCACTCTGTCATGCACGTCAGATTGATTTATTAACCTAGAGAATTAGGTTATTGGACACTGGCAACTGTAACTCATCATGAAATTAGACTCCAGGGAGAACTTCCAAAGTAGAGTGTCCTCTCGTCCAAGAACATGTGGTACAGAGACCCGACATATTTGAAATCACTAAGAACCCTCAAATAAAACACAAAATGTAAGAATTTATTTCATTTCAATTTGATATAAAGATTACAAATTTGAGGCCATCTTGGGCTATAAAACAAAATCCTGCCTCTAGGGGAAAAAAAAATCAACAACGAAGTTGTACAATCTTATAATCCCAGCAACTCAGCAAGCTTGGGTAGGAGGATTGTAAACTCAAGGCCATCTTTGACTACAGCGTGGGTAGCCAGACCAGCCTGGTCAACTTAGTGAGACCCTCTCAAAAAACAAACAGCCAAACAAACAGATAGATTGATAGCTATACAAACAAATAAATAAGAAAACAGAGAAGAGATCAAGTTCACAGGCTAGTATAGAACATTTGCCTAACATGTTCACAGCCCTACATTCAATCCCCAGTAACAAAAAAGGCAATAATAATAGTAATAATAATAATAATAATAATAATAAAAAGAATCCCAGCAGCACAAAAGGTTTATGACAAGCAGAAACCTAGACCCACACAATCTCAAAGTTGACAATGAAGATTGCAATACAAATTATTAGAATGGGGATTCTTCTTTAATGTTCCACACATGCATTTTTTTTCCAAGTCCCTAAATCATAAATCTCTTAGGAACTATCTCTAATGTCCCTTCTACCTACCTGGGTGAGTAAAAGGCCAAGGACCATCGATGAAGCCAATATAAGCAGAGAGGCCTATAGAGAGGACTCCGTGGGTGAAGGTCACCAGCCGACAGCTCCACTCACAGCTTCGGTGTTTGTTCAGGCAGCAGAAAGATGTATAGAGTGAGAGCCAGCCACCCAGGCTGCACAGCACCTGCACACACAGACCTACTGCCATCCTATGACAGAAGAGACCAAAACCAGGAGAACAAAGACATGTACCCCCCTCCCCAAGAAAACAGCAGAAGCTCATTTTGTGCAGATGCCCGAATTGCTATTATAAAAAATAATATGAAGACAGGGCCTGTACGGATACGGAAACTCTTCACTCCATACGAATCCAAGACTTTTCTGAGCAAATGTGGCTGCTTTGTTTATAGCTCCAAGCCCACTAGAGATTCGATTTTGGCACCCGGTGAAAGTTATGAACTGGAAACCAACAACTGTCCTCTGAACCATTAAGGTAACTCCACACTCAACTAACGATGACCAACTACCTATAAATAATAACCTTTCAGAGATTACCACAGTCTATGAAGCACCTGTATCTAATAATGTGCTCACACTTCACGAATCCCAGCGCTAGCCAGGTATTGGTGTGTGCCTATGATCCCAGCTACTCAGGAGGCTGAGTTGAGAAGATGTCAAGTTTAAAGACCAGTTTAGTTTACATACCAAGCTCAAGACCAGCCTGGACTATTTACAGAAGCCATGCCTCAAAATAGACTGAGAAAGGACTAGGAATACAGCTCAGTGGTGGGGCACCTGTCTTTCACGTGTGACACCTTAAGTTCAATCCCCAGGATCATCACACACACACACACACACACACACACACACACACACGGGAGTGAAGACAGCTCAGTTGGTAAACATGAGAACCTGAGTTTGAACCCCAAATCCATATAAAAAAAAAAAAACCCAAGCATGGCAGTACATGCTAGTAACCTCAGTGCTGGGGAGGTTGAGACAGATGAATTCCTGTGGAGAAACCCTATCTCAAAAAGCAAGGTAGACAGGGACTGAGGAATACCACCAGAGGTTGACCTCTGGCCTCCGTATGCAAAGCTCTCATAAATAAATAAATAAATAAATAAAATACCACTTTGGTTTCTGCTACAAGTCACATGACACCAGGTATTTTAATGTGGTTAAGCTGAAACTAAATTTGGCTGAGGTCTGGCTATGTGGGTCATAGGTTTATCAGGCAAAATCAAAACTTGAGGCAAGTGTAGAGAGTCAAACAAAGACTCCAGACGTCTTGGAAGGCACCCCAGCTCTATTATTTATCAACAAGGAAGCAAAAGGATTTTAAAGTAAATGTTGAGATACCAAAATATCCTTCAGGCAAGAATTCAGTTAAACGTGAAGCAAAGTAGCTGGCGAAAGCCTATAATCCCAGCATTGGGGCAGCAGGATCACCTAGAGGGGCAGCACAGCCTGGTCAACACAGAGAATTCCAGGCCTGATAGGGCTACACAGTAAAACCTTGTTTCAAAATGACAGACAGACAGACAGACAGACAGACAATAGATAGATAGATGGATGGATGGATGATAAAGTCAGAAAACTTACATTTTAGAATTTTTGCTTATACGTTTAAACAATAATCAACACTGAGTTACTTTAGACATACAGAAGAGACTCCAAAAAGGACCAACACGTCGTTGGTAATATACATTAGCTCCTTTGTTGAAAGTACAAATAAGAAAAGAAATCCCAAACACGTCAAGTACGCTTCTCATCTCTGCAGGAATTCTCTGCATGGCTGCACTTAACCGCTCACCCTTTTCTGACAAATGCAGACCAACACCCCTCAATACACGAGCCACTCCCAGGAATGTTATCCAGAGAGGGCTTGGGCAAAGGGCACGTTTTGTCCGGCTTTCAGGAGAAATCAGGTTCCCATTCCAAAAAAACAGTAGGTGTCTGTCAAAACCTGTAAGTGGGGAAATCTCTTTAACCTAAAGAATGTGTTTAAACTAAAATTAGGGAACAGGGAAAAAAAAATTTTTTTTTTTAAAAAAAAGGTCAATTCAGTTCTAAGACACATTTTCTGAAACTTCTAGGCCAATCTTCGGAGTAAAGGCCAGACATACAAAGTACCCGAGTGAAAAGCGCTGTCCCTCTTACTTCCTTTCAAAGGCCAGGGTCACTGGCCAGTAAGGCGGATCAGCTGATTGGGACTGGGCGATTAGTATTTTTAGAGTCCTCTTCTCTGAATCCTAATTCCCTGGCCCAAGAGAGAAAACAGTAGCCCATTTACAAACGCTCCAGAAAAAAAAAAAAAAAAAAAAAGCAGGCATTTGCAAACGGCAGACACAGCTCTGTGACCTTGAGCCTGCGTGTCTGGTGTGGGGTCTGGGAGGTTCCCAGGCCCTCGAAGCTCCGTGCCCAGGCTCCCCCATCCCGGAGAGCCGCGGCACTGGGCGGGCGCCTGGCTCCGGGCCTCCTGCGAGCTGCAGCCGGGGGCTCCGAGCCAGTAGCAAGATCGCATCCCCCGGAGGGACGTGCCCAACTCCTGGACCACGCCCGACTTCTAACCCGGATCGCCCCATCCTGGACCGTTATCTAGGCATCCAGCCGGGTGCCCAAAGCTTGGCGCCGAGAGGCCCCGACGCCCCGGGGCAGAAGAGCCCGCGCGCATCTGGCCGTCCGCCCGCTCCTTCCCCGCCTGCGCCAAGGGCAGGCCGGTGCCCATCCCTCCGGCGAGCGCGGTTACCTGGCGGAGCGCACCAGGAAGCCTCCGGCGCCCCGGCGCCCACAGCCCAGGGCCCGGATCGCGGCGACAGGAAGCTGTAGAGGGAGGGGGGGAGACGAGGCTGTGACGGCGGCGGAGGAGGAGCCGGGGGTCTAGGGGCACCTGCTGGCTGGGAGGACAGAGCGCAGAGTGAATGCTGGGCCAAGGAAGGGAGCGGGATGGAGGGTCCTACTTTGGATAGGGAAGGGAAGGATGATCTGTTGTTCTTGTTTGTTGTCCTGTTTAAATCATTGCAGGATTGTAGATGGAGAGTGTCTGGCTTTTTAGTAGTGGAACCTTAGCCTAACGCATA
This sequence comes from Grammomys surdaster, assembly GCF_004785775.1. Lineage (NCBI taxonomy): Eukaryota > Metazoa > Chordata > Mammalia > Rodentia > Muridae > Grammomys > Grammomys surdaster. The sequence goes on along the minus strand of NW_021605583.1, from coordinate 7,509,601 downwards.
AGGCCCTGGATTCAACCCTTAGTACTCTTATCGCCGTAAATCTTGATCCACTCTGCCATCTGTGAGATGGAACAGCCTCTTCCCTGAGCGTGTGCTTGCGTACCTACTAAGACCGTCTTTGATCTCCCACTTAAATCTGAAGGGTGAAACAAGCACACTGAGTGTCAGAAAAGTACTTAGGCCTGGGAATTACCCTGATCTCTTTTTAGCACTAACCCTAACTAGGTGTAAACCGAAACTACGTTTAAAAGTAAGCGGTTGGAGAGATGGCTCAACAATTAAGAGCCTTGGCTGTTCTTGCACACACGGGACTAGAGTTCCGTGTCCTGCACCCACGCACACAAATGTCTTTAACGCTAACTCCGAGGATCTGATTCCCTTTTCTGGGCTCTAATGACAGCAGTCATGTGTGCACATGCTTGTAGACCCACATATACACTTCTTTAAAGTTAATTCTGCTTGGTATGCAGTTGGGCCGGTTAAGTCCTCCTTCCTCAGCCACAGGATGGCGCGTGAAATGCCTCTCTCATAGATTACTAATTCGAAAAGGTTACATTAATAAGTGCATAGAACATTAGCCAGAACGTGGAAGTCCATATACATACCATCTATTGTCTTTATTTACCCTTAAAATATTTTCCCCAATACTGGGATTAAACCAGAGGCCCCAGGCAGGCTAGACAAATGCTCTACCACTATTCCCTGTATTCCCGGGCCTTTATATTTTATTTTTGGACAGATCGTTAATTCTCTCCGGGTCTGAGGATAGTGAGTTTGAAGAAGTATGAGCATAATGTTGTTGTACCTTCCTGTAATCTCAGCATCTGGGAGCCTGAGGTAGGAGAATTGTAAATCAGAGGCTAGCCTGCGTACTTTGTTTCAAAATTAAAACACACACAACCCAGCCGGGGTTGGGGCTCAGCTACAATGAGGTGAAGCGGGGAGTCTGGCTTGTTGATCAAGGCTGACAATGATGGGGTGCTAAGGAACCCGTAAGTGAAGGTCTTTAGAAGAGATGTGTTTTGATGATGTGTAGGAATTGTAAACGGCCGGGCGGTGGTGGCGCACGCCTTTAATCCCAGCACTTGGGAGGCAGAGGCAGGCGGATTTCTGAGTTCGAGGCCAGCCTGGTCTACAAAGTGAGTTCCAGGACAGCCAGGCCTATACAGAGAAGCCCTGTCTTGAAAAACAAAAAAAGCCAGTCGGTGGTGACGCAAGCCTTTAATCCCAGCACTTGGGAGGAAGAGGCAGGCAGATTTCTGAGTTCGAGAGTTCGAGGCTAGCCTTACAGAGTGAGTTCCAGGGCTACACAGAGAAACCCTGTCTCAATAAACCAAACCAAACCAAAAAAAAAAGGAATTGTAAATGTTCTCATGTTGGATCACTGATTGTGCTAACCCTTCAAAGGTAAAGATAACACTGTTTTTGTCTGTTTCCCTGGAACCTAGTATGGTAGAGGTAAAATGAAGGTTTGTGGGTTGAATTAATGAAGGAGTAACTCCGTTGGGATGGTTCACATCTGTAATCCCAGCACTCAGGAGGGGGAAGCAAGAAGACTAGGAACTCAATGTCATTCTCGGCTACATAGCAAATTCAAGCCAGTTTAGGCCACAGGAAACCTCTCTCAAAAGGAAGAGAAAACAGAATTAATAGAAGAAAAAAAAAACACTCTGCATTCGAAGCAGCACAGGTGACTTCCAAACCTCGTTGGTCATCAGCACTGCTTGGAAAGTGGTTTCAAAACACCCCATGTACTGACTACATCTTAAATGTTGTGATCCGGGAGGTCTGATGTGGGGCAGGAAAAAGTGTGTTTTAAAATCTGCCTGGGCTCATTCAGAGGATTAGCCACACTTAAGAGCCACTGCCGTCAGAGAACCTTAGCTGTCTTGATGGCAGTGCCAGGTTATCTCCTTCAGCGGCTAAAAGGAAGCCTTCGGTGTTCTGAGCAAGACACTCATATTGCTATGCTTGCCCAGCTTCCACAGTTCAGTGTGTGGTCTGGGACCAGAGAAAGGTCACCAAGAAAATCAACATCTCCTACCCATCTGCTCGAACACACAACCCCAGAACCTAACTCTGGGCGTACTTTGGAATCTGCATTTTTAACAGTGGTTCTCTGGGAGTGCTGAACATTGAACCTAGGGCCTTGGATATACCAAGTGTGCCACTGAGCTACTATATCCAAGCCTTGGGCAGCGATTCACAATCTCTCAAAATAGAACTATTTATAAATCTCTAAATACCAGTGCCAAACACACCAAAACAAGAAAATCCAAATTATCGGTGTAGACGTCGATTGGTGGTGGCTCCCCAGGTGACTTCAGCTTGCTACCAAAGTCAAGCACAGGTGCTTCAGAGGCATTCGGCTAAAATCAGTTAAAATCAGTGTGAGGGCAATTGGAGAAGACCTGTTAGAAGCATCCTGAGAGAGACCAGATATCAGTGAGATCTGAGACACAGCAGGACTATAAGCAGCCCTAACCCTTTGTTTGGTTTTGCTTCAACATTTTGTTTTCATTCCAGTCTGTTGAGCTGGGACTTTCTTCTTGCTGCCTCTGTGTTCTGCAGAAGAACAGACTGTTGAGGACTGAAGGACTCTACAGGTTCCAATGGGGAAGGTGTCTTTTCTTCTAAGGATAATGGATCTTTATTTAAAAAAAAAAAAGTGACTGGGGTTCTGAAATCAAGGTTTATTATTTGAAATGAAAAGGTACTGATTCATCTTTTTAAAAGATTTCTTATGTTTATGGGTGTTTTTGCCTGCATGTATTTCTGTCCACTAATTCATTCCTGTAGAAAGCAGAGCGTCCAGTCAGATTCTCTGGAACTGGAGTTACAGAGAGTTCTGAGATGACCTATGGTATGAGTAATCAAACCCAGGTCCTCTGCTAGAGCAGCCAGTGTTCTTAACCCACTGGACCATCTCTCCAGCCACCTAACCTATATTAGTTTATCTTCACTCTTATCTCCGCTCTCCTGAATCAGCAGTGTCCCCCACCCTTAGGACAAGCAGAGGACAGAGCTTTACACTAAGGTCAGCACAAGGACAATAACGACTACAGATGACGTTTGTAAAATGTTGTCATACCACACAAGCCATTGTTCCAAGTCCTTTGACTGTGGTCATTTATGTAGGCTCGAGTCTACCTTATAGTCTCAATTTGCAGTTGAGAAATTAAGGCACAAAGCTGGCCAAAGGTTTCCAAGGTGATATGCTAGGTAGAAAGGAGTTGGGCACGAACTCAGACACGATGATAGGGGACACGCTGAAATGTGGTACCTGGAGTCAGGTGGTAGCATCAGGGGTTCAAGGTTATCTCAGCTACATAGTGAGTTATTCCCAGCTTGGGCTAGCTGGACCAATTCACAAATTACCGTGTTTTTATTGTACATAGAAAGCTTTCTGTTTTTATCCAGACCTCATCTCAAACAACCAAAAAGCAACATTAATGACAACTGTCCCCGGGCAGTGGTGGCACATGCCTTTAACCCCAGCACTTGGGAGGCAGAGGCAGATGGGTTTCTGAGTTCAAAGTCAATCTAGTCTACAGAGTGAGTTCCAGGACAGCCAGGGCTATACAGAGAAACCCTGTCTCGGAAAACAAACAAACAAACAAAAGACAACTGCCAATACAAGAGAAATCTCTGCTTGATAATAACTCCCCACAGGTGTGTAGTATGTTTCTGCATTCACAATCAGTGAAGGGCTTCCTAAACTGTGAGACCCCACACATACACACATACACACACACATACACACACACACACACACACACAAACACACACAAGCCATGGAGGTCACGTAGAATGTGGGGTCACGGAAATTGTACATCAGTACAATTTGGTTTCTGAATGCCTACAGATAAGAAAGAATTAACACAGGGCTGGAGAGATGGCTCAGTGGTTAAGAACACTAGCTGCTCTTCCAGAGGGTCTTGGTTCAATTCCCAGTAACCACATAACAACTCACAACTGTCTGTAACTCCAGTTATAGAGGATCTGGTACCCTCACACAGAACACAGGCATACATACAGGCAAACACACCAATACACATACAATACAAATAAATAAATCTTTACAAAAAATTAACTCAAAGTCAAACACATAATTTCAGGGTGTCAGCCAGGTGTGGTAGGGTGGCATAGACCCTTAACCCCAGAACTCAAAAGGCAGAGGCAGGTGGATTGTTGTGAGTTTTATGCCAACCTGGTCTACATGGCAAGTTCCAGACATTTAGAGCTATATAGTGAGACTTGAATTTTTAAAAAAAAAATCAAGATTTTAATTTTTTATAAAAACAAGCAAATCCATTTCATTAGTATGCAAACTTGTTTGTGTATTTTCTTGTTTTTAACAGATTATTTATTTTATGTATGTGAGTACAATGTCACTCTCTTCCAACACACTAGAACAGGGCATCGGATCTCATTACAGATGGTTGTGAGCCACCATGTGGTTGCTGGGAATTGAACTCAGGATCTCTGAAAGAGCAGTCGGTGCTCTTAACCACTGAGCCATCTCACCAGCCCGTTTATGTATTTTCCCACTGGTAAGATTATTGTCCTAACTGGCAAAGAATTGTCTTAAAATAAATTAATAAACTTCTTTATGGCTCTTCTACCAGAAATGTTTGACTTATATACTATAAATATAATGCAGGGTATCTTGGAAAAGTTTCTCTGCTGAAAGAGGGTTTCAAGTGAATAAGTTTACGGTTCCCTAGTTTAAATTCCCTATGTGCGGCAGTATTTGAGACAAGGTCTAACTCAAGCCCTGACTCACTTTGAGCTCACTATGATAGCCAAGGCTGGCTTTGAACTCCTGATTCCCACTGCCTCAGTCTCCTGAGTGCTATGACTACAGGCATGTGCTGCCATGCTTGGCTTTAAGACTCTTACCTCCCCGATATGTGCAAGTGTCAATGCTAGTCATTAGAGACAGCAGATAATAGAACCACCAAGGGAGACAGAGGCATCCCAGAGACGTGCCAGAGGGTCCACAGCAGAGGGTCCTGTGCCTGGACACCTGGGGGTTAGTGGCGGGTTTCCTGATTGAAATTATCTCCTGAGTTGGACCCATAGTTCTTCCTTTGTCTTAGAGGGTGGTCATGGTGGCACGAACTTGTAATCCCAGTACCTGATTTCTCAGTAGCTAGGATTATCCTGATCTATCCTGTCAGGCTAACCTGTGCCACAAGGGACCCCTCCCTCCCCCCCAAAAAAAAAACCAAACAGACAAATAAAAGATCAGACAGAGGGCTGGAGAAATGGCTCAGTGGTTCAGAACACTGACTGCTCTTCCAGAGGACCCAGCTTCAATTCCCAGCACCCACATGGCAGCTCACAACTGTAACTCCAGTTCCAGGGGATCCAACACCCTCCCTCCCACACATGTATATGCAGTCAAACCACCAATGCACATAACAATAAATAATTTTTAAAAAATCAGCATCTGAGCTACATTGTAGTACTAGGCCATCTAAAGGCAAGACTGTGCTGTAAATAGACAGACAGACAGACAGACAGACAGACAGACAGACTGACTGACAGACAGACAGACAGACAGAAAGACAGACTGACTGACTGACTGACAGACAGACAGACAGGCAGGCAGGCAGGCAGGCAGGCAGGCAGGCAGACAGACAGTATGAAATGATCAGAATCCCTAATCTTTTTCTTCTTTCTTTACACTTCCATACTGGCTGATGTTGCTCTTAAGTGTCTGTCTCTTAGATGCTCCTAGATGAAGCAGCTAAAACACACACACACACACACACACACTCACACACACACACACCAAAACAAAACAAAATCCAAACTAAAAGAAAAAACCCTTCCATTAAACTTCTTTGGAATTATGAATTTTTGCAGAATCCTGCAGCTATGAATGCCGAGTCCACGCCCACCTGCAAGTTTGCTTCCACTGAACAAATGGGCAGTGAGTTAGAGGCTAGACCAAGCAAGCTAGCTCTAACTCACAGTAATCCACCTGTCTTTGACTCCCAAGTGCATCACCACCACCACCACCGTTGTTTATTTTCTATATACAATATGGACCAATGGGTGAAAGCCAGAGTCTTGGATGGTGCAGGAAATGGTTTTCAACAACTACCAGGGCAGGACGTCAAGATGAGCAGGACTGGGGCAGGAAAAGTTCAGCTTGGACCTACCTGTCAGCAACACACATGAATGTGCAGTGACAGTGACAGCTATGCACAGATTTGTTTGTATTGACAGTGTGTACTTTCACTAGACACTTAAATCTCTGCTGAGAACCCTTCTGCTGTCTCTCTGCTGCCCTCCACATGCGTTAGCCCTGCACTCCCAGGCTCAACCAACCTTCCTACCTTAGCCTCCTGTGTGATTGGTTGTCTGGTTGAGACACTGTTTCCTTGTCTGGCTGTCCTAGAACTAACTCTGTAGATGAGGCTGGCCTTGAACTCACAGAGATCAACCTGTCTTTGCTTCCCAAGCGCAGGGATTAAAGGCATGTGCCACCACTGCCCGGCTCAGACCATCTCTTTTCTTTCAAAAGTAACCACTACCAACAGGACTTCCCCCACTTTGTGGCACAAAACAGAAGTCTAAATATAAGCCGCATCCAACACCAACAACAGTAGACACCTGATGATTTGTGTGGAGGTTTCCCACGTGGGTGTTATTATTATTTACAACAAATGTTTAATCCTATGATGGCTAATTTTGATTTGCAAATTGATTGGGTTTTGAGACATTGGCAAGGCACACTGCTGTCTATAGTAATGTTTCCAGAAGAAGTCACGAGGGCTGGGACATAAGGAATGAAATAATCTTCTGATAGAACCATAACATGATGGCATTAGTGGAGGCTGGGGATTACTTAGGGGAAGGTCTTCTAGGCAATGTAGCCATCTCGCCTTCCTGCAAACCTTTTGTAGTTTCCTCTCTGCGATGTTGAGAGTTCTTTCACTCTGCCTTGCCCTTCCAGCTGTGATAGACACCTCTGAACCCATAAGCTAAAAGAACTCTTTCCTGCCTCAGATTCCTGTCAGGCATTTTGACCACAGCTATGTGACAGTAACACAAACCCCGACCTGTCTCTCCTCATCAGCTGTTACAGCTGTTTTCATCCCCACAGATCAGTGTTTCGATTAGGAACTGCAACTATATACTTTTTTAGTTAAGTTATGTGGCTGGTTGTGGTAGCTTCCAGGACTGTGATCCTAGCATATAGAAAGCCGAGACAGGGGGATTGCAATGAGTTTGAGGTCAATCTGGCTAAATAATGAGCTTGAGAAGAGCCTGGGCTACAGAGTGAGACCCTACCTCGAAAAAACAAAAAAACAAACAAACACACACAACAACATAAAATCCTACCACCAACAAAAACTAACCTAGCAAAAAGCTCAACAATAACCTTCCTACCCTTCAACCGTCTAGCTACATGGAGGTCAACTTCTCAAGCTGATATACACAGTCAGGAAATTAGTCTCTGTGTTAAGCAGCTTTTGCTTTCATTGTAAATCACAACAGCCGAATAGTCAATATTTAGGATATGTGAGATAGATTAGCCTTGGCATCTTCAAGTGACATGACCTGACATAGTCACCATACTTCTTATAAAATGAGGAACAATCTTTCACCTCCTTGGCTCCCAAAGCAGGTTTGTCCCACAGGGTAGGAATTTGAGTTGTTTGGGGGCATCCCCAGAACCCACTTCACATCCCATAGACATCCCCCCCCACCCCCCAAACACAAAGGCACAAAACACTCCTCTGAATATGTCTTATTAACAGTGGAATAGTTTATGTCATTGCTGTACAAATATATTTAGAAACAGAGAGATTCCATTGAGTCTCAACAGTTTCCTGGATATTCAGTCTTTAGAAAAAAAAAAAAGGGTACCATTTCTGGGATGGCTTTCATGTGACACACAGACCCACAGAAGGAGACTCCACTATAACATTGTCCCCAAAGTCAGCAGAACCCCAGCTCACGTGGGAACTCTGTGGGGCGTTCCACAGTTTGGTAGCTTGGTAGCCCTCCCCGTTTCCTAACAGAAGATAAAATAACATAGAGACATCTTCAAAATTCACACCTGAGTTAAACATTTTGCTGGAAAATTCCACATTGAAGAAGAAAGGTCACAGTGCAGAACAAGAAAGGACTATGTACAAGAACATGGCCATCACTCTTCTGGGGCCAGGAGGAGGGAGAGGGGACAGGACGAGGAGACCCACAGGGAACAGAGAAAACACACGCGTCCTTGAACTTGGGTACATGTGGGTAACAGAAGAGTACCCTCGGATGGAGCAGCCTGGCCAGAGGGGAGCTGAGCCATTTGTAAAGAGGACGGGGACTTAGTAGGAGCCAAGAATAGACACATTTGGTTATAGAAAAGGGAGTAAGGGCTGAAAGAAAATTGGGCAAAAATGGAGATTCCATGGGGAAACTGTGCTAATTTTTAACAAGATAAGGCTTTGGTGGAGACGTGAGATTTCAGTCTTTCCATAGAATCTGGGATCGGTTCAGGACTGTGGCTGAGGTCAGAGTCAAAGCCATAACCTACCCTCCTTGCAGTTTGGCACACCGAGCAAAAGGCTATCCCAGAAGCCCACGGGTGAGCTGAAAACTAACAATGGCAGAATGCCCTTTCTCCAAATGGTGAAGGCATCAGGAGAGCACAGAGGGGGCCACGGCAAGGCAGGCGAGCACAGTAAACTCCCAGGGGGTGATCGAGAGCCCAAGGCAAGAGCGTGGCCTTTGGTCACAGTTTGGTGCTCTGGAGGCTCTGGATCCAAGAGAAGGCAAGATCGTGGGTTTGCCCTTCAGCAGCAGCCGTTTCTCCCACTCTTCTCAAAGTATCTGTCCATATGTGGAAGGCGTGACTCTCTTCCTCCTGGCAGGAATCAGGGGCCAGGTGGAACGGGAGGACATTTTTGGTCTCAGTGGAGGTAGGTGGGATGATTCCAACGGTACCATGATCTGGAAGGAAGAGGAAAAAAGGCCAGACTCTGAGTTACAAACCTGACAGGAAGGACAAGGTAGGGAGAGATGAGTGCTAAACAGGCAAGCAAGGGGATCCTTAAGGGGTGAGGGAAACATTCTGGAAAACAGTAATGGCTGCACAACCGTCTCAACTTTATGGTCTATGAATCATATTTTCAATATTAAACTATTAGAATTATTCGGGTCTCCTCACCCCCAGGAATTTTGACTCGCTAGGCTATAAAATATCTAGATGATAGAAGCTAGATGCCTTGCTGAACTAACCGGATTTGGGCAAGTGGGTTCATTGCAAGTGGATAATCTGTCACCCAACTTGGTTTGTTTGTGTGTTTAAGAGAGAGTCTCTTGCCTGGCAATGGTAGCACATGCCTTGAATCTCAACACTTGGGAGGCAGAGGCAGGCAGATCTCTGAGTTAAGGCCAGCCTGGTCTACAGATCGAGTTTCAGGACAGCCAGGGCAACAGAGAGAAACCCTGTCTCAGAAAACAACAACAACAACAAAAAAAAAAAAACAAAAGAAAAAAGACAAGGTCTCATTATGTTTAAAACAGGCCACCTCCAAACTCAAGGTCCTCCTGCCTCAGCTTCCTGTATGCTGGGATTACAAGTGGGTACCATCATGACCAAATTTCTTTTTGTAAGAAAAAAATGTATGTGTGTACATCTGTGTGGTGGTTGGACTAGGTTTGGCTCCCCATAGACTCATGTATTTAAATGCTTAGCCCATAGGGAGTGGCACTATTAGGAGGTTTAGCCTTGTTGGAGTAGGTGTGGCCTTGTTGGAGTGGGTGTGGCCTTGTTGGAGGAAGTGTGTCACTGTAGGAGTGGGCTTTGAGGTCTCATATATGCTCAAGCTCTGCCCAGTGTGGCACACAGTCTCCTTTTGCTGCCTTGGGTTAAGATGTAGAACTCTCAACTCCTTCTCCAGCACCATGTCTGCCTGGATGCTGCCATGCTTCCCACTAAGATGATAACGAACCAAACCTCTGAACTGTAAGCCAGCTCCAGTAAAACGTTTTCCTTTGTAAGACCTGCCTTGGTCTCTTCGAAGCAAAGAACCTTAAGATAATCTGTGTGGCCAGAGGACAACCTTGGGTGTCATCTTTAGGAATGGCACCCACATTATTTGAGATAGGCTCTCTCAGCGGCCAGGAACTCAAAGGCCTCCTCACTCCTATTCCAGCACTGGGATTATAAGTACACTGCCACACCTGGATGTAGCTCTGGAGTTCAGACTCAGTCTTTGTGCTTGCATGTTACCAACTAGACTGTCTGCCCAGCCTCCACACCTCTGTCCTCTTCTGCACCTGGGCAAGTTCTCCTGGCATCCCTTCTAAGGACACTTTTCCAGTAGTTTATTCACCTTGGGAGCTAAGGCCCGTTATACCTGCAGACGCCCAGGTCTAACTGGCAGACAAGGCCCGGCAGTACTTTTTTGTCTCCCTGTACCAGCCACACCTGAAGGCCAGAATTGGTCAACGCCTGAATTCCAGACTCGGGTCAGAACGTCCTGGGACTGGAGTTCCTGGTATGGAGGGCTCCTGAGCCGAGCAGAGGACCTGATCACCTCTCACGTGAGCGTTTGGAAATTTCCACCATCAAAGTGAGGATGGAAATTTTGGCTTTGTTGACATCAGCCCCTGGCCAGGACAGCTCACTGGCTACAGCTTCTTTTTTTAAATCCCCCATCCCTGGGGGATGTAGTCCAATCTCCCTCCTCCATCCATCCCTACTGCTACCCCAACTTTCTGTTTCCAGTTCTCGCCTATGGCATGAGTCCAGTTCTTCACATCCCCCCACCCCCAGCCTGCCTGATGCCTCCTCACTGCCCTCTACTTACCCTGAGGAGTTAAAGCCGGAGGAGGAGGAGTTCACTGCTGCTTTGGAGTTATTTTGAGATGCTGTGGGGCTGCTGGCATGGAGTCCTGAGCCAGGAGACGAAGGCCTGCTGTTGTTCCCAGGGGAACAGGACGACGTCACTAAGGACAAAGAGACACAAAAACAAAGCCAAAATAATGCTGCTGGGTCTGGGGACCTTCGTGACACAGCCCTTCCAACACACAGTTTCCTGATGGAATCTCCAAAGGGCACCCTACCCCCACCCATCTACCCACCTCCCACCACGTCAATAGCAAGGCCCACCCATGAGCCCATCCTTGGTGGAGCCCTCATTTCAAGTGCTCTCTGCAACCCAGGCCCTCAGAGTAGCGTGGCTGGTTCTGGCAGTCCAAGACTTGCCAAATGCAGAGGACAGATGCCAAAAATTATCCTACTGTGGGACACACCCTGGGCGGGAAGAGAAGAGAATATGAGGCTACAGAAAGGAAGAGGTACGGGAGGAAGCAAACCTGAGAGCAGAGGGACCGGTCAAAACCTCACATTCTCCAACTCCACAAAGAAAACACACGTGGTCCCCTTTAAGGGGACCTAACCTCCTCTGGGCCTGCCCTGGCCCACCCCAACACTCATTTTTATCCTCTGTAAAATGCTGGCTTTGGACTAAGTAGATATTCCTTGAGTTGAGAACCCCAACATGTGTTTCATGAACAGAGTGCCATATATTTTACTATTCAAACTAAGATTAAAAATAAAAAAGGACATACTGCGATTTACCCCCACCATTGGAGGAGCTATTAGCGATTCTAGAGAACAGCTGGACATATGGCCATCTTACCAAGCTCTTTGAAACACTACAGGTGCTCATGGAAAAATAGACCCCTGGAAACATGTTTAAAAACCCATCTTCCTCCGGCTTTCGGTAGAGCTCATTTTTGAATGCATTATACACCCTGAGTGCTTGCTAAGCCAAAGGGTGATCAAAGTTAAAAAACAAACACTTGTTTAATCTCTGCGTACAAGCATTCTCCAAACTTACGAGCTCATGGAACCCTGTTCTTTTCTATACAGGTTTTTTGATGTCTTGCGAGACACACTGAGGGAATGCTGATTTCGGTTGAGTGATTTCGGTTATTTTGTTTCGTTTGACACAGCGTTTCTCTTGGTAGCTCTGGCTGTCCTGGAACTCACTTTGTGTACCAGACTGGCCTCGAACACCCGCCTCTGACTCCCAAGGGCTGGGATTAAAGGTGTTTACCACTCCCTGGCCCTTTCAGTTTTAATACGTTATTTAGATTAATTGTGGTGTCTGGAACCCTCATCGGAAAGCTCACCTGTTCCAGGCATGGTGCTGTGCACAGGAGGGACTGAGAGGGAGCCCAGAGACCCTGAGGGAGAGACCTGAAAAACAAGAGAGGCTTGTGAATGTCCATGTGACATCCTGTTTCTTCTCTCAGGACACTGGGCTAGAGGCTGCAGAGAGCAGTCTGCCTTCATGATGACCTCCTACTCCCAAAATTTTCACCTTGAACTTCATAGGAAGACCAGTGGACTACGCCGTACGAGACCAACTTCCGGCCTGCAGCGGAAGCTCCCTGGTACAGACACAGACCACCCCCTCTTCTGCTGAGGCCCCTGGCAAAGTTTCTCCGGTAATGTCAGGCTGAAGGCTTGCCCAAGTCCCCCGGGGGTGGGAGGAGCATGCCTGTGAGATCCTTATCCTGGCAGATGCTGCCGGCTGCCTGCTCCGATTGTACTTTCGGCGCTTGGGAGACTGAGGCAGGGGATGGCTGGGAGTTAAGTCAGCTCCTGCTACATAACAAGACCCTGTCCAAGGGAGAAGCGAGAGGGGGAGGGGAGAAGGAGAGAGGCAGACAGGCAGGTAGAGACTTAAAGTGCTTGACTCTCAAGCCTGAGGACCAGAGGTCAGATGTCCAGCAGCTATGCAAAAGCTAGGTACAACAGTCATAGCCTGTCATCCCAAGCTGGAAAGACAAGGACAAGAGGACCCAGTGTAGCCAAACCAGGGAGTACCAGGCTCAGTGAAAGAACCTATCTCCAAAAAACAAACAAACAAAAAAACAAGTGAAAAGCTATTGAGGAAGATATCCAACATTGACTGCCACCCCCACAACTCACACACATGTACACACACACACACTCACATGGAAGATGCACAGTTTAACCTCCCTGTTCAGGAACCTAGCCCCTCGCTATGATTATCCAAAAACAGCCTAGGACAAGAACAATAAGGAGCAGACAGATAGAGGTGGGAGACCTGGCTCTGCCATTCACCGCCTGTGTGACTGTGAGTAAGATATCAAGCCCAGGGAGGCTTGGTTTTCTCATCTGTGAAACAGCGGCAGCACCTCCCTGATATTTCTTTTAATTAAGATTTAATGAGATAATGTCCATAAAGCTTCCAACCCTGCGGCTGGCAGAGAGCACCAGCTTTGTTTAATGCTAGTTCCCTTACTCCCTGAAGAGAGGGCTATGGACTTCTGCTTCTCTCTCGGTGTCCTTTTCGCTCCACTTTTGAGCTGAGGGCCGCAGAAGTTTAACTCTTTTGACCTTTCTCATGTTGACCAGGAAGCTCTGAGCAGCATCTTCACAGGACAGGGATGTAGACGCTCCACTTAGGGAGCTGCCATCTGCTAAGGTCCTCCCTTCCTCTGGAACAGCCCCTCCAGTGATGACCCTTCTCCAGGCTTCAACTAACATTTTACAATGCGTGTTCTCAGTGGGCAGGGCTGTGAGGGGTAGAGGCAGGGATGGGGCAGTTTGGGAGGAGCAGCAGAGCATCGACAGATGCTATCAATCACCTCCTCCCCTCCCCTCTCAGATGCCACACCCAAGAAATTGGTTGTTTTCAAATAGATAATAAGGTAGGCAGTCACTGTCATTAACTCCTTCCATTTCCAGGTAAAGACAGGCTATGCATCTGTAAACATGCATATGGAGGGTTCTTTACTTTATAGACAAGTTTGTTTTTTTTTTTTTTTAAAGCATGTAGTAGCAAAATGGTGCCAAACTGATCTGTGCAATTATGCTGTCTGTGTGTGTGTGTGTGTGTGTGTGTGTGTGACAGAGGCTATGTTCTTATGCTTGCTAAGCTGGTGTTATACATAATTAAGCTACATACATCTTCCAAATCCCTCTAAAATGGGGTTTGTTCATTTTTAAAAAGGTTTTACTTTTAATCATGTGTCTATGTGCTCGTGGGGGAGGGGAGGTATGTGCATGTGACTGCAACACCCGTGGAGGCCAGAAGAGGGCATTGGATCCCCTGCAGCAGGTAGCTGGGAGCAGAAACGGGTGTTGGAAACTGAACCCAGGCCCTCTGTAAGAACAGTCCGAGCTCTTAACCACTGAGCCATCTTTCCAGTGCCAGCCCTTATTAATTTATTCTTCTAACTCAACTATCTTGAGGTTGCTTTGTATGAAAAGCAAAAGACACCAGTTTTTAGTCCATCAAGGTGTGAGGATGGGACCTGGAGAGATGGCTCAATGGTTAAGAGCATTGTCTGCTCTTCCAGAGGTCCTGAGTTCAATTCTCAGCAGCCACCTGGTCGCTCACAACCATCTATACTGGAATCTGATGTCCTCTTCAGCCATGCAGGTATACATGCAGATACAGCACTTAAATACATACATACATACATACATACATACATACATACACACATACATACATACATAAAATCTTTAAAAAGAAAAGACAGAAAAAAGACAGGATCAGAATACATTCTCTACCCTCTTGTGATATCTGGTGTGGAACTTTGTCTTCCAGACATGACGTGGCCATTTTTATGTTGAAATTCTTGTTTTTCCAAAAAGATTTCTTTAGATTTATGTGTACGGGTAGTTTGTCTGTGAATTCCTGGTACCTGTAGAAGATGCCCTGAATAGTTTTAAACTGCTATGTGGGTGCTGGGAATCGAACCTGGATTCCTCTGGAAGACAGCCAGCGCTGTTAACTTCTAAGCCACCTCCCCAGCCCCAGCTTAAGGTTCTTTAACAGCACACCTTCCCACAGGCTGTTCCTTCTGCCTCCTGCAGAACTACTCTCGCTAACTCACCACGTCCTTCAAGCAAACCACGGGCTCCCCACTTGTGGCTGCCATGCTGACTTGAGTGTCTTTTCTCTGCATTCCCATAATGCTCCTGTGGGACTCCTGTCCAGCTCTCACACACACTTGGTTCTACTTCTCAGGCTCTTCCTCCTCTGGTTCTTACTTTCAGTCGGCTGATGTCACCCAGGTTTGGAAGAGGACCTTTCTCTTTCTTCACTTCACACAAGTTCCATAATGGTGCTTCTCCTCGCCTACGACTTCAACTGCCACCCGGTATGCTTGTGACACTCCCAATCCATGTCTCCATCCCGGCTTCTCTCCTGACCTCTGTGTCCACCATTCCAAGTCTCTAGGGACAGTTCCACTTAGGTGTCCTGCAGGCCTACATCATAATGATGCAAGGAAGTGGAGTACTACCTTTGCCCACTCCAAAACCAGCTGAGCCTGTTTGATTGGTCCACACATACTGCTAGCATCTACCCAACCAGCCCAGCCTGAACACTCTGAGTCATCACAAGAATTCTCCCTCCGTCACTCTCCCTGCCCTGAGCCGGCTTTCAGTTTACTAACCAAGGCCTCCCGTTTATAGTTTTTGTTTGTTTGTTTCAGAGATAGAGTCTCGTGGAGCTCAAATGGGTCCAGTATTCTCTAAGTCACGAAAGATAACCCTGAACTACTGTTCCATCTCCCAAGTGCTGAGATTATACAGTGGGGCTGAGGATGGAACCCAGGGCCTCACATGTAGTAGGCAAGCACTCTGCCAACATTACACCCGTAACCCTTGTTTATCGGAACCCTTTGTTTATGATTGACATTTTTTCCTATCACCTGCCCAGCCATCAGTCCAGTCTCACTTTTCGACATTCCTCTGCACAGAACCACCTGCAGTTCCGTGGATGCACTGCATACTTCCCCCAACCCCCCACCTCACTGTCCTCACGCCTCCCCTGGAGACAGCACCACCCCGCACTTAACCTGTCTTTTGCAGACTCAATTCAGGCATTAATGACCTCCTTGGGGGGAGCCTTCCTAGCCACCCTCCCCAAGGTGTGTCAGCTGCTGCTCCTAAGTTGCTTAGAGACCCTGATGTTTACCTCTTGTTTACTTGTGTGTGTGCCCTTTGTTAGACACACAGGTCCTCTTGGACTAGAAATAAAGGGTATTCATCCTTCTCTCTCCAGTACTTGACATCAACGCCAACATAGAGCTGGCCCATAGCTATTTGGGGGTGATATCAACAATGTGGGAGTTTTTAAGTCACTGCTATGTCTTACCTAGCCTGCAGCCACTCTGGAATGCTAGAAGACTAGAGGACATCATTCTTTCTGACTCTTCTAGCAAAATTGTTCCAAAGATGGAGAACTCCATATCACTCACTAACCAGCACTTTCTAATTCCTAAACTTCCTTGTTTCCCTAGAACCTCAAGATGGTCTCACTCAGCCTTAGCTTTTCCCTGAAACACCAGAGGCTAAAACTTAATCCTAAGTAGGCACTGCCTCTTGGGTGCCTAGTCAACACGTCTAACGTCCTCATATCATAACGAACTCGCCATATATACCAGGCCGATCTTGAACTCACAGAGATCAGCCTGCCTCTACCTCCTGAGTGCTGGGATTAAAGGTGTGTGCCACCATGTCCAGCTCAATTTTTTTTATAAAAGGGTGGGGCCAATAATATGCATGGTGTCCCATGCCTATAATTCTAGTTCTCAGGTAGCTCAATTGATTAAGAGTGCTTGCCTGGCATGCAGGGAGTCCTGGGTTCCATACCTAGCACGAGAGAAATCATATGTCTTGGTGCACACTTATGATACCTATGAACCTGGGAGATATAGGTCATTCTTGGTTGGCTATGTAATGAATTTAAGGCTATCCTGGGCTACATGGGACCCTGTACCATAAAATGAACAAAACAAAATCAACAAAGCCACCTAGAAAAAACATGGCAGCGCCTTCCTGCCTGCTGTCCTGCTTTTTGGATCTGAGCCATTAGCACGTCTTATTGGCTTCACAGCTGAGGA
Organism: Grammomys surdaster; assembly: GCF_004785775.1. Taxonomy (NCBI): domain Eukaryota; kingdom Metazoa; phylum Chordata; class Mammalia; order Rodentia; family Muridae; genus Grammomys; species Grammomys surdaster. The sequence goes on along the minus strand of NW_021605583.1, from coordinate 7,492,678 downwards.
ATATACACATCCAGTCACTTCACTCTTATCACCATGGCTACCACCCTCCAAGCTTCCTCTGCTCTCAGCCTGATGGTTGTCTCCTGGCTGGTCTCTTGCTTCTACCCAGCAGCCCATGTCCCAGCACAGATGTCTGCATCTAAGCTTCTCCAATATTCCAGTGAACCGAAGTCCTGGGTCCTCTCATTGAATTCTAAGACCCTGGGGAGTCTGCTCCCTGCCACTTCTCAGAAGTCACCTGCTTTTTGCCCATTTTGCATAGACTTCCTTGCTGGTCCTTCCAGCTCAAATACCCTTCCCCTAGAGAGCTGCATATTTCATCCCTGTATGAAGTTTAGATTTTTCATTCAAATACCAGCCAATCAAACAGGTTATCTCTAGTCTTCCTGTTAAAAAGGCGCAAATATCCCAGTCACGTTGTGCACCTTTATACATGTTTATAAAACTTAGATGATGATTTGTTTATTTTACATATGTGTGTGGTTACGTGAGTGCCATAATAGCATGTGTAATGGTAACAGGACAACTTTTGGGAATTGCTTCTTTCCTTCCACTGTGGGGGTCCCAGAGATGGAAAATGAATCGTCAGGTTGGGCACCAAGCACCTTTACAGGTTACCCTATCTCAACAGCCTTGTCTACCATGTTTAATCTTCTCTGTATTATGCATATTTTATATGTCATATTCATTTGTTTATTCATGTACAGACTCTCCCCTACCCAGGAGCTACCACTCCCTAGGATGGAAGACTCTTAGCCTCTAGGTACAAGTCCACCAAGGGTTTGACAGTCAGCCTGGCTCCGCGCCACTTACCAGCCGGGAGTTATAGATGGGTGGCTTGACGGGGGTGGCCACGGGGCAGTTGATTCTCTTCTCCTTTTGTCGTCGATTGCAGAACCAGACTCTTACCACCTCCTTCTCCATGGACAACTGCTCCGCAATCATGGAAATCTCTTCGGAGCTGGGTTTAGGGTTCTTTAGAGACAAAGGGATAGGGTGTGGTCAGGAGACAGAAAGAGGCTCAGGAATTGGAGGTGAGGGTCAGATGTTCCAAACACCAAGGATCGAATATATGGGTCAAAGGCCTTGGATTCAGACCAAGGGTGGAATACTGGCTTTATCCCGTGTGTACTGAGTGTCTTTAGAAATCCCCTTTACCTCAGCACCTCAGTCTTTCCTTATATGGAATGAGACAACCAGCTAGCACATGAATGTAGGGGTTACAAGAGAAAGTATGTGTAGACCATCAAGCACAGGGCTGGTACAGGAGAGAGGAAACAAAAGATAGATCTCTCCCTGTACTCTTTCCTTGGGAACAGTTCCGTTGCAAGGCCTCCACAGGTGAATGATGAAGGGCAGCTGGACTCCTTGGGAAAAATGCATCCCTCTAAGTCCTTCCTCATAACGTCTCTCTTTACATCTCTTAGAAAATGAGGAGGCTGGAACTCTCAGGCCTACCATGTTCTGTGGGAAAGCTATAGGCAGTAGGCAATATGATGTCATCACTTTATCCTTCTGACCTGCACCCAGTCTGTGGCATGAGCCCCTTTCCCTCAGCCCGGGCATCTTCCTTTAACTGTACTAAGAAACCTAAAAAGATGGGAAACTCAACTCCAGTCATCCTGCTGGCTGGATGCAGCCATGGAATGCTGTCCCCGAGGCAGACTCATTGGTGAACCTGTTCCAGGGCAGCAATCCTAGCAGCCAGGACCTCCAAGGCTGGACTGAGGAGTTTTCAGTATCCAGGAAGGCTCTAGGGACTGCTACCCGAGGGATCTCTAGAGAGGATCTCAGGAGTCACCTGGGTATCCCGCTTCTCACCCCCAGCTCCCATGAGGTTCACGGCTTGCACATACTCCCTCAAGGATATGCTTTTGCTGTTCTTGAGAGTGTTTGTTCAGAATCTATAGCTAGAAGATGTCACTTAGAATATGGAAAGATTTGAAAACTTTTCATTTAAGAAAGTCATGAATGCGTGTTTTAAAAATAACTGTAGGACATTGTCTTAGGAAGTTACTGAAACTGACCTTGAACTCACTGCAGATGATGCAGGGCCTGGCATTTCCACCTTCTTGTCTCAGGCTCTTGAGTAGCTGGATTTGATATGCGCTACCAGGCCTGGCTGGTTTAAACAAAGTGTGTATGTGTGTGTGGGGGGGTCATTTAATTTTCTTTCATTGTCTGTCTGTCTGTCTGTCTGTCTGTGGTTTGTCTGAATATACATTTGAGTGCCTAAAAAAATAAATAAATAACTGTAGGGCTGGTGAGATGACTCAGTGGTTAAGAGCACTGACTGCTCTTCCAGAGGTCATGAGTTCAAATCCCAGCAACCACATGGTGGCTAACAACCATCTGTAATGATATCTGATGCCCTCTTGTGGGGTGTCTGACGACAGCTACAGTGTACTTACATATAATAAATAAATAAAAATTTAAAAAAAACGAAAAGGTTTGCCATTTAAAAAAAATTAAAAAAATAAAAATAACTGTAAGAAATAAAACAGTTTAGTTGATGAGGGAAAAAAAAAGATTGTGCAGTATAACCACCAGTGTAGAGATGTGTAAGGAAAAAGAAACACAAGCAAATGCTTTTGAAAGGCACGGCGAACTGGGGGATGGTGGCACAGACCTAACACTTGGGGACAGACTCAGGAGGAATGCTATGAGCTTGAGGTTAGCCTGGGCTACACAATGGGTTATATACAGGTCAGCCTGGGTAAACTCCAGTGTGAGACTATATCTTTAAACAGCAAAGGTAAACAAGACATAGACAGACAGACAGACAGACAGACAGGAAGCTTAACAAAAAATCAAGGCCAATGGGTTGTTTTTCCTTTCTCCTTTCCCTGTGTTTTCCAAAATGTTGACTGTGACCATTTATTCCATTATTTTTTTTAAGTTGAAACCCTTTAAAAAAAATTTAATGTTGGGTCTGGACAGATGGCTCAGCGTATTAAGAGCACCAACTGCTCTTCCAGAGGTCCTGAGTTCAATTCCCAGCAACCACATGGTGGCTCACAACCATCTGTAATGGGATCCGATGCCCTCTTCTGGTGTGTCTGAAAACAGCTAGTTTACTCATATAAAATTAATTATTAATTAATTAATTAAAAAATTATTGTTTATGTGTTTGGGAGTAGAGGGTCATACACCATGGCAAAGGTGTGTGGAGGTCAGAGGAACCTGGTTTCTTGAGGGAACTTTCTCTCCTTCTACCACGTGGATCTCAGGGACTGAACGTAGGTCATCAGGATTGGCTACAAGCACCTTTCATCCTCAATAATTCATCATCCAAGCTCTTAATTATTCTTTTTAGTTGAAAAGTAAAATTTGCTTCAAAAAAGACAGAGACTTATATAATGCCCTTGCTGTCTTCCATTACCTCAAATATAGAGACCTCCCCCCCAACCCCCACCACACACACACACACACACACACACACACACACACACACACACACAGAGTGTTCCATTCTTGAATCTTGCAGTGAGAGGGACCATGAGCCCCAAATAAATGTCAGAGACAGAGAAGTTTTCTGGAACTTTGGAAGGTCAGCATTCCTGGGCTCCCTGAGTAGAAGGGTGACTTGGCTTCTTCCCAGGCAGGTGGGGGACAGGGGAATGGTGCTCGGGGTCCTGCACTGAGCCCAGCTTCACGCGTACCCACCACGCAGTCGGGCCTACCCACTCCCGTCCAAGGATGCTGCTCACATCTTGAAATCGCTTTTCCAGAGTCAGGCGGATGTTCGTCTCGATGCTGGTCCGCTTCTTCCTCTTCCTGCCAAACACTTCGCTGAGAGTCGGGTAGGAGCTGGGTGTGCTTGCTGAAGGGTCTGACGGGGAGGACTCTGGAGAGAGGAGCAAATGAGGCTCAGAGATGGAGATGTGTGGCCCGTCTAGCCTGCCAGAGTAAATAAATCCGAGACTTATTGGTCCTTCCCATGGATCCTGCCCTGACCCTAGCAGATAATCCAGAATGGACCATGTGAGTGATACTATTAGGAGGTGTGGCCCTGTTGGAGTAGGTGTATCACTGTGGACATGGGCTTAAGACCCTTGTCCTAGTTGCCTGGAAGCCAGTATTCTGCGAGCAGCCTTCAGATGAAGATGTAGAACTCTTAGCTTCTCCTGCATCATGCCTGCCTGGATGCTGTCATGCTCCCGCCTTGATGATAATGGACTGAACCTCTGAACCTGCAAGCCAGCCCCTATTAAAATATTGTCCTTTATAAGACTTGTCTTGGTCATAGTGTCTGTTCACAGCAGTAAAACCCTAACGAAGACAGCCCATATCCTGCTTCTCCAGGATGCTCTGGGCAAATGTGCCCGAGGGCTCCCATCAGAGTCTCCAGGTGTTTGCAGTCACGGTTCAGGGATGCTCAAACATCGGGCCTGTGTGGGTGTAAGGGATGCGAGCAGGACTATGAGTCACACCACATGACCTATTTTAGATGCTCCCATCTGTGAGGACTGAGTGAAATGGGCTTTCTCTGGCACTTAGGAACCTATGCTAGTTCTGAGGCCATTTGTCCACAAGTGGGAGGTGAGAGTCAAGGCCCGTAAGGTGGGGTGAACCCATACTAATAATACTGCAAAAGCCTTCCCCCAGACCCCGGACCTTCAGACCATGTCTTCCATTTGGATGTTCCAGTGAAAGTTGTCTCCTAGGTGGTATGTCGAGGAGGGGGATGATTCCCAGGCTCTCTCCTGAGGGAGGGGACCATCCTGGCTACTCAGCCTACCAGTAGACTGCATTTACCAGTAGACTAGTAATCAATAACCTGCCCCTCCCCCCCCTTAACAGAACCTGGCCCTGGAGAGAGAGGCCTGTTCTTTCCCTCTCCACATGGGCTAGATGTCTCAAGCAAGGGCCACCCTGTAGCACCTACTCCCCTGGGCACACTTGACAACGTATGGAGTCAGCTGAGGAGATGAGGCAGGCACTCTGGTCAACGCCTAGGTGGAGAGCCAGGTTGCTCGCCTCCAGTGCCTCGTCCAGCCCCCAAAGACAAACAACTTTATTTAATCCAAATGTCAGAAGCCTTGCCCCCTCACTCTGTCTGCTGCTATATTCTCCCATTCATTATTCCAAATGCCCCACCCCTTGGCTTCTGCCCCTGACCCCTGGGTAGGCCTGTAGCCTGACAGAATCTATCTCCTGATCACCCTTCCTTCTGATAGGCTTGTCTGGTCAGTCCTCATCATGGCAATTGTCTGTCCTCTGACACCTGCTCCAGAATAGCCAAATAAAGACATGAAGCTAGGCCTGGGACTTCTTGCCTCAGTGAAACCCTACAGGGCCTCTTCCTGGTCTCCTGTCCTAGGCTGATCCCATACAATTTGAGTAAGTAAATTGAATCTGGCCTCTAAATGGCCATCTTGAAATGTAAATTAGCTCTAGGGTAGGGAATAGAATAGAATAATAGGCCAGCTGTCCTGGTCACCGATGAAGGGCCACCTCTGTTATGACATTTTTATCTCTGCTTGCCCGTCTCCTAGCTCTCACTTCTTGGTTTGTACCAGGCGGGAGAGGAGAAGTAATCCTCTCTCTTCCCTTGCCCAAGCCCCATCACACACATGCCCCGAGAAAGCGCGCAGTGGAATCTCCCAGGGAGGGGGGCCCTACTGTGCTCATTCCCCTGCCCCCACCTGCATCATTCAGCCACTTCTCCAGCAGCGGCTTGAGTTTACACATGTTCTTGAAGCTCAGATTGAGGGCCTCAAATCGCGAGATGGTAGTCTGGCTGAAGTCATTGCCGTACAGCTTCCCCATTGCCAATCCCACGTCTCCCTGTGAGAGGGAACGAGAGGGAGGGAGGTGAGGGACAGATGTCCGTTTCTTGCCTGTGTCCTCCACCACCCTAAAACTACCACACTGTCAGAGCCCTGAGCATCTGCCCACAGCCTTGCGCCTTCCCTGTCTTTTTTCCTCTAGGATACAAAACCGGCTTATTTCTCTCTTTGTACTCTGCTGGGCCGTACCATTTCCTGGTCTTTATTCCTCTATCTCCCTGATCAATACCTTCATTTTCTTCCCACTAGCAACCCGTACTCTATTCCCAAGGAACAGGATATAGTGCACTTGCTCCAAAGACGTGTCACACAACCCAGTTCTTCCAACTCGGGCTCCCAAAGCAAACCTGTGTGAAGCCAAGCTTAATACGCCTCTGCTTGAAGGTCTTGGCGAACTTCTCCAGCTCCTCCAGGTCAGTGGGCTCGTCATTCCCTCCGGGGCCAGGCAGATGCTTGGGCCCTGGCAAATGCTGAGGGGCTTCCAGGTGTGGCTCTAAAGAGGATCCTGACAGCCCAGGGCGTCCAACTGCCTGATAAGGAACACACACCACAGTGAGTTACAAAGACTCAACAGACCACACTGAGGTGTCTGCAGTTGTTACTGAAAGATTTCACTTAGAGAAAGTGACAGGGTTCCCTGAGCCCTGTTGTTGCAGATGGGTGGAGACGGAGATTAGCATTTCTGTGTTCTGGAACAAAAACTGGGTATCAGGGCAGACATAGAAAGAAGCAAAACCAGGAGGTGGTCTCTTTGGCTTTTGGTCTGTGACTCACTGACCCAGAGTAGGTGACTTCCTCTAGTCAGTTTTCCACCATAAAAGGAACTGGCAGGGTTGTTTACTGTGAGATCTGAGATCTCAGCTTGGGACAAATCTCAGCATGGGACAAGGAAAAGGTCATTGGCTTGGCCTGTTCTTTTCCATAGAAGAAAATGATGGAGGAGGCACACACAACAGTCACAGACAGAAGACAATGAGGGACATCTGGAAATCCAAGACATTAGTTATAAATGCCACTTTACTGTTCTCTTTAATGAGAATGCCGTAGATTGATTTTATGTGTCCTTTTTTTTTTTTTTTAAAGAAGGCTTTGTTATTTCTCAAAAACTACAATTCCCAGCACCCCAGGAAGTTAACCGATTCCTGGGCAGGTGAGACTTACGAGTTAATTTTGGGCATTACACACCATGTGGATTCTGGGAACTGAACCTAGGTCCTCTGCAAGAATATCAAGTGCTCTTAACCCCTGGGCCATCTCTCCAGCCCCTTGAGATATCTATTATTCCACAAAGATGGGGATGCAGTCCAGATCTTGAGGGTCAAGCACTGTGGTCCAGCACAGAGACTACTCACTGCCTTTATGGACAATGAGTATAGATCCCCTTGTCTCTTCTTTGCTTTATTTTTTTTTATTTTTTATTTTTTATTTTTTATTTTTTTTGCTTAGAGAAAGTTAAATCCCTTTCCTGTTCTGGTTTACCGGAGACCGTAATCCTCATGAAGAAGAAGATAAGGAGTCAGACACAAGTTAAGAAAGAGTTCTCTCCTCATTTTTAGAAGAGGGGTCTCCTAGATCAGAATGGCTAGAAACATCAAAGATGGGCCCTGCTTTGCAGATGAGGGTCAGGGGTAGGGGTGTGGGGTGGAGGGAAGTAGCCCAGACAGATCCTTGGAGCAAAGTTCTAGTAGCCCCTGAACATCCCTTTCGGTTAATTCACCTGCTATTTCATTTGACAAACTCACTGAACCACACCGTTGCTTCCTCCACTGTCTAATTATATCAATTTGATTTCGCAGAGTTCATTCATGAGTCCCTCCTTGCTCTTGTTTCTGTGGCTGTTGGTCAGCCCCTAGGAGGACCTTTCTACTTATCTATGCATAGATGAGGTCTCTTTGGGGTTCCCCAAGCGGGTCTTCAACAAGCAATACTACAGACAAACCATGGCACCCCGAGTAGAAGGATCTTAATCACCTTCTAAATGTCTCCTCTGACAATCTCTTTACGTTCTAATACTAGATGCAAGAGCTGGTCCTGAGTATACTCTAGAACCTCACAGTCATAGATTGGGGTCTTTAACCATGCCATGCTTAGGGTACAGCCGGAAGGAAGAAAAGTGTATCCTCCAACTTAGTTGGCCACATTTCTCTTGACCACTAGGTGGCGCTCCCCCTCTAGCTATCTTCCGTGGACATTAGGCCTGGGAAAAGCCAGGGTCCTTCAGTGAGCCTTGGGGATTTTAGTCCAGAGAACGAATATTACAAGTCTCTGTGGACATTTCTGGTCATCCCTTGTAGAAAAAAAATTCGTGGATCTGTGCAGGCAATTGATGTCCCAGAGGATCCCTGACAAGAAATAAGACTTTTATTTCCCACATATAATAGGTGCTCTGTGTGTGATCCACAGTGGGTCTGCATAGGGCTCTCCTGCTAGACCTCAGCCTGCTTGCCCCCAACATCTGCCCATTGCAGGGTGTAGTCACCTGAAGTGGTCCTGAGGTGAGATACTGGCTTTGATACCCCGCCCTTCTTGGGACTTGAGGGAATCTGGGTGGAACTGGGGGATACCAGCATCCCTGAATAATTGGCTAAATTCTGACAAAAGTGACGCCAGGGATTGAAGCTGCTGGCCGGCTGCTGGCCAGCCTGGGAGCGTCATTCTAGTGACAGGACACAGTGCCTCCTCCTTAGGAGTAGGTTGGGGTTTTCCCACGTACCAACAGGGAGAACCCCCAGAGTGAGTATCCTGCAAACAAGGGGAAGGCTGAAGAGCAGAAGTTTGCCCAGAGCTGAGACAATCTGTGAAGAATCAGCAGGGGTGGAGGGTAGCAGTTACCTGGGAGGCGAGGCCAGGCCCTGTCTGTGGGAGGAGCAGAGTGCCTTGTTGCTGTGGAAAGGAGAGAAGATTCGGCTGCAGACCTGAGTGACAGGGGAGGGACAAACGGACAAAGGAACAAACAAACAAACAAACAAAATCCAGGCCATTTGAGCTGAGCATTGAAACCACGCTACCTACCCCCTCCTCCTCCTGCTAACCTAATCAGGTCCCACAACCCACCCTAAGCCTGGTTGAAAAACCCTGTGGACACTGCCAGCAATTGCCACATACTGGTGGAGGCCAACCAGACTCAGGGATAAACAGCTGTAAACAGCAGTCCCCAAACCTGTCCTGCCTGCCTGCCTGCCTGCCTGCTTGCCTGAGAGCGCAAAGGCATAGGAGGGTCAACACACTCTCCCTGAGATCTGATTAGCAGGGTGAGAAGCCCAGAGAGAAGAGGACACAGGAATCACTACAGAGCCCCAGGGGGGAGCTGGTTATTTTGATCTGCCTGCGAGGGAAAGCAGCTGGGATGTTTAGGCCTGCCAGATCTGTAAGGACAGAGCAAGCAGATGGTACCATATTGCTGGGAAGAGTATTGGGTCATTGGTCAGAGGCTCCTGGAGACCAGGTCATTAAATTCATGGGAGGGAGGGCTGGGAGCAAAAGGAAGGCCAGATGCTGAGGCCTTCAAACTCCCTTGGGCAGTGTGGATTCATCTACAGGCTACCTTGCCTAGGGACTTCCCTGTCCTTTTGTCCTCAGGAAAAAAAATGCCAAGAAAAGGCCCTGCCTGTCTGATGACTGTGGTGTGTCATTTCTGTCTTCTGATGGCCAGAGTCAGCACCCCTCACTCACAGCAGGAGGAAACCCCCAGACCAAAGCTGACAACAGGGGCAGAGAGCTCAGTCACTCGGCATAGACAAGTTCCTTGGCAAGTCTGCCCTTCCCAGGTGGTTCTGGGTCACTAATGTATCACATCTGCTAAAGTTGTCCCTCACGCTTTTTTTAGTCTCAAAAGGTCAAAAGGTAGGAGGGGTCTCGGAGGAACCCTGGGCTGGGAACAAAAAGGCTTGGGTATTAATTTTGCTTACACGGCATTCTGCAATGTGCAGCGGCTTATCGTATGAACGGAACCACAAACTCATCAGTGACCTTGTGGGGAGCTTTACTTTTTTATTTTCATAGGAGGAAACGTAAACTTGCAGAAATTACGTAAATTGTCTACAGAAATGCAGCCAGTAATTTTTTTTTTTAAGAAAAGAGTTTCTCTGACTTCACATTTTAACCTGTTTTTCTGTCCTTTCATTGGAGCATACATATCATTCGCCTAAGCCCATGCATTCTGTGCCTGGGTCACGCTCACACCACAGTACAGTCTTCCAGAAACAAGCCCTACTAATGCTTATCTTCTCTTTCCTAGTCCAGGGGCATGATGGGTACCGGGTAGCCAAAATAAACACTCAGATATGTTCCCATTCATCCTAGTGCTATTCCGAGACACCCTGTAAGCTAAGCATAGGGCCTGTGTCTTGGGCAGGTGCTCAGAGTAGGCTGTAAGCTACCTGGATTTCCTACGTCCAACAGCATTTTCAGCCTTGTTTGGCCTAAGTAAGTGGAGAGGCAAGCAGTACAAAGTGAGAATCTCGGAACACGGGGCTCAGACTGTCCTGGAACTTTCTAGTAGGTCACCAGCATGCAATAAGGCTATGTATAGCACAAGTGTGCTCTGAGGAATAAGTCAGGAAAACAACTCAACAGACTCCCGGGCATGTTAAGCAATGTTACCTAGTGTTAGTAATACTCTGATTTGTTTGCTCAGGGCTTCCTGCCAAAGACAACCAGAACCCATTTCTATAGCCTGTGGGAGGCACTGCAGTTCCATCCGGACAGAATCACAGCCGGGCCAATGGGAGGGAAAAGGGTCAAAGCCAGCAGACTTCCAAAGAACTGGATTCATTGTACTCATTTCCCAGGGAGCTTCGACTTCCTGTGTTACCTCCACCCACGTCCCCACCATTTGGAACCTTTAGACTCAGTTTCTATGAAAATGTAGTTCCAGCAAGAGCCTTGGCAGGAAGGAGAAACAGGAACACTGAATAGTCTGGAGGGACCCCACAGGGATCCCTCCCTAGGTCACAAGCAGAGAAGCTGGTCCTTTTCAGACAGGATTTCCGTACACTGCCCAGGTTGACTTTGAACTTCCCATGCAGCCAAGAGATGAGTCCCCTGCCTCCACCTCCAAGTGTGCTAGGTTTAAAGATAGCACTGTGCCTGGTTTTGTGTAATGCCGGGAATCAACCCCAGGGCTTTCCGTAGGCTAGGCAACCTTTCTATTTGCTAAGAGTTATTGCCAGCCCCAAGCTGGTTTTCCTACCAGAAGGGTGAGTAACATCTGTGACACCTCCGTGCCCAATAAGTAATAACAGCCTTTTCTAGACTCTGGTCAAGACTGTACAAAGCCCAGGGTACTTACCTTGCTGCCCAGGTGGGGTCTGGGAAAGCAGGAACTGGGATACAGACTGTAAATGGCCAGGGACCAGCACAAGTTGCTGGAGTGGATGGAGAGAAGTCATGTCCTGCATGTGGGGAGATGCACAGATGTCATACCGTCTATAGCTGGGGGACCTGGAGCCTGTTGCTCATATAGTCTCTGGGACTGCAAACTCTGGAGGGTGTGGGCAGTAGTATTCTTGCTTCGTGTTGCTAGGTGTTGGGGACATGTAGCACAGGCCATGGCACACAGTAAGTAGTTACTCCGTTAGTTCTGGTGTTACTCGGGCAATCATCTAACCAGTCCTTACAGCAGAGTTACTGAACTCTGTTCTCATGCTTCCATCTCTTGTGCCCTGACTCCCAACTGCAGATGCCCTGAGAGCCAATAGTAGCTATCACCCGAATCACTGAGGAATATCCTAAAAGCCGCAGCAGTCCTGACCATCCATTTCCTTAAACTATCCTGCCACTTGATTATGCTAAAAGCTACTCTTCAGTTCTTTCCTGTACCCGAGTCTTTCTAGAAGGTACTAGGGGATGGGGCAAATGACCAGTTATGTTCGTTGTTGTGTTGTTTGAGACAAGCTTTCATTCCATAGTCACGAGAGCTGCAAACTCACGGTGTAGCCCTAGTGGGCCTTGAATTTGTAGTAATCCCTCTGCCTCAGCTTCACAACTACTGGGACTACATGCATGCTCCTCCATGCCCGGCTCTGTTGTGTTGTTTTGAGACGTGGTTTCTTATTACAGAGCTTGCCCTGTAGAGTAGGCTGGCCTTGAATTGACAGAGATCCACCCGCCTCTGCCTCCTGTGTTCTAGGATCAAAGGCATGCAAGACCAAGTTCTGTCCCAGGCTTCCATTTTAATAAAGTCAATTTGATTAAACAGAAAGTCCATCACTCTGAGCCTCTCTTACTTGCTCAAGGCATAGAAATGACAATCCCAGCATCTGGAGGCTCCAGACCCCACATACGGCGGGGGGTGGGGGGGGATGTACATACAGTTAACAACTCTCATGGGATGAAGGAGGTGAAGGGATAACTACATATGTCGTTTTCAAGTATGTCTGGGAAAGTAGATCTTTCTCTCTCACGTGAACCACAAGCTCTCCTTAGAGGCTTTCATCCTAATGGCTTAGGTGGTCGGTCAATGCTCTCCCAACACCAGTCTCCACTCCAGTTCAGTTTTGTCATATACTCTTTAAAGGGCACAGAGAAGACCACTGTCTGTCACTGGAGGCCCTCGACATTGGACCCACAGCATAGACATTGAGACCTTTGTTTTTTTTTTAAGACTGGCTTTTGGTTCTGCAAAAGCAGTGATGTGTCCTTTGTCCCTCACCAGACCTCACTTCTGCAAGGACTGCTTCTGGAAACCCCACATACACAATCCTGGGCCTCCTCCATTTGCAATGGGGGCTCGTTGGATGGATTCACAGCGTACTAAGAGTAGAAACCCAGTATTTTGTAAAAGGGCTGGAATGAGCTCACCAGCCCAGTAGACACACCTGGGTCGATGGCACAGGCTGGCACCTACCCCAGACATTTGGTTTCCAGGCATCATGGTAGGTCCTTGGCTCAGATGGCATGGTCTGTGGGAAAGGGTCTGCTGAAGAGAGTCACCCAGATCCTCTGTCTTAATCTGCAAGTAAAGGGAGAGGGAGAGAGTGAGTCCTGGGCCTCCCTGGGAGATAGAAGCAGAATCGTGAAGAACAAAGCAGAAGATGAGTGGCAAGTCTGGAGAGAAAGAGGGTAGCAAAGAATTCCCTGGGCTGAAGGGATGGATGGATTCTAAGCGGACTCTCCAGGACCAGTCTGCAAGGCAGAGCCATCTACCACCACCACTTCCTTGCTGGTGCTGTGCAGACAGTACTTTTCCTCCTTGGAATGAGAAAGCCAGAATAGCATAGTGCCTCATAGAAAGAAAAAGCTTACATTTGCTCATCCATTTGCTATGCTAACCTTTAGCAGGTAAAGCACTTGTCACCAGGCCAGATGACCTGACCTCCATATATGTGCCAAGACACATGTCTATACACACACACACATACACACACACACAAGTACGCACGCACGCACACACACAAACAAATGAGTAATAAATAAATATAATTTAAATTTTGAGATGAGAAAGCTGATCCAGGAATGCGTTCCTGTGAGGTCTATGCTTGGGAGACTGAGATCAGAGGGTTTCTATAAGTTTAAGGCAGTCAGGGCTACATGGTGAGTTTTGGGGCTTGTGAAAACTCTTGCCTTAGGGAGACATAACAAAAGTCTGTCCTCTCCTTATAAGGCCACAGTGACGAACCAAAGTACGAGTCCATCAAAGTATGCTCTGGGAAAACAGTGGGTTTAATGGGCTTCCTTACAGAGCAGGAGAAGGAAGGGGCACACACAGGAGCATGAGGGACCCCAGAGCAGCCATCCTGGAGAGTCTTCTTCCGACATCGATTGATAATGGCTTCTCACAGCTGCATAGAATACCCCTCCAGTTAATTGTCTATGGTCTGTACACAAGCGCGCATGTACACGCAAACGCACACACTTGGGTCAGAATTACATACAACTGGTGGGAAGGAACAGAGAGAATGATATGAACCTCAGGTAAGGCACTAACGGCCCTCCTCATCTCCTCCTGGGTGGGAATGTCATCAGTCAACAAGCCTGATCTTGGGGGTCTCTTACACACAGTCTCAGCTGCTCTGATGACAACAATGGCTGCTGTGACTGAAGGCTAGCTCCGAGGACAGCATGACCCTGTCACAAACAAATAAAAACAAAACAAACCCAAACCAGAAAATAATCTTCAGTGGCTAGGTGCATGCATGCACTCTGATCACAGCATCTGGGAGGGTGAGGCAGGGGGGTCCCATTTGAACTCAGTCTGAGCTGCACACAAAACTAACCAACCAACCAACCAACCAAGAAAACTAACAAAAGAAAGAAAGAAAGAAAGAAAGAAAGAAAGAAAGAAAGAAAGAAAGAAAGAAAGAAAGAACACTTAGTAGAATAAATGTTTGTAAAACCTTTGCTTTTCCACTGTACTGGGCTATCAGAATTTCCTTTATGAGATGACTATGTTTCTAAATAGTATCTTTAAAACTCTCTGTCTCAAAAGAGAGAGAGAGAGAAGACCCGGGCAGTGGTGGCGCACGCCTTTAATCCCAGCACTTGGGAGGCAGAGGCAGGCAGATTTCTGAGTTCGAGACCAGCCTGGTCTACAGAGTAAGTTCCAGGACAGCCAGGGCTACACAGAGAAACCCTGTCTTGAAAAACAAAAACAACAACAACAACAACAAAACACACACACACACACAAAGAGAGAGAAAAGACATCCTTTAATAGTTCTCCAGAATCTGTTCTTTATTTCCATGTATAGATTACCATCAATGAAGCCCGTCAGGATTCTGTCCATTCATCCCTTTTCTCTACCTTCTCAGTATTAAGCTGCATCTGCCGAGGCCCTCTGGGTCTGCATGATTTTGGTGACAGGGTGGCAGTCTCCCTACAAGTAGAAGCATGCCTTCCTTCCAGGAGCCTGAGGGACCCTTGGTGATTTCCAGTTCTCTATCACCCTTCCACAAAACACACAAGAACCGCCCACTTCTGGGTTTCCGAGGAATCCCTGGGGAAGACAGGAAGTCCTGCCTGTGCCCATCCCTCTCCTATGCCAGGAACTACTATTCTCTCGGAAAAAGCTTAGGAAGTCCACTGGAAGGGGAGTCAAGTGACTTTGAAAGCATACAATATATCAAGGAATGAATGGAGAATCCACATAACCCTTCAAGATAGGCTTTGGTGGGACCGTCTGAAATAGATCAGTTGACGGCTGGTTGTTTTCTCCACAGATTAAAAACTCTGAAGAACCATGAGACACTGGCGTAAACCACTGTCTTGGTCTGTACTGGGATTGTCACTGATAGCTTAGAATCCTTCCTGTTGGGTATTTGCCGGACCCAAGCAAAGAGTTGAGAGCAGGAGCAAGACAAGGGGGTGAATGCTGCTGCCAAAGGATGAGGCAGGAAAGTCTCTAGTATAAGGACTGCCTGGGCCACATAGGAGACCCTCCCTCAAAAAACAAACGACAAAGCTAAATCCATCCATCCATCCATACATACATACATACATACATACATAAAAACTGAGATCAACATCTGAACCTGTGCTGAATGCCTAAGAAAAACAAACTTTGATCACCAAGGAAAGGATTCTCATTGGCTAGCAGGAAGGAACTAAATAATGGGAACCCGAAGACTATTAATTGATTAAAAGACAATAATGGGGTTGGAGGGATAACTCATTGCTTTGGAGCACTTGATGCTCTTCCTGGTAACATCAGGTGGCTCACAGACAGCCTACAACTCCAGCTACGAGGGAACCCCAATGCCTTCTTCTGACATATAAGGGCACCCGCACACACGTGTTCACAATACAGATATGCACCAATAAGTAAATCTTTAAAAAACTAATAAGTCTACTGTTTAAAAATAAGACAACACTCCTCTCTGTAGATCAGATGAAGCAATAAGGAAACCACAGGACGGTGAGCAGGGTGGACCCCGTTCCACATCCCAACTCAGTCTCTAACTTTCCATGTGATCTTGAGCAATAGGAATTTGTTAGCAATAGGCACCTGTTAGGTGTTCTTATCTGGTTTTTATCCCTCTGGTTCTAAAGGAGAAAAAGCCAACTCTAGTCACATGCATAGATGTTAGACTCGGTAGTCCAGTGATGAAACTCCAGAGAAGCCCTGGACAGATGGACTGGTAAGAGGTTGGCTTTTCCAGCATACTTTGCAAGTCATTGCCCACACAGAGAGACCATTCTGGAATCTTGAAGCAAAGAGGAGTAAGGAAAAGAAACGGTAGCACTAAGTGAATGGAGAGAACTCTAAGAATTCAAAAGGCTCGGCAGATGGGTCGTCTCTAGAGTCCCCTTCCTAGGCCGCCTTAGCTCGGCCCATCCCAGAAACGCTGATACCCGGCTTCGGTCCACAGACCTTATAGTCTACACAACCTAGATTCCATTGAGACACTTGTTAGCAGGTTTTTTTAAAAACTAGATAATCAATGGCTTCTTCTTCCAAAACCGCCTCCACCAAAACAAATTTGTTCCGAAAGCCATGTTGACCAGTCTTTCTGCCATACCTCTCAATTCTCGGCTTTCTGCTCTTTTTCTGCCCTCAGGCATCCCCATCCCAGAGAGGCTCTAGAAGGCATAATGGGGGAAGAGGGACAGGGGAGAGCACGGGAACAAGGAGGTGGAGGAGCTATCACACTGGTCGGACCATCCCAGGCAGCCTGGCCTAGTTCCAACTCAAAGGCAAGTGCTGTGTTCCTTTTCAGGCTCATTATGCTCCGTGGAGAGAGATAAGGGGGTGTGGCTATGACAGAGCTCAGAAGCATGCGCTCTGCCTCCAACCCGGGCGCTATCTGTTAGGATCGCTGCCAGGTCTTCCTGCAGTGCTGAAGTTCAGAAACCAGCATCACCATAAAAGAAAAGGCACCCTTTCATCTCCCTCAAAGATCGATGCCCGCGACACTCCTCTGGAGGGGGCCACCCCCACCTCCCCAGTTCTGCAAACAGAATGCCTGATGGTAGAGCCCTCCTTAAAGTGCAGGCTGGAACTTCTTGGTTAACTTCCTGTGTTACTCTTCAGAGATGGATTCGTCTTGTTTTCCCTCATCAGTCTTTTTATTCATTCATTTTTCTCACAGTCCCCTCCCCCACACCCCCTGGGTAAGAAGTGCTAAGTGTGACCCTCAAAGAAGACAGCCCAAACCGAGAAAATGAAACCTACACAGGAGGCCAGGTGTGATGGCGCCCACGCCTTTAGTCCTAGTAGGGAGGCAGAGACAGTCAGATCCCTGAGTTCAATGACATCCTGGTCTACAGAGTTCCAGGAGATCCAGGGCTACACAGAAAAACTCTGTCCTGAAAAACAAACAAATAAAAAGACACAGGAATACTTCTTCCAGAGTCTCAGCTTGTGGGGCCAAGGTGTCCCTTGGTTTAAAAAAAAACAAAAAACAAAAACAAAAAACAAAAACAAAAAAATGTAGAGCCGAAATAGCCGGCACAGGGAGATGGTGCACTAGTACTGCCTCCAGCGTGGTTTTTTTTTTTTTTTTGACACTCTCAGGGGCTGAGAAACCTAAGAAATTAAGAAATAAAGCCTTCACTAATCCAAAAAAAAAAAAAATCCCTTTTCACAGCTGTCGAGTGGAAAAGGCTGGAACCTTTCCAGGCATCTGGGTGTTGGCTGTGGGTCTGCGAGATGAGATAGAGAGACCTGTGTTGGATGCCGTTGACTTCTAAGATGAGAACCGCAGGCAAATTGGATGAAACCCCAGGCTCCCCCCTCCCCCCCATACTTGTGAAAATCTAACTGAACCTACAGCCTGCTTAACACCATGAAGATGGTCTCCAGGACCTTGTTGACAGTTCTTGTCACCTGAGTGGAAAGGCTTCTTTACGCTCTATCTGGGATGGCTAATCCCCGGGGAGAGGGGCCATAGCATGCACTTGCCCTGGCGTAGACACAGAACATCTCATCCACCTAGCAGATGGTTCGATGGTGTAGGATCTCCTCCACCCACGTCTCTGTGCAAAGGTATTGTAATGAGTCTTGGGCAGTGACCAGAGAGGTAAAGAGCTATCCTGAGTGATTATCTTTTCTAATCCAGGTGAACTCCCTGACTTTACTATTTTAGAAAGCGGTAGTCTTCTAGAAGCAAGGTACCCTTCCTAAGGAGGTAGAAGCCCCTTCCTAACCTCATTGGTGACTTCCTCAGCTTAGAGAATGTGGAAACTTCTCATCCCACAGAAGCCCAGAGAACTTCAGATGTGGATACAAAGATACATAGCCAGACACCCCCAAATCTCAAGGCTGTGCTCTCCTGACTCTCCTCACCCCCCCCCACTAGAAAAGACTAGAAATAAAAACATCCTAGAAATAGATCAGGAGGGATGGGCAAAGCAGTGCTGTGCCTTGCACCTCCTCAGATGGACAGGTGAATGGTGGGGCTGGGGTCCTTTTCTTTAGCCCCCCTCCCCACAGGACACAGTCACATGACCCTCTCTGGGGGGGAAACAGTCCAACACTAATGAATATATCACTGGCGGTGGGAAGGATCAAAGCTGTTGCGCCGGTTGCGTAACACGTTTGTGGAAAGTGTTTCATAAAACATTTCACAAGAAGGCGCGTTTCAAAGCAGAACAACTCCCAACCTGCCTTCAATTACAGGCAAGGTGGTGCTCCCCCCTCCTCGCTCTCCTCCTTCTATGTTTCTCCAGAGCAGTGAGGCAGAGTTTCTGTAGCTTATCTATTAAGAGCTGGCAAAGGTGCATCTCAAGAAAACATTCTAAAAATATATTCCAAGTAAAGGAATGGGGCAGGCAGGTAATGCACCTCCAGCGAATAGGGTTTAAAGCACCCCATTCAGGTGGGTGTCAGTGGAGGCTGGGTTTTGGTACCCCTCTTTTTTTTAATGTTACTGAGACTAAATCTCAAACACTCCATGAAAGTGTTCTAGCATGAACCAGACACCCAACATGGCTGATTCTACTGAGAAGACCTTTTCTCTCCAGGGTTCTTGGCTTCTCCCTCAGAATCCAAGGCTCCTGTCCACTTAGACACCCCCAGGAAGTACATGAAGCAACAGCCTTATCCAGTCCTTGGTCTCATGTATAACAGACTGGCTTGACTGGGCCGCTTCCTCTCTTGTGCAACCGGGGGTCAAATCAAGAGAAAAATCAAGATTCTATACACTAAAGCAATAGATAAGTGTGGGCAATGGTCCTTTATTTCTGTTTTTTATTGTTGTTTGAAGTCAGGGTCTCATATATCCCAGGATGGCCTCAAACTAGATAGGTAACAGAGGATGGCTTTCAATTTCTGATTCTCCTACTTGTGCCTTCCTAAGTGCCGGGATTGCAAGTATGGACCACCATGCCAAATATATGTGGTGTTAGGGATGGCACCCAGGGCTTCCTGACTGCTAAGCAAGCACTCTACCAACCAAGTGAGAGCTTCATCCTCAGCCCTAGAGCCTCTGATGAACAGATGTGGTGTCCAATGTCCTTTCCATCCTCTCTCCCATCCTCCGCCCCAGCCTCACCACCACCGCCAAGGTAGATTTCTGATGGGACGGTCTGGTGTTTTCTGCTTGCATCATCTCAAGAAGGGCAAGAGACTTTTCTTTCATGTTCCTGGATCTTTGGCAGCAGGACCCAGCAGTGCTGGTGCTAAACAGAATGGGGGCTGTGCCCTCAGAGAAGTCCTTATTCTAGCTGGTGTTTCCTGTGGTCCAGGACATGGACAATTTTGAGCAGTGTACAGCCACCTGGGACACCGCTGTAGGAAACTATATCCATGGATGCTTGCTCTGGTTCTCTGATCCCCTTTTCGCTAGAGTCTCCTGGTTCCCTTGGTGGCCACCATGATAGACCAGAGGACAGTGGCTTCTCCTCGTCTTTAGTCAAGGAGGGGGATACCGCAGGGAGCTTTTGGATGGCTCTGGAGTCTAGAAGGCTGTTCGCCCTTACATGAGGCAAGAGGTGAGCTGGTGGGAAAAGATGAATCCAATACTATGAAAACTATTTCTTAGCTCTGTGGTACTTCTTGGGAGAGTCAGTGTACAAAATGCAGCATGCCATCACAGTGCCCAGGCTGCTTACCATGGAAGGAATTTGTTGTTCCAAACAGAACTAGGAAGACAAGAGACAAGTGCAAGGCTTTGAACTAACCAGGGCACCTGACCCAGAGACATTGGCCATTCTTGGCTGAGGTTCCAGCATCTACTACTAAGTTCTTCCTCTCAATCTTCCTTCTCCTTTTTGCAAGAGAACAAGATCTCTCTATGTAGATCAGGCTAAGCTGGAATTTGAAGCAATTGCCCTGCCTCGGCCTTCCAGATGCTGGAATTACACATGCGAGCCACCACAACCAGCGTGCTGCTTTTGTTGTTGTTGTTTTTTCTCTTCTTCCCTCCCTTGCTCCCTTCCTTCCTCTTTTTTTTTTCTTTTGGTTTTTTGAGACAGGGTTTCTCTGTGTAGCCCTGGCTGTCCTGGAACTCACTCTGTAGACCAGGCTAGCCTCGAACTCTCGAACTCAGAAATCCGCCTGCCTCTGCCTCCCAAGTGCTGGGATTAAAGGCGTGTGCCACCACCGCCCGGCTCCCTTCCTTCCTCTTGAAACAGGGTCTCATTATGTAGCCCAGGCTACCTCTAACGAAGCCCTTTTGCCTCAGTCTCTGCAGTGCTAGGATTACAGGTGTGAGCTACCTCCAGCCTCAGTGTTTTTTCAAAGATTATTCCTCCATAAAAGAAGGGAAGATGCTAGATGCAAACTACTTAAGAAGTTTATCACATGTAAAAGAAAGCAGGAATAGGCTTGTGGGAGCGTTTTCCTTATTACTGGACCCATTTAACAAATGAAAAGACTGAGGCTTGGTGCCCTTAAGAAATGCGTTTAAAGTCACATCACTGGCAGATAATGGCGTTGCAACGTCAACCCAAGCCTGTCTGACTCCAAAGCCTTTTTCCATAATTCTGACTCACTGTGGGTGATGGAGACACTGAGTTACAGACTCTTTAAGGCATCGGGGTGCAGTGTGCCAGGTACATGGTGGGTATTTGGGAAGTACGGCTTCTCTTCCTTCTTCATCAGAGCTGGAAGGAAGTGCAGACAGCACAGGGTTTACTTTACAGATAGGACTCCAGACAGGGGAAGTGAGCTAAAAGCGCTCTGTGGCTCTGCGGCCTATTTCTGCCATTCATGCTGCTGCCTCCCTCGACTCCAGTAATAACTGAAAGGAGCCGGACCTAGGTTTAGCGTCAGTCAAGAAAAGACCCCACTCAGTTCTGGATTAGAACTCAGGGTGGGGTCCAGCACAGATGAGGGGACCAGTGGCCTGCATTCTTGACTCCTGTATGTACATTTAAGCTCTTGGAGCGTAGTATTTGTTTTTCCCTCTTGCATCATGAGGAAGAGATGAAGGAAAAGGAGGAGGAGGAGGAGGAAGAGGAGGAAGAGTCGAAGGAGAGGAGGAAGAAGAGGAGGAGGAAGAGAAGGAGGAGGAGGAGGAGGAGAGAGGAAGGGAAAGAGAGGGAGAGAGAGAGCGCTCAGACTAGCCACCTCTCTATCTTACTGTGGATGTTGCTAGCTGGGGTTGGGTGGGGTGGGAGAGGGTTCCATATGAAACTGACAGGGGTGAGGCAGGTATCCTGCCTTCTGAGTACATGCATGTGAGCAGCACCAATGTATGAATGTGAATCCCTCCACTGGATAGCTGTCTCTGCTGGGGACAGACGGACAATAATATTCTCACAAAATATCTCAACAAAAAATATTCTCACGAAAGAGTTTGACGAGGAGTCAAAAAACACTTAATGAGGAAAGTGAATTTAATTTCTTTTTAAATTGTGTTTATTTGTTTGTTTGGGGTGTGTGTGCTGCGTGTGTGCGTCCATGCATGCGTGTGTGTGTGTGTGTGTGTGTGTGCACGTGTGTGCTAGTGAGTGTCATAGAGTGCTCTTGGAGGTCAGAAAACAGCTTACAGGACTTGCTTCTCTCCTCTCACCACACAGGATCCAGGACTCATCACTCTCTCCGGCAAACGCCCTTACCCATGAAACCAGCTCATAGTTTTACAACTTTGGTAACTAAAGCTAAGAGAGCATAAACAACATGCCCAATGCCACCCAGCTAGGCAGGGCACAGACCCACTGACCGCTTGGACCCTTGACCTCCACACCGCCCTCCCCATTCTTTCTTAGTACCTTGCCCTGAGCTGCTCCATTGTAGCCCCCCCCGAATAGTCTCAGCTAGCCTAGAACCTCCACGGGTATGTGTGGCTCGGTTACTGAAAGTGAAAGCCAAGCTAGGTGGCACTGTGCCCACAATCCATCATGAGATTGGAGACTACTATCATGAGTTCCAAGGTTCCTGGCTTGACTGGTAAAAGTCTGTTTCAAAACAAGTTTCAAAAATCTGAATGGGATTTTCTTTGGTATTCTGTGGTTAACTTCAAAACTTGTCTGAAAAGGGAGTTGGAGAAGGTACTGATGGAGATGAGGGGGTTTGCAGCTCCATGGAGGGAGCAATAGTGTCATCTGGCCAGACCTTCTCCCACTGGAGCTCCCAGGGACTAGACCATCAACCAAAGAGTACACATGGAGGGACCCATGGCTCCGGCCACATATGTGGCAGAGGGTGGCCTTGTCAGAAATCGGTGCAAGGAGAGGCCCTTGGCCGTGAGATCCCCAAAGGTGGGGGGGGGGGTGGGGGGGGGGGGGGGGGGGGGGCCGGGGGGGGGGGGGTGACAAACCCCCCCACAGCGGCTGGGGGGGGGGGATGGGATAGGGAGTTTCAGAAGGGGAGACCTAGAAAAGGGAAAACATTTGAAATGTAAATAAAGAAAATATATATATATATATATATATATATATATATATATAAAGTCAGAGCACTGGATAAAATAAATGGGTTTCCCTGGGTAATTCTCGTCCTTTAGAGTAGTAGCCTTCCAGTAAAGGTGAAGGTTTTGTCTTCCTTTTTTTTTTTCTGTTGTTTGCTTTGTTTTGAGATTAGGTCTCACTATGGTAGCCTCTGCTAACCTCAAATTCATGAGGCTCATCCTGCCTCCTTGTTCCAAGCTCTGGGTTAACAGGCTTGCACCACCATACCCAGACACCTCTCTCTCTCTCTCTCTCTCTCTCTCTCTCTCTCTCTCTCTCTCTCTGGTTTTTCAAGACAGGGTGTTTCTCTGTGTAGCCCTGGCTGTCCTGAAACTTACTCTGTAGACCAGGCTGGCCTCGAACTCAGAAATCCACCTACCTCTGCCTCCCAACTGCTGGGATTAAAGGCTACCACTGCCCAGATCGACTTCTCTTATATGCCTGTGGCATCAAAAGAAAGTGTGATGTCACCAGGTCTGCTCCAGCAACAGTGCAGTAGGGTGCCAGTGTAACACAGAGCAGTCCTGCTCCATCAGGAGGCCCCTTCCTGGTACAGTTTAATTGACACATCTATAAAGCACCTACTGTATACTAACAGGAACACAGATGCACAGGGAGCTCTGAGATTAGTCAACCACAATCAAAAATTGGTACAGAGTCTCGTGGAAAGGGTGGCAGCTCGGGGAGGAAGACAGCTTGGCAAACAGGAAGGAAGGAAGCTGTCATCCACACCTGTCATCCCAGCACTTGAGGCAGAGGTCAGAGGGTGGAGAGTTCGAGGCCAGCCTCAGCTACACAGTGAGATATCATCACATCCCTCTCCCCCCAATAAGATATGAAGGAAGGGAGGAAGAAAGGAAGTGATGGAGGGAAAGAAGAAAGAGAGGAAGGGAAAGAGAGGGAATGAAGGAAGCAGGAGAGAAGAAATGGGGGAGGGGGGACAGAAGCGTGAAATGGGAGATGAGACAGGGATGGCTTTCAGAAACTCCTTCGTAGCCCTGAAGTAGGAAAGGGGTTAATAAGCCGAGAAGGCAGGAAGGGCTCTGAGGGAAGTGGAAGCACCTAGTCCAGAGTCAGAGGGGAAACAGGAGCTCCTTGCAGTCCCACTCAGATGCCTTGAGGAAGTAGGTAAGGGCCACAGAGAAGACTGGTGGTATGTGAACGAGCTCAGACTGGACTCTGAAGGAGAGCATGCGCACGGGAAGGAAGGTGAGGTAGCAGATGGGTCTGAGGAGAGCACAAGTGTACAAACAGGCAGCCGGGACCATGCTCTTATTGCACAGATCAAGGCTAGAACCCACTGGGGTCTGTAAAAGGCCAAGCAGCAGGCACAAATGGAAGAGACAAGACAGCGAGTAGCAAGCCTTCTATGTGTTTGTAACGTAAAGGTGTCGAAGCGTAGCTCAGACTGTAGAGTGCTTGTCTAGCATGCACTGGCTCTAGGTTCAGTCCTGGAACTGGGCATAGGTACAAGTAGTGTGTGTAGATAACACACACACTCGCAGACACATTGAAAGCAACAACTGGGAACCTGCCACCTTGTCCCTCCACATCCGTGGTCTGTCATCTTCCAGCAGTTAACATCTGGGTAGTGACCTGCAGACCAGCTTCTATGTTTCCACCATGCTCCACAGTTTACACCACACCCTCAAATCTTATCATGTCTGCTGCCTTTCAAAATATTCCCCGGAGACGGAAAAGGCTGCCAGGGATTGGGACTCTGACTTTAGCGTTGAGTCGAACAACATTCACAAGGAGGAGGGATTTGTCCAAAATAGGAGGCTGGCTAGCAGGAGGGCTGTGTTCAGAATCTACAGCAGCTGATTTAGAAATTCAGTCTCCTTGTAGATGCCTAGGCTTTTTCCGAGGAAGTCTTCCTTAACAAGGGGACTTTTCGAAGTTACTGAAATTTATCCCTTGAAGCCTCAAAGCCTTGTTCAGTCTGGAAGAGCTCTTTATTGGTTTTTGTTTAAATAGAGATCTTGCTAAGAGAAATTATACACATTCCCACATTCCCTTGAAGAGCACCTGAAAGCTAATTTAGCCAATGACTCAGAGCCATAATTCCAGCTCATTTGGAAAGCAAGCATGCCCTCGGGGATTCTGAGGGCTTTGGTCATTATTGGCCAATATACCATGTAGCCAATCATTGCCTTTTCCCTGCAGCTTGGATCTCTGCTTTTCTGGGACCTTTGCTTCTTTCTTCTTGACTATGTTTTGCTCTGCTAGTATTTGTGTGTTTGCTTCTAGCATCTCCCTATTCCAGCTGTTATTTGCCAAGGGCTGAGAAAACAGAAATATTCACTTCAAACCAGACTGGCTATTGACACTTTAGAGACAGGATCTGACTACGAAGCCAAGGTTGGTCTCTAACTCAAGATCTCTCTATTTTCGTCTCACTAATTCTGAGATCACAGACAGATGCCACCACACCTGGATTTTACCACTGTGTGTAAGACTGTGTATAAGTTTGGGATTCTGAGAAGCACCTAGCCTGGGGTTCCATTCCTTCGCTGCTTTTGTCTCTATGTTAAGTGACATGGCTACCTGCTTACTTCTGTTACCCCTTGGGTACTGGATCTCTCTCTGGTCTGGAGCTTTCCAGGTGGGCTAACCCTGGAAATTCTCCTTCCTTCATCTTCCCAGGAAGGGGATTACAAGTGCACACCATACACCCAGCTTTTTCTTGTTGGTTTTTTTTTCTTTCTTTCATGTGTCCTGGGGAATCAAATTGAAATTCTCATACTCAGTAAGGCAAATGCTTAACTGACAAAGCAATGACCTCAGCCTACATTTTAAGTTAAACCCTCCAAGGCTGGCTGGACTCCAAGGCACATGCCTTTAATACCAGCACTCCGGAAGCAGAGGCAAGCGGACCTCTGTGAGTTCGATCCAGCCAGGTCTTCAAAGCAAGTTCCAGGATAGCCAGGGTTGTAACACAAAGAAACCCTCTCTCAAAACAAAAACAACAGTAAAAGTCTCCAAGGCTGAGAAACAACCACCCAAGTCCCTATCAAAAGGCTGAGTGAACATGAGTCAACAAACAGTCTCTCTTCAGGGCATACAGGTTGAGTGAGTATCCTTTATACAAAACGCTCGGGACTCAATTTAGGACTTTTTCAGATTTTTGAATATTTGCATATAGATAATGAGATGTTCTCAGGAATGGGGTCCAAGTTTCAGGATAACATCCATTTGTTTCATATACCCTTTATACACACAGACCGAAGACAATCGGATATATTTTTAGTGCACCTGTAAGCTGTCTGTAAGCAATCATATGAAGTCAAGTGTGGAATCTCTCATTTACAGGTGTCATTATGACACTCAAAAAGACCTTGGGTTTTGAAACACTTTGAATTTCAGGTAGAAATCCTCAACGTTTTTTTTTTTTTTTTCTGGCCTAGAATAGATGAGGATGCTTCTGTCTCTGCCTCCCGAGCGCTAAGATTACAGATGTAAGGTACCACACCCAACCAGATACCCAATTTGCATCTTAGTTTTCTTATCTATGAAGGGAGATAATCTGGGCATTTCCCTCAAGGGTTAGGGCTATGTGTTATAAAACCTATTTCACCTGAATCTATCACTACAAAACCTATATACATGAAGATTGGTTTTGCACACTGGCTACACAGGTCTTCATTGTAAATGACTTACCAAATAGGTATAGAATGGATATCTAAGTACTTTCTTTTTTTTCCTTTTTTGCTCTGCCCTAGGGATTCAACCAAGGACTTGATGCGTGTTAGGGAAGTGTTCCACCACTGAGCTACGTTTCCAGTCCCTAAAGACTTTCAACGAGTCTACAGATACAGGAAACCAGATCTCTAAGTGATTTCCCCAAGCCTAAAAAAGTGGCAGGACCAGAATTTGAATCCACATTTATGAGATCATGTTGAAGAGATTGCATGACTTTTGAGTCAGGCCAAACCACGGTCATCGTATGTAGGGGGTCCCACATGAGGAAACAGATAGCTATTGGAGGTCAGGATAGAGTTATCAGGTTTAAGAATGGATCACTAAACTGGGTGTGGTGGGTACTTGGAAAGCAAAGCTGGAGTACTCTTGTAAATTGGAGGCCCGGTGAGTAGCAGGCCAGCCATGGCTAAACAGCGAGGTCCTATCGGAAAACTAAAACCAGAGATTAATGGGTCACTGCCACCCGAGATGGTGTGCAGTGACACTCAACGAATGCCTATAGTTTTGTGGTTAACGATAACGCATGGATCCATGGAAGCTCTGTGAGGAACAGGACCCAAGAGCATTTTGCACAAAGACATTAAGACAAAGAAAATGTAAAAGCTTGGACACACTTAGGATGGGAAGAAGTTAACCTCTAGACACCATACAGAAGCAAATGTTGACACCTTTTCCTTAGATTATGGACATTAACTGCACACAGTAAGACAATAGTTCCTAGTTAAATAAGACAACTGAGAGGCAACAACAGTCTGTAATAGATGTCACATCAATGACATGATCTGATTAATACAGGAAATGCTGGGGGTGGGGGCGGGGTGCATAGGAAGAGGTGCTAAGGCAGGTAGATGACTGAGAATTTGAGGCCAGCCTGGTCTACATAGCAAATTCCAGGCCAACCAGAGTTACAGAGTTACACAGTGAGACTCTATCTCATAGACAAACAAATAAACAAATAAATAATATTTATAAGAGGCTAGGGTAACACAGAGTCTCTGAATCAAGGGGTTCTGAGTGGTTCAGGTGATCTTTCAAGGACAGACCCTGTTGCTGGCTTATTTATGAGTGCCCTGAATGGACATCAGATCATTGGAAAGAAATCTTACCTCTTGGTCAAAAGGGTATGAGCGAGTTACTAGACTGGTGGGTGATCAGTGGTCACAGAGTGCTCTGACCTCCCTGGGCCTACTCTGAGCACCCTGTTTTAAACTCCATGGATGACAGACTTAAGGAACAACTGACAAACTAAAACCTGTGTACAAGAAGACAGCTAGACATAAAGGAGGCCAGAGACGGTCAAGCCTCAACTCTGCATGGCTACAAAAAATTCAAACAAACGTTTTTTTTTTGTTTTTTTGAGGTCAACTTAACAATTATTAATAGGGGAAACAGAAAAGGTAAGACTAAGGACACTTAGAATATTTCATGGTCATTAACAAAAGTCACGACTCAACTATGGATTGCTAAGAAACAATCTACCAGTCATATTTTTAAACTTAAAAAGAAAGGCACAAAAGAATATACACCTTATCATTTATTCACATAAATATTTTTTAAATGCTGTTTTAAAAAAAAAGACACTTTTTTTCTTTAACTGTACTAAGAGAGAAAGTCTTCTAAATGTACACACAGTGCACCGGTCATAGGAATGGTTGCCAGCATTTGTATCGAGACTAAATGCTTTTTCTCTCAGTGGGAAAGGACACATTGCTCTAGGGAAAGCAGGAGGAAACAATTCGTGGAATGGATTGCTGAATTCAGGGTGTTTGTACAAGAAAGTTATGGGGTGTTGACCTCTCAAATATTGAAGAGCTACCTACCTCCTGGGTTCAAGGCCAGCCTGGTCTACAGAGTGAGTTCCAAGATGGCCAGGGCTATACAGAGAAACACAAAAAAAAAAAAGAAAAAAAAAAGAAAGAGAAAAAGAACGAAAGAAGAAGGCGACTCACTTCATCCTGCAGCATTGATATGTGCTGCCTTTTTATGCAGTGAGCTGAAACAGCCGGGAGGAGCTATGGCAGAGACACAGTTGATGTGAGCTCTGTGTGCTGAGCTAGCTTAGACTGCAGTCCCCAGTCCCAGGCCTTTAAGGTCCCCGACTAGCAATACTATTTGTCTCTTGGGGGATTTGGGTAAGGTTATTTTACCAAACAACAGTGTTAATTAGATGTAGAGACAGTCTGTAAAGTGCTGCCTGTGCAAGCATGGAGAACCGCGTGTGAGCCTCAGGACACGTGTTTAAAGCTTGGCATCTGCTTGTCACCCCAGTGCTGGGGAGGCAGAGCCAGGAGGATCCGGGGGCTCAAGGGCCTAACAGCCAAGCTTTGGTGAACTTCAAGCAAAAAGAGACCGTGTTTCAAAGAAAGAAAGAAAGAAAGAAAGAAAGAAAGAAAGAAAGAAAGAAAGAGAGAGAGAGAGGCAGAGAGATGGGAGAGAGGGGGGAAGGAGAGAGGAAAGAAAGAAAGAAAGAAAGAAAGAAAGAAAGAAAGAAAGAAAGGAAGGAAGGAAGGAAGGAAGGAAGGAAGAAAGAAAGAAAGAAAGAAAGAAAGAAAGAAAGAAAGAAAGAAAGGAAGAGAGGAGGAAAGAAAAATGAAGGAAGGAAGAAAGAAAGGAAGGAAGGAAGGAAGGAAGGAAGGAAGGAAGGAAGGAAGGAAGAAAGGCAGAAAGGCAGAAAGCAAGCAAGCAAGCAGACAATGTATGAGGAATGAGACCCATATTTGACCTCTGACCTCTACTCACATAAGCACCTATCCCCCTTGCACTTGCACGCGTGTACACGTGAGCGCACACACAGGAAAGATGCTGACGCAGTGCTGTCTGCTTTCCCCACTCTCTCCTTACAGAACGTAAATATGTTAGCACCAGGACAGGGAAAATCTTGACTTATAAAAATGGAATATGTCCAGTCTCACCAAACTTTATTTTCTCCTGCTTGACTTTCATTGTAGAAAGCATAAATGGATTCATGAGACCTCAGACTGGGGATAGTAAACAGGACAAGGCACAGGACGAAAGGCAGGAAGAAGAAAGCCCCCTCTGTGACTCTCTACTGAGGACAGGGACATCAACCTTGTTGCCACTATGGCCCTAAGAATCTGGATGGCCCTGTGCCCTAGAGTTAGAGTGTCAATGCAAATTTGTATCCATAGTTTATAAAAAGTCAAATCACCATAGCACCAGATGTCAAGGATGACCCATCCTCCATCCTGTGAGCAGCACTGTCATGTTCTTTCCATTAAAATGGCCAGGACAGCAGGAGACCAGGACCTCTTTTTGACTTGGGATAGTTAGCTGAAGGCCCAAGCTTATACAGTGCTGGCAGAGTCGTATCCACACCCGGGGTGGGGGGCCCTAGAGGCAGGCCCCAGCACTCAGCACCCACTTGGCCAGAAGTTTGGGTGCCTCCGCAAACAGCTCCAGGGGCCTAGAAGCAAGTGGTGGAGTTGGGAAATAGTTACCAGAGCTTACTGGAGTGTCTGTTTACATAAACCCAACAAGCTCACCTTCCTGGGAAAAGGAACAGAGTTTTCGGATTCTTGAAGGAGAAAAGAGTTTGACAACAGATAGGAAAGCTACAGGAGGAGAAGGCAGCCATTCACTCACAAAACCCAGGACAGAGTTGGTAGTGGATGGGGCAACTTGTTCTACTGGCTACCCATGTAGGAAGCATGCTCTCATGTGTCTCCACATACACTGTATACACATACACACACACTCACACAAATACACAGTGAGATTATTATGTACCTCATACCATGGCACACATCTGAAGTCAGTTCTCTCCTTCTGCCTTGTGGTTCCCCTGGATTAAACTTACACACTGTAACACTTGATGGCACGTGCCTTTACCTACTGAGCCCAGATTTCCAAATCGACTAGGAACTAGGCACAGTGGCACATACCCGTAAATCCTGGCACTTGTGAGGTAGAGTCTAGGAGGTAAAGAGTTCAAGGCCAGTTTTGGTTACATAGAAAAACTGAAGCTAATGTGGACTACTTGAAATAATCTCAAAAACAAACAAACAAACAAACCCAATAGCAGGGGCTAGAGAGAGATGACGCGGTAAGGGCGCTCACTGCTCAGACATGACCATCTGAGTGCAAGCCCTCATACACATGGTCACATGCACCGGCAATCCCAGCTCTGTGTCGGGGACAGGGAGGGTTAGAGACAGGAGGATGGCAGGCCACCAGCCTAGCTCCAGAGAAAATCAGTGAGTCTCAGAAAAAGAAGATAGACAGCCGGAAGCACAATGTACAATATATAATGCCTCTATATGTGTGCATGGATGCTTGTATCTGTATCACACACATACAAACACACACACACACACACACACTTACACAGATATACAGTAAGGAAAAGTGACCAGCTGCCAATAGTTTCTGTGATTATGTGATTCTGGGAACTTTTCAGTGCATTTAAGCCCTAGGACCCCCTAGAGGTGGGATCGGTCGAAGTTTGTTAAGCAGTCGTGTGCAAAGAAGAAACAAGAAGAAATAAGATATCCTAACAGCAAAGATCAGACTTGCTCTAAGGAACGCCCCTAATCAGCAGGAAGTAGTCTAACGATAAGGTTGCTCCTCCCCCCTCCCCATTCCTCTCTCTCCTTTGTCTCCTAGCTAGTGTCAGGGGGTTGAAAGACAGAAGAAAGGAGAACCCACAATGTAGCCAAAAGTCTGGTTCACTTTCCACATGTACATATATGTGTGTGTGCTCAGGTGTATGTATGTATGTATGTATGTATGCATGTGTGCATATGCAGTATGTGTGTATGTATGTATGTATGCAGTATGTATGCATGCATGCATTATGTATGTATGCAGTATGTACGTGTGTATGTGTATATGTATGTATACAGTATGTATGTGTTTGCAGTATGTATGTGTATGTATGTATGTATGTATGCAGTATGTATGTGTATGCAGTATGTATGTGTGCATGCAGTATGTGTGTATGCAGTATGTATGTGTATATGTATGCAGCATGTATATAGTATGTATGTATATGTATGTATGTGTATGCAGCATGTATGTGTATATGCATGCAGTATGTATGTATGTTTATGTATGTAGTATGTATGTTTGTGTGATTGTATGTGTGTATGGAGTATGTATGTATGTATGTGTGTATGCAGTATGTATATGTGTGGGTGCTCGTGTGCCACAGCTCACATGTGAGGGCCCAAGGTCAACTTTCTGCAGTGTCTTCACCCCCTCCCTCATGTTTTTTAAAAGACTTATTTATTTAATGTATATGAATGGTCTGTTTCATATACACCCAAAGAGGGAATCAGATTCTATTACAGATGGCTGTGAGCCACCATGTGGTTACTGGGAATTGAACTCAGGACCTCTGGAAGAGCAACCAGTACTCTTAACCACTGAGCC
Organism: Grammomys surdaster; assembly: GCF_004785775.1. NCBI lineage: Eukaryota > Metazoa > Chordata > Mammalia > Rodentia > Muridae > Grammomys > Grammomys surdaster. The sequence continues at coordinate 7,461,023 of NW_021605583.1, read as the reverse complement.
ATCTTTCCAGCCCCCTGTTTTCTGGTTGTTTGTTTGTTTTGTTTTTATTTTTCGAGACAGTGTTTCTCTGTGTAGCCCTGACTGTCTTAGAACTCACTCTATAGACCAGGCTGGCCTCGAACTCAGAGATCCACCTGCCTCCGCTTCCTGAGTCCTGGGATTAAAGGTGTGCACCACCACCACCTGGCTTTTTTTTTTTTTTAGTTTTTTTTAAAGCTGGGGTCTCATGTAGCCCAGGTTGCCCTCAAATTTGTTATATAGCTAAACTATTATATGTCCTTGAACTTCTTGCCACTTTACTTCCAAGTGCTGGAATTACAGGTATGGACCCCTGGCTAGTATTTCTTTAAAAAAATAAGATGCCACTTACCAAACTGATATACGTTATTATGTCAAAAAAAAAAATCAGCCTCTCAGGTGCAGCGTGGCATGCCCAAGTGTATCAAGACTACCACAGCTTCCTCTTCATCGCTCTAGGGGAACATAGGTAAGGAGACAGAGAGAGCAGTGCTGTTGGCTGGGCTCCAGCGCCTACATAAGGGCAAGCCTGAGGAGAAGGGGCTAATTAGAGGCAAGCTGGCATGAGGCGGTGCACTCAACCCAATATTGCTGCAGAATTTGAAACTCTTAACAATAACACTCAACCCATAAGGGCATTTATTTTGTCTGGATACTTTATACTTGAGTTTATCTCATGTTTAACGTTGTTGTTTCCTCCCATTTTACAGAGGGGAAACTGAGGCTAGTGACCTGGTTGCACGGCTCCCGAGAATAGAGCCAGTACAATGTACTCAGACGTACTATGGCTGCTGCACTGACCGCTTGCAGGGCTGGACTAGCTCACCATGGCAGTCCATGTAACGAAGTCCACGGAGTAGACAGAAGATGCCAGGCAGGGGCGGGGCTGCCTATGAAGACAAGTAATGATGTGATTCGAAGCCTCAGGGAACTGGAGCCAGGGGGATTGAGGAAGGGTGCGCCACGGAGAGAAGAGTCTCTGTATACAAGCCAGATACAAGCAGCGGAATCCTAGAGGGTTGCTGCCGTGGCAAAGGCAGAACTCTGTCTCTGTCTCTCTCTGTCTCTGTCTCTCTCTGTCTCTGTCTCTCTCTGTCTCTCTCTGTCTCTCTCTGTCTCTGTCTCTCTCTGTCTCTCTCTGTCTCTCTCTGTCTCTGTCTCTCTCTGTCTCTCTCTGTCTCTCTCTGTCTCTGTCTCTCTCTGTCTCTGTCTCTGTCTCTCTC
>NW_021605583.1:7436492-7459682 GCF_004785775.1 Grammomys surdaster | reverse complement strand
CTGTCTGTCTCTGTCTGTCTGTCTCTGTCTGTCTGTCTCTGTCTGTCTGTGTCTGTCTGTCTCTGTCTGTCTCTGTCTGTCTCTGTCTGTCTCTGTCTGTCTCTGTCTGTCTGTCTCTGTCTCTGTCTGTCTCTGTCTCTGTCTGTCTCTGTCTGTCTCTGTCTCTGTCTCTGTCTCTTTCTCCTCTCTCTCTCTCTCTCTCTCTCTCTCTCTCTCTCTCGTCTCTGTCTCTCTGTCTCTCTGTCTCTCTCTCTCTGTCTCTCTCTCTCTCTCTCTCTCCCTGTATTTCCCAAGCTGGTTTCCAACTTTCTATATAACTGAAGCTGGTCTTGAACTCTGATCCTGAGCTCTGTCTCCAGCTTTTTTCTCCCAAGTGCTGGGATTAAAGGCATGTGCCACCACCGCCCAGCTCCCTGTTTCTTCCTTCCTTCCTTCTTTCTTTCTTACTATACAACTTTGATCTTGGACTCTGTCTCCTGAGTGCTGGAATCAAAGGTGTTTGCCAATGCACCTGGCCACTTATTTCTGTTACTCCATAGCTTAGGTTGGCCTCTCAGCAACCCTCTGGCCTCAGCCTCCAGCGCTCGGTTTTGCCACTCACTGTACCTGCCTTTTGCATGCTGTGTCCTTTGTCAATCATCAAACAGAGGGATGTACAATGAAGGGTGATCTTGATGGAACTAAGTAGCGAATCACGACAAAATTGCGCCACGCAACAGATCTGGTGTGGGAAAATGATATCAAAAGGAAGGGATACAAAGGCTGACTCTGGGTGGAGGAAGGGAAGGGGCCAGGCTTTTTATCCAGGTCTTGGTGCATGCACAGGAAGACTTGCCACAGAGGTGACAATGGGAATGTGTTGCTTCTGGACAGCTAGTGAGGACTGTGTCGCTGCTGGGTCCCTTGGGGCTGGCCATGGAGGTGCCTGATTGTCAACAGAACTGGTCTTAGTATAAACTGAGCAAACACTGGAACCCAGCAGATGGTCCCAAAGCCACCCACATCACAGGGGTTACAGGGGAAGGTGGAGATAGTAATACTTCCAGTTGAAGCCATAATTCCTAGAGAATTTCTCTTAAGAGATGCTAAGGCTGCCTTCCCAGGAAGCCCTCTGCCCCAGGGCAGAGAGAAAACCAGGCCCTGCCCCTGGCCCGTGGGCACAACATGCAAACAGGACTCTCCTCCCTGCGCCCTTCTCACGCACAGCCCAGGGAGGTGGTAGCTCCCAGGGCCAGGGGAACCCTCTCTGGGTGGGAATGCTTCTGCACCCCGCCCTTCACCTGGCAACCCTCCATGAGCCTAAGATACAATCTCTGCTTTCCCCACTGGCAAGCCCCAGGCAGAAGAGGTCTGCAGGAGTTGGTAGGAGTGAGAAGGCTCTGTAAGCATGGAAAAGTACAGGCCAGCAAGTGAGGGGCTCTGGGTAAGAACCAATCAATCAGGTATCGATCGGGAGCCTCCTTTCTTTCTCACTCTTGCCTGCTTCTCTTTCTCAAACTAGCCTGGCATGGTGAGAATTCAGACAAGCCTGTCTGACACCCGAGATCCTCCACGGGCAAGTTACTGAACCTCTCTGAGCTGTAGTTTCCCCAGCTCTATAATGGGAATAACAATGCTTACCTCACTGCCTGTTGTTAAGGATGAAGCAATCTCCAACAGGGTAGAACTGGGAAAGTGCCTGGTACACATGCACCTGGCCTGGAACCCAGGATCTAAGGGAGCCAGTCACTTTTCCTCTTCCACACTCACTTTCCCCAATCTGGGTTCGTGGTGTTACAGCCTCGATTTTGGTGCATACAAGGCAAGCATTCTGCCACTGAGCAATAACCCTAGCCCAGTGTGAGGTTTTTGGGTTTTATGTTTTTGATTTGTATTTGTTTGTTTCGAGACAGGGTTTCCTCTGTGTCCTGGAAGTCACTCTGTAGACCAAGCTGCTAGCCGTGAACTCAGAGATTCGCCTGCCTTTGTTGAGTGCTGGGATTGAAGGTGTGTGCCACCAGGCCTGACCCAGTGTGAGGTTTTAATGAGCTATGCCTGTACAGTGCACAGCCCACTGACTGCTAGAAACTAAAGGCTCAATGAACGCTATCGACTCTTTGATAGTCTCCAGTATCTCCGATAGTCTCCAATATCAACTCTTTGGTTCTTGGTAGAACCGAATCCAGTTCTCTTTCAAGACCTCTGCTCCAAAAAGAGTCTGGGGAGGAATTGAGATGGCTGGTCCCACTTGCAGCATCACCTACAGCCTCTTTATACAGAAAGGCCACTTACATCTCCTAAGAGAGCCCCTTTTTAATGAATGGAGAATAAGGGAAAGACCTCAACCCTCTCCTCCCCTGCCTTCATCCTTAATGCTGTCCATCCAACAACCTGGGTTGAGATCAAGAATGTTCCAGAACCCACAAGTTGATAGCAGTCCTGGCCTGAGCAGCTAAATCCAACCTCCTCACTGCAGAAAGACTTTCTGGTGGTTTCTGCGACTGTCCAGAGAAAATGGAGAACTCAAACAGGGCCTCCCGTTCTGTCTGCTATTCACTACCCCAGCCGCCTCTTTAAAAGGAAGGTTTTACTTGGTTTTCTTGGTACTGAGGGAACTGGCTAGGCTGTAAATATGAAACAGCTGTTACCAGCCTTAGGCCAAAGCATCAAGTATGGATGGCAAAGGGGGACAAATATTCAGTTCTGCAAAAGCTCATGCGTTTATTGTTACTTCCCTGTCCAAGCTTGGGGAGGCTTAGACCAGGAGATGACAGATCCAGGGGAGGGGAGAGGCATGACCTTTCTAGAAGCATCTGTGGCCTGACCTACCTGGAAGCCATACACAGAAAGAGACAATAGTTTCCTGTTCATCAGAACATATTGAAGGGCAGGTGACTATTGGCAGAGTCCTGTATGTCAGAGACTCTTTGAATACTGTATAGATATGCATTCATTCTTAAGACTGGAAGTAGACCTGGCTATTGTTCTCAACTTTGAGTGGGAAAATTAAGGTATACAGGAATTAGCCAACAGGGCAACCTGGCTATGCCCGTCTGTCAAACCACCCTATGCAAGACCCAGGAAGAGCATCGGGGTGACAGAACCATGGACCAGGAGACTCACTGGCAAAGCTTTTAACCTGTGAATAGCGTGGATCATAATGCATGCGTAGTTCCCTCACAGCCTCCACTTGCTTATCTATAGACTGGGGATGATGCCAGCTACTTAACAGGGCTTTTAAGCACAGTAAAAGAGATGTTTGTAAAGCTTATTTAGTGCCTGGAATACAGTCAAATGCCAATAAATGTTATGTTAACACACACACACACACACACACACACACACACACACACACGACAGGCGGGCTGTGGTGAGGAAATCACTACAGTCATTTGATCTTGTCAATTATCTTCTGCCTGGAAACTCTGCCCCACCCGCCCCTAGTCACCCAGTCAAGCCAGCTTATTCCCTGCGGAGGTGGCCCTGGCGCGCAATGCTCTCCATTCAGTGTTTTTTCTTTCTTTCTTTTTTTTTTTTTCTTGACAGAAGATTTGAGATGGGATCTCACGTAGCCCAGGCTAACCATCATGTTGCTATTTTGCTGAGGGGTGATCTTGAACTTCTGATCGTCCTACCTCTAGTTCTCAAGGGAGCTGAAACCCAGCACCGATGAAAAAGCACCCATGCACACTTCTGGGGTGAAGATTTGCCCTTTTGCCAGCCATGCTTGGAACTCTGGCCTGAAGCTGTCTCTGCCGTTCCCTGTCTGTGGCTTTGGCAGCCACCTCAGTCCTAAGTGGCTAAGCATTGCAGACAGCGGGGTAGTGAGGGGCAAGAAGGAGCAGAAGCGAGTCTCTAGTTCCTCCGGTGTTATCCCTCTGACATTTTTAGGCTGGATAGAAAACTGAGTTCTAGGAAAAACAGAGGCTATGCTTTACTTCTGGGGAGCCTGGCTCCAGGGCCAGGGTGAGCCCCCCATGTCTTACTTCCTGTATCTCTATGTAGAAGGACAACAGCCAGAAGTCTGGCTCTGCCTCTTGGCGCAACACGGCAGGCTGAGATGAGCTCGCTTGCTGAAGTCCAAGGGGTGATTTTCTGGCTGTCTTAAGGACACTCAACTTTATTGGGCAGAGTCTACATTCTAGCTGTGCCACTCCTCGGGACACAGAGCCAAACAGCTTCAGTTTGCCCCATCTTCGAATGCCCCCTCCCCCACTGGAAATCTGTGTTGACAAACAGCTTGTCTTTAATCACAGGATTCACACCCTAGTTCCATCTTGCATGCAATCACACGTGCGTGTGTGAGTGCATGTACACACATGTGTCCATGGGAATGCTTGCAATGCGGAGGCGGTGGTCTACATCAGGTGTCTTCCCCAGCCACTCTCTTCCTCATTTCTGGAGACAGACTCTCTCTCACTGAACCCAGTGTTCACTGGCTGGGCTTGGCTATTAGACCAGAAAGCTCTGCTTCTGTGTTAGGTGATATATGAGAACGGCGATGCCCAGATTTTTTTTCATGGGTGGTGGGGATCCGAAGTCAGGTCCCCATGCTTATTCAGTAGACTGCTCCGACCAGTGCCGTCTTTCTGGTCCTTTTGTACTCAGCATGTACCTTACTCAGGAATGCTGCTTTCTGTGTTTCTATTTTAATTTTCTTTTTGTTGGTGGTATTTATCCAATCAGGGTTTCACACAAGCCACACGGATGCTTTGCCACTGAACTACACTCTCAGGCCCGATTCCCTTTTGAATTAAAATTTTATTTTTGAGACAGGATCTTATTATGTAACCTAAGCTGGCTTTGACCTCACCATCCAAGCTTGCCTCAAACTGGAGATGATCCCCGACCTAGCCTCCCGAGAGCTAGACTGCCCGGTTCCCTGTTGATGGAAACATAGCACCTCTTGAGTTTTACCAGATCTTAACACTTTTTGAAAACCATGGCTTTTGAACTGCCAATGGATGGAATCAAATCCTCTCTTCATTTGTGTCCATCAGGCTCAGAGAGGCAGAAGCAGCTACCAACTCCTTAATCCTTTGAGGAGCGTGCCCAAGGAGCTACTTGCTCACAGCAAATTTTGTTTTCCTTTTTTGTTTTGTTTTGTTTTGTTTTTTTTGTTTTTCGAGTTTCGAGACAGGGTTTCTCTGTGTAGCCCTGGCTATCCTGGAACTCACTCTGTAGACCAGGCTGGCCTCGAACTCAGAGATCCACCTGTTGCTCCCCAAGCTGAGATTAAAGGTGTGCGACACCACCACAGCAATGGCATTTTAAGATTTTGAGGGAGCTTTTCAGAATCTTGTCATGTTGTGTCTGGTCTAGAAAGAAGTGTGAGAGGGTATGAGGTTCGGTTCCTATGGGCATCCAAGATGGAAGTTTCTAGTTCTTCCTCTATCAAAGTCTTTGTGTCTTGTGTGTGTGTGTGTGTGTGTGTGTGTGTGTGTGTGTGTGTGTGTCACAGGCAATCATCAAAGCTCTATTTCTAATCAAGCCCTGCCAGGCTCTACTATTCCCAGTTGCTTTGCTGCCCTGGAGCGGGGAGGGACGTTGTACTGGCTCCCTGAATCCTACTCTGCTTCATAGAGGTATCACATTATGGCTTAGTGGCTCTCCTCCTCCCTTTTATTCCCAGTGCTGGGAATTGAACTTGGAGCTTTGTGCATCCTGGGTAAGGATGCTACCACTCAGGTACAGCCCTGGCTCTCTTTTTCCTTCTCTTTTTTTTGAGACAGGATCTGGCTAAGCTGTCGAGGCTAATGTTGAACTCTCTCTGTAGCCCGGGGAGTCTTTACACATATCCTCCTTCTACCTTGGTCTCTTGAGTAGCCAGACTACAGCCCTGGCTACTTCTTCCTTTTATCCAGAACCTCCATTTTAGATAATCCATCTTTCTCCCAGAAGGACAGTTCTGGAATGCCACAGCATCCTCAGAGCAACCAGAGAACCTGCCACCCCTCATTCTCAGTCTCCTGGGCCTTTCAAACAGGAGGATCTGTGTTTCCCTCCAGCATGTTAGGCCCTCCCTGGGAGTTGTGTCTTCTTGTGAGACTCTTAAACTTAGGGATTCAGTCCACAGATGCTACTGTACACAGGCTCCCCTCCTGTACGACACACTCGGTTTCCCAATCTTGGACTGGGAGTACCTGTGGGCAGGGACTGTGCTGCCCTCCTTCTCTACCCATAGCTCCCAGCCAAGCACAGGTTTGTAGAACACAGCCAAACTCAGTTCCTTCCTTTGCTCCTTAAACCCACCTGTTCCTGGGTGCCCCATTCCAGGAGCTTATTCTGCTACCCACAAGCTCTTCCATGCCAGCTGTAGAGCCTGGTGTTGTCACTCTGTGGCTCCGCAATGCTGAATCCTCAGAGACCTTTTCTTAAATGGAATCACTCTGAGTTTAGAGAGGGTGCCCCTGCAGAGCCAATTAATCAAATACAAGTCTGTGTATATCTTTAGCAGCCAGAGACAAACTCAGTGCTATGTAGGGGCACAGTGGGGTGATTGCTCTGTATGAGATGGCATGGAAGTCACCAGAAGAACAGAGGCGAGCCATGTATAGTGTCAGTGGGCCCCAAATACTGCCCAGCTGAGACTGACAGGAAACCCCAGGTCAGTGGATCTTAGCCTGGAGGGCAGGATGAAGATTCTTTCCAACTTGCTTTAAAGTAGAGGCAGTAGGATTCAAGGCCAGCCTTGGCTACATAATGAGGATGAGGCTAGCCTAGGCTACATGAGATCATGCCACAAACAAAACAGCAGAAAACTCCCCCCAAAACATTCAAGGCACCCTCCATCCCCCTCAGAAGAGAGTTGCTTATCATCCAAGCCCTTTACCGGGGTCCCTCCTGTGCCCCCAACATGCCCTCTTTCTATGTTGTATCTCCCCACCTTCCACCTCCTCAGCCCCAGAGCTGCTCTTCACACTCTCCATTTTTAAGCCAATGCTTTCTATGGTCACAGTGCCCTTCCTCTAAAGGGGATATCCTGCTGTACAAATTCCATCATTGTCGTAACTCCCCTTCAACCCTCACCAATGGCTGCTTTGGTATTTGCTCTCACCGAGGACTACACTGGCTGCAATCACTGCTTCTCTCCCTACTTCGTGTATTATTCTGCTTTTAGACTTGGGGCGTCATCAATGGCTCTTCATGTCCTTCCCACCATCACGCAAGCTCTCCTGCTGTGCTGTGGCTTTCCTCCAGTCCCTTTGCCACCCCTTCTGAGATTCACCTACAAACACCCAGTCTCGAGCCAGTCTCCGAGTGTTACTTCTCCACTTCGATCTACACCCTGTCTGTCCTTGGGTGAACTCCTCCCCACCCGTCACTTCATGTAGCTGAATCAGGGTGGCCTTGGTCCTGATCCATCTCCATGTGTGCAGTACTTACACCTCCCTACCTCCCTAGACCCTGTGTTCCCTCCTCCATCTGTCACTAGATGAACTGGCTCTGCCATCTTGTCCTTTGATGGCAGTCCCACCAAAGCTCCAACTCCCAGTCAGAAACCTCAGGGGCACATTTACTCGTCACTCTCTTTTTATGGTCCCACAACCAACCTGGTGCCCTACCACTCCTGGTCCTATCTCAAGAGGAGCTCTCTCCAACCTGGGTCCTCTCATATCTAGCAATGCACTTGTCGCAGAAAATGCAGTGATCTACACGTTCAGGTGCTTGTGTAAGGAGCGCACACTCGTGTTCACCTTTGACTCTCACAACCACCCCGCACAACAGATATCACTATTCTCTGCATCTTACAGATGAGACCAAGCCACACGGAGATAGAAGAACATGCCCACGGTCACACAGTCACATAGCACAGACCCAAGACTGGAGTCCAGGTAAAGTGGCCCTGATGACACACACACTCAAGAGTCTTGGCTCCCATCCCTGGCTTACCCACCTGTGTTCATTATGACGCTGTCCCAGTTGGCTTTTCCTAACAGTTCTCCATCCACCTTGCCTTCCTCATCCCCAACCCCCACACCCCCCACACCCCCATCAGTGTTCTGCCCTTGACTGACATTAGTTACATTTGAAATGCCTTGTGACCTCCTGCTTCCTATAGGAGAAACTCTGAGCTTCACGGCCAGGTTCTCAGAGACCTTCCTAATTTGGCCCAACCCACACAGTTCCCGGCTTCATGTTCTGCCAACTCATTCTCTGATCCTCTCCAGTACCTGCCACATTGAGGTGTCTCCCCACATTCATGCCGGTCTTCTATGCTTGAGACACTCTCAACTCTTCCTGCCAGCCAGAGTCCCACTGTCCCTTAGCCGCCCACTTCCAGGACCGTCTTTACAGAGCGACTCTCAGACAGTATCACAGAGCTCAACACACTCATTCCTTACAGGGGTCTCTGCTCAGACTGTAAGTTCTCTTCTTACAAGGGACGCTCTCTGTCTCACATATAAGAACTAATATCCAGGGAATCAGCAGAGGGTCCCAGCTATGACTCGATGGGTCTTTCTGCCTTTGCTCCAACATTACAAGAGATTCTTTTCACTGCATACATAGCCCAGGATCAAAAAAGTCTAGAAAGGCCTTCTGGAACCCACTTTCCCTTGCGTTCTACAGCTTGACTCTTGACACACACACACACACACACACACACACACACACACACACACACCAGTTTCTTTTTTCTTTTTTTGGTTTTTTGAGACAGGGTTTCCCTGTATATCCCTGGCTGTCCTGGAACTCACTCTGTAGACCAGGCTGGCCTCGAACTCAGAAATCCGCCTGCCTCTGCCCCCCCAAGTGCTGGGATTAAAGGCGTGCGCCACCACCGCCCGGCCACCCGTTTCTTTTATAAGAAAATAAATAACGCCGGCTGTGGTAGCATACTTGGAAGTCAGAGGCAGGAGGATCAAAGGTTCAAAGCCATCATTGTCTATGTATTGGCTACGTGGTGAGCTTGAGGACAGCCCGAGGCACTTTCTCAACAAGCAGAGAAACAAAAAGTGGAAGCCGGGATCCCACCCATTAGTCAGGATGTCGTAGGTGGTAGTCAGAGAAAAATGGCAGCTCCTTAGCAAACAGACTATAAGAGTCTTGGAGACCATCATACCCAAACCTCTTCCTCTCATCCAGGAGGACACTGAGACCCAGAAGGAAGAGACATGTGAAAGGCCAGCAACTAGCAAAGGGCAGACAACACTAGAGGCCAGGGCTTGCCTTCATCTGGGCATCTGGCCTCTGCCTACTGCCTTTCAACCCCATTGTACCTGCCCTGGGATGAAGAGGCAGGCACCTCTGCTCTTAAAGATCTCCTTGAAGATCACTGGCACAGCATGGCCATGCTTCATGCATAGTGGGTGAGCCAACAGCCCTGGTTCATTCAACTTCGGGGCTGCAGTCCATCCAGCCCCAGGCTGCAACTCTTAGTTGTACCAGCTAGTTTATGGCTTGGCCCAGGGGCTCCAAGGGTAGCATGCTCTTTTGCTCTGGGGAGTCCAACAACACCTTGTTTGTGTCTGAGCACAAGCACGCTTTCCCCCTGTCCTCTCCCCACTCCTTCAGCCTCCCATTTAGTCATAATGAGGTCATAGTCTCTGCTCCCAGGCCTCTCCCCAAGGACGGTGTGTTTAGATGGAGAGATGCAGAGGAGGATTCGACAAAGGAACCCGGGGGGAAAAGAAGCTCTAGAGTCAGAGGCGTGTTTTCAAATCCTGCCCCAGCCAGTTGACCAATTGTATGACCTTTGTCAACTTGCTTAATCTCTCAGGCCCTTGATTGAAAAGGGGCGGAGCTGCCTGGAAGGCAGTTTCTTCACCATAATTATCTCCTGGGCCACGATAGGAGGGGCATGAGATACAGAGAGCCTGCACCATTGGTGGTCAGTGACTGCTAGCTGCCTTCCCTTGATGCAAAGGACAGAGGAAGTAGACGTGGCTGTCAGGCAGGGGTCTATACCCCCACTCCACCCAGTTGAGGTGAGATGAAGGTCCCAGTCTGTGGAGATCTGATGGTCTTGGAGGGTCGGGTTCAAATAGGAACCTTCCAGAGGCTGTGTCTATGCCTATGAGCAAAGCCCCAGGGAAGTGTGTAATGCCCAGGCTGCAGACTCCCCTCAAGCCCCTCCCCAGAAGAAAAGCCTATATTCCATTTGTTCCTGTCGGTGTTGAGAAACCAGAGGCCAATCAGTGACAAGACCACTGGATGTGGAAAGGGCCGAGACCTCCATGTGGACACCTGGGCTGTCTAGCACAAGTTACGTCACACAGGAGAGCAAACACACTGCCTGGCAGCTGGCGTGGCCACCTTTTGGTGTGAGGTCACCTCCTGGACGACCTACGAAAGCCTGAAGGTAGTGAGAAGCAGGCCCAGGCTTAGGGTCGTGAGGCCTCAACCCACTCAGTACACCTTCAGAGTTACAAAATCTTTGCAGGTCTGCCTTTCTACAATCTAATGTGCCTGGTTGACGTCCCCACCCCTCCTGTTTTTGAGGGTTGAGGGAGGAAGTTGAGAAAGGGTCTAACTCTGCACCCCACCCCAGGCTGGGCTCAAATTCATGGTAATCCTCCTGCCTCCCACGGCACTGACTGTCCCAGATGGGGAGGGACTCCCAAGTCTGCCTGGCTGGAATTTTCTCTCTGATAAGAATCAGTCTCCATCTAGCAACATTGTGCAAGAAGCTAATTCTGTAGCCTTCCTCTCTAGTTACTGCAGAATTTATTATATCGCTTGGACTGAGAGTCCTTCCTCATAGCTAACCCAGATCTCTTTTGAATGGGACCCATGGCCCTTGGGTTTCCAGGGCAGACAGAAAGCAGTTGGTTTTCATTTGTTGGCAAAATTCTCAGGCTTCTTGATGAACCAAACCTGCCTGAGAGGTTTTGGTTTAGGACTCTTGATTATCTTCTTTAACTATGAAGGCTGCTTCTAGAATGATCGCCTTTTTGGGAAATGTTGGTAGTCACTTTTGATTCCTTCTTCGCAAACAAGAACCCAAGAATACGCGCAAAGAGAGGAGTGCATGTTTGACCCAGTTCTTTCCCAGAATTCCAGCCAACTTCTGGACTGGGAGTATGAGTATGGTGGTCGACTGTGACCCTACACACACACACACACACACACACACACACACACACACACACAAACTTAACCAGCTAAAGGCTGGCAGAAACAGGAGCAGACACCAGGATTCCTGGTCTTATGTCACCCTTAGCTTTCCTCCCGCCCCAGCTTCACACTGTTGTCAGCAGCCCAGCCTTCTCCCCATCACACCCTGCCTTACCTCCCAGGCTCCCTCCATCAGCTTGTCACCTAGAAGGACATGTCATTTTAACCTTCTCTCTAGTCATTTCCATTGATTTAGTTCTCTGCTATCTTCCAACTCCACCTGGCTCTGGGCAAAGCCCTTCCGAACTAAGTCTAACTTCATTCGCTTTGGGTGACTTCCAAAGCCCTAAGCTAGTGCCTCCATTTCTCAAGCCCGGTTACACACTCCTTTTCTGAGACAGAGTTGAGCTTGCTATGTAGCCAAGGATGACCTTGAATTTCTGATCTTGGTTTGTCCTACGTGCTAGGATTTCAGGCTTGCAACACCATGCCCAGCCCCCATGTTACTATGGAGGAAAGCAAAGCTTCCTCCCTGCTAGGCAAGCACCCTGCTCCCTGAGCTGCTGCCCCAACTCCCAAGTGCTCCTGTCTGAATGATTCTTCTTCCCCTACTATGGCCTCTATCAAGATGCTTTTGATCAAGAGTTTCTTCTGGAAGAACGACCGTTCTGTCCCTTTCGGCTCCATAAATTCCTCACAGATGTCATCAGATAGCACATCATGAATCCACTGAGGCTCCGTCAATACCTGGGGAGCTGAAGCTCTGTGGTAGTTATGCTAACTACAGATAAGTGTGAGCATAGCACTCTAGAAGGGAGACCCCAGCTCTGGAGTGTGGTGGTGGCTGAGAGGACAGAGTCAGGGTCCTTTTATCCCGAGGGCTAGAAGATCGAGAATGATCACCGATGAGTGTTCTATTTGTCTTCCGCCCCCAGAACTTACAGGATAAATGTCTTCCGACCCAAGTTCTTACCTGTCTGTTGAAATCTAGGCCATTTCGATCATTTCCTGGAAAGAGATAACAGATATATTTGTGTCAATCCCGTGTAATCAGGACAGAGGGAAAAAGGACGCTGAGAGAGGAGCCGACTTCACCTATAGCCAGAATCTCACAGTTCATCCCATTTTCTAGAAACATAAGGGGCTACATGAACAGTTAAGAAAAGAGTCACCTTGGAGGGCAGGCTGACTTGTCCAAGGTCACACAGGAAGACTCAGAGCACCTGTTCGATCATATAAAGCCTAAGTGCACCAGGAGTTCTGTCCTGTCCTTCATTGATCAGTAAGAGGGGGCTGGTCCGAGAAACCAAAGGGAGGAACCATCCTAAGCCAACTGAGACTTCCTAACAGCCCTGCCCTCTGGGCATTATGATGCCTAAGTTCTGTCTGATACGTAGGCATCCATCTTGTCCCACCAACCCCCAGCCTTGTATTTCTCGTTTTGTTGATCCTGTTTCCTTTCAGTGTTGCTGTCTTAGTGTGGCTGGGCGTGGTGGCACATGTCTTTAATCCCAGCATTCAAGGGTCTCCAAAACAACAACAACAACCCACCATCACCACCAACAAAAACTGTGGTCAGGTATTGTCCTGGCTAGTCTCTTTCCTGATCCTCTCTTTCCTGATCCCCCTACCCTCAATCTCCTAAATACTGGGATTACAGCTGTGTGCCACCACACCCAGCCTTTTTCTTTCTTGAAAATTACACTGAAAAAGTAAATATACGCTTTACAGAAAAGCTGCGAGGTGCAAAAGAAGCCTAAAGATGACAGGAACATTGCTCTGTAAAGACATAATCAATAATGAATATTTGGGGATATTTTATAGCTACCCCTCTTTAGACACTGACTCCTGATCCTCCCGCCCTTGCTTCCTGTGTGCTGGGATTGCAGGCGTGCACCTCCATGCTGGGTTTATACTGTGTGTGACTGGAACCCAGAGCCTGAGCATCTTAAACAATCACCCTACCAACTGGACACATCTCCTGCTCACTTTCCAGCCTTTTCATTCTAGTTTTACTCTGTGGATGTTCACCATTTGTCTAGACTCTTATCCTTTTTCCAGGGAGTATCGTAAATGTGCTTCTGTATGCTTTTTGAACTATGCCTACTTCTCCTAGGTTAGTAAACTTCATTTTAATTGACAAATAATATTCTATTACATAGATATACCATAATTTGCTTAAATACATACTTATTGCTAGATAAACCGAAGGAGAAAAACAACTTCTGCAAGCTGTCCTCTGAGGGTATGGAGAGATGGCGCGGTTGTTCAAAAACACTTGCTGCTTGCTCTTCTGGAGGACCCGAGTTTAGTTCCCAACACCCACACTGGGCAGCTCACAGCCTGCCAATCAATCCAGCTCCAGAGGATACAACACCCATTTCTGGCCAATGCCAGCAACACATACAAACACACACATATGTACACACACACACACACACACACACACACAAATAAAAATAAATCGTTTTTGCTTTGTTTTGTTTTTCAAGACAGGGTGTCTCTCTCTGTGTAGCCCTGGCTGTCCTGAACTCACTCTGTAGACCAGGCTGGCCTCGAACTCAGAAATCCGCCTGCCTCTACCTCCCAAGTGCTGGGATTAAAGATGTGTGCCACCACTGCCCGGCAATAAATCTTAAAAAAAAAAAAAAGCATTGTCACCTGACCTTCACAAAGTGCCCAGGGTGGCACTTGCACACCCTCACAAGTAAATAAATGTAATAAAACCTTTTTATTTTTTTGGTTTTTTGTTTTTTTGAGACAGGGTTTCTCTGTATAGCCCTGGCTGTCCTGGAACTCACTCTGTAGACCAGGCTGGCCTCAAATTCAGAAATCTGCCTGCCTCTGCCTCCCAAGTGCTGGGATTAAAGGCATGCGCCACCACCGCCCGATAATAAAACCTTATTAAAAGCACTGTTCACTTATAACTTGGCAGTAGACTTAAAATATAATAGACTCTCAATATACTGATTGAACGAAAGACTAAGTTCATGGATGAGTTAACTAAAAACTTTGGTCCATGTTACCATGGCATCTAACTCCTCGTTTGCCTCCTTTCTGCAGGCTTTTTTGCACTTTATCTTCTGAGTTTTTTCCCTGTCTCCCAGGCACCCTGAGTTCTGTTCACACAGAACCTTCAGACAGGTCCACATGTTACCACGTCCCGCCTCTCAACGCTGGTAACGCTGCACAGCCTTGGTCCCTCTCCTCTTGGGAACACAGAATCCTCCTCACTATTGGCTGGGAGACACACACAATTTTCTGTGAATTTCTTAAGAACTTAACACAAATCAGAGGCTTGAGAAATGCCAGAGACATGGCTGGATGGGGCCTAAGTGACTTCCCTAGAACCTTAACTTAGGATCCCCTCAGCCCTGGAAGCAGTGTCTGCCTGCACATTTGCCAGCCATCTCTAAGGGGACCTCGGCTAGCAGGACAGAGTAGAGAAGGAAGGGCCCTAGGGCTCAGAAAGGAAGAATAGGGTGAAGTACAAGGTAGCTTACAGCAGAAGATATGCTTCGAGAAGCTAGGACTATACATAAACACATCAAGGAAACTAAAATCAGAATGGCCACCCGCTAACCACTGTGCTTGTGGTAAAGACTAAAAGGGAAAAATTACTTTTAATTAAAAAAAAAATCATTTAGTCATATTTTAAAGTTTGCCTAAAGAGGGTTTTTTTTGTTGTTGTTGTTGTTCAAATTTGGCAAAAAAAAAAAAAAAAAGTGGGGGGGAGGCTAAAGAGATGACTCGGCACTCATTGCTTTCCTAGAGGACCAGAGTTCTAGCCCCAAAACCCACACGATGGCTCACAACCAACTTAGAGCCCTAGGCCAGAGGTTTTCAATCTGTGGATTGTGACACCTTTGGGGGGTCAATTGACCCTTTTACAGGGGTTGCCTAAGGTCATTGGAAAACACAGGTATTTACATTATGATTCATAATGGTAGCAAGGAAAGAATTTTATGGTTGGAGATCACCACATCATGGGACACTGTATGAGAGAGTCACAGCATCAGGAAGGTTGAGAACCACTGCCCTAGGCACTCTTGTGGTATACATTCATACACATAGGATTTAAAAATACAGACGAGGAAGAGGAGGAAGAAGGGGAGGAGGAAGAAGAGAAGGATGATTTGGCAGAAGAGAACCTGTGAGACAGCTCCTTAGGTAAAGGTCCCTGCTGCCAAGCCTGATGACCAGAGTTAGATCCCCACACATGCACCTACACACATACACACATAAATAAGAATCTGGCAAAAGAACATGCTGGTCAATCCAACCAATATTTACGGAACACAGTGCAGGTGCCAGGCACTAATCTGGGCCTAGACTATTATGATGAAGGGGCCATCTGTTGAGATTTCTGTCTAGTTCTCCTGATCTCCAGGGTCGAGTGTACAGCTAATCTGGAGGTTTGGGGCCAGGCAGGGTACCTCTTGAGACAGGGCTCCCGGCCTTGGATGTTCCAGGATAGAAACAGATATAGCTAAGCCTGTAGGTACTTAGTAAGGGCTTAGCTGCTCAGAGTGAGTATTAGTTTGGTCTCAGTTCTTTTCTGGTTCACAGGGAAGCATGTGCTTGGGAGACAGGGCTTCCTGCCTGGCTTCCGGTCTGGAAGAAGGAGCTCGAGCACGTGGAGGTCTAGGTTGAAACAATATGCTGTGGTTCAGCAGAGGCGTGAGGTACACGCCTGGCGGCCATCATGACCCACCTCTCTAGATCTGGACGATGAAGCTGTCTCACTTCACTTTGCTCCTGCCTTTAAGGCCCAGCTTTCCTCCCAGAGTTTCCTGGACTTGTTCATCTGGAAACTCTCCCCTCCTAGCCTTCAGGAAAGTCTGGGAAGTGACATCTGCGAATTTCAGGCTGTGACCTGGCTCGCTGGAGCTCACTGCTGTCCCAGTGCTCCAGATTAAAATGAGAGACGGGTTGGTTATTCCTGACTCCCTTTCATAGAGAAGAGAGGAGAGGAGAGGAGAAGAGAGGGGAAGGGAGGAAAAGAGAGGGGGGATAGTAATGTATCAAGTCCAGTCACCAGTATCTTCGTAGGATGCTATGCATCCCTTCCAGGTGTGGGGCACACTTAGAAGAAAGGCATACTGCCGGGAGGTGGTGGTGCATGCCTTTAATCCCAGCACTTGGGAGGCAGAGGCAGGCGGATTTCTGAGTTCGAGAGTTCGAGGCTAGCCTGGTCTACAGAGTGAGTTCCAGGACAGCCAGGGCTACACAGAGAAACCCTGTCTCGAAAAACCAAACCAAAAAAATAAAAAAATAAAAATAATAAAAAAATAAAAGAAGAAAGGCATACTTAGAAGAAATCCCAGACTTTTAAAGAATTGTAGTCCAGGCACCAAGCTGCATCAACGCCCTCCCTTCAAAACAGGGATCAGGTGAAGCCTCAGGCTTCTCAATGTTAAACAAGGAAGTGTAAAGTATCATCTTGTCCTTCCTAGGGACATAAGGGCCTTGAGTGAGACAAAGCTGGAAATGACACCTTTTCCTTTGGAAAGTACTGGTCTGTACTGGGCCATGTCCCCAAGGACATGTGGAACCTGTGTGAGAGACTTTTTGCCCCTGCCGGCTGGGACACCCTTCTCTACCTAGAAAACCTTATCCTTCAGGACCCAATCAAGTGTCATATCCTCGGTGAGGCAGTCTCAGGACAAATGATTTCGCCTCCTGCATTTCCTGGCCTTTGTGTTTCTTATGGTCCAGGCTAAATTGTTCCTGTTCATTTTCTTCATGAATCCTAGGGTGGCCTTGAGCCTTTGAAATAGTTGAAGGTGACCTTGAACTTCTCACCTTCCTGCCTCTACCTCCAGAGAGGATTACATGCCTGGTTTACACCATGCTGGGGATGGAACTAGAGACTTCACGAATGCCTCTGCTAAATGAGCTATAACCTCAGCCCTGTTTACTTGTGTTTGTTTGTTTGTTTGCTTGTTGAGGCAGGTCCTACTATGTAGTCCAGGCTGCCCCTTAAACTCATGATCCTCCTCTGTCTGAGTCTCCTATGTGCTAGGATTATGGGTGTGTGTAACACCATGCCTGGCTGTACCATAGTTTTTAGAGCCGATGGTTTGTGCTTTAGTTTCCTTCGTGAATGCACGTGCTCTCAAAGTCCAGATTTATAATAATCTCCATCTCTGGACCTTGGGTGCCTAACACAGAACCTGGCATATGGCATGTGTTGGATGACTGTGCTAAAATTAGCTTATCTAGACATAGACTCTCCAGGTCCCACTCCTGCAGCTACCTGAGCAAGTATGAGAACATGCACGCAGGCGTGCGTGTGCACACACACACACACACACCATTTCCATTTCTAAATCCCAGCTCCCTCTTCTGTCTCTTGCAGAAAAACATGACAAGGCACATGCAGCCAAAACATTCCTTTTAAAGTCTACATGCGCCGGGTGGTGGTGGCGCATGCCTTTAATCCCAGCACTTGGGAGGCAGAGGCAGGTGGATTTCTGAGTTCGAGGCCAGCCTGGTCTACAGAGTGAGTTCCAGGACAGCCAGGGCTACACAGAGAAACCCTGTCTCAAAAAACCAAAAAAAAAAAAAAAAAAAAAAAAAAAAAAAAAAAAAAAAAAAAAAAATCTACATGCAAGGCTAACATCCAAAGAGAAAACCCCTTCCCAAGGTCACATGGCCTTAGAAACTGTAAGGACAAGAGTTTGAATTTCTATGCAACACAATTAAATTCTTGACCCAACAGATCCACCAAGTCCTGTGTCTGATAAAGATGGAAGCCGCCACTAGACTTTAGTAAACAACTTAGGCAAGCAAACAGGAATAGATGTCGACCGACTCTGGAAGGGATTCAAACGGAAGACAATGCAGAAAAGTAGGCGACGGCATTGGCGGTAGGAAACGATTTGGCAGGCTCTAATAGAAAGCCAAAACAAACACGGCAGATGGTAAATGAGAGACGGTAGGTGCGTTTCCACAGTTTAAGACATTAATGACATAACTCCAAACCCAAACTACATACTGAAATGTTTGCCTGGCCCCGCCCACCTCCGGGGCTGGAGAAACGGCTCACACTTGCCTATAAGTTCGACAACTTGAGTTCAGTCCCCTAAACCCAAGAAGCCAGATGTGGTGGCGGCGGCGAGCATCTGCTCTCCCAGCATTCCCGGAGAGAGGTGGAGACAGGAGAATTGGTGAGATTCTTGGGGACCAGCAAGCACAGAAGTGCAGCGACAGAAACAATTAGAGACTCTGCCTCAACCAAGACCAAAAGTGAGAATCGAATCCAGAAACCCGACGTGGGATGTGCGGCTCCCTTCCCCAATCCCCACCCCCGAAAATCAATAAGTCAATTATTTTTAAAATTGGTAAACCAAGGGTTTGTTCTAATTAGGAGATTGTTTTTAACAAACAAACTGGAAATCTGCTTTTTTGTGTTGATAGTGGGTAGTCCGTGAAAGCAGTGGATTTGCACAGACACACCCGTTTTACAGTTGCTGCTACCATGCAGAGCCTGATAAAGGCTTTTGTCAACCACGCTAATCGCCAGTGTCAAACTGGAAGCAAGAACCAGCGATAATCACAGCCGATACACCTGGCAATTAAAAACCCAAGTGGTGGCCAGGCGGTGGTGGCTCACGCCTTTAATCCCAGCACTTGGGAGGCAGAGGCAGGCGGATCTCTGAGTTCGAGAGTTCGAGGCTAGCCTGGTCTATGGAGTAAGTTCCAGGACAGCCAGGGCTACACACAGAGAAACCCTGTCTCGAAAAAACCAAAACCAAACAAACAAAAACAAAAAAAAACAAAAAAAACCCAAGTGGCATCTTTTAAGACACTTGACCATCAAAACTGCCATGAGAATTAAAATGAGAGATTAGCTTTGTTAAGTGTGATAATGATGATTGTGATGAAAAAGGGAAATGTCTTTATGTCTTAGAGATGCACACGCCCCCACACACAGAGCTGAGAGTGCTGTTGTCTATAATTTACAAGAAAATATCCCAGCCACAGGAAAGCAGAAATTTGGCCGCAGCTCAGAGCGGAGGGATGATTATTAGGTGGGTGGGGTGGGGGAGCGGATTGCATTAGCCTCTACTTTTTTGTGTTGTTGAAAGGGTACACAATAAAAACATTTTTACGAAGTAAATACAACCAAATCAAACAAGGCAGAAACAGTGGCTGAAGCAGAATGCTTAGCTAGTCCTCTCCTGACAAACGACAGGCCCAGTCTTCTCTCCCCAGATATCTTGGCTGAAATTTTTTTCTTCATGTGTCCATCCGGGGTCTGGGTTGTAATCAGAGTCTAATTAAGGAGCTTTTATAAAGTATACCTGCTACAGACAGGACATCTCTGGCAACGGATTGGTAGGTCTACTACCAGTATCTTTAGAACACAGAATCGAACCTCAAGTATAGGAAGTAAAAAGTATGTAGGTCTGGCTGGCTTCAAATTTGTGGCAATCCTCCTGCGTCTGCCCCCAAATGCTGGTGTTACAGGTGTGTGCCACCAAGCCTTCTCAGAGCTCTAAGACGAACCACTGTCCCCATTTTGGACAACTGGGGGCTTTACATGGTAAAACGCCTGTTGTTTAGGCTAAGGGTTAAGCTGAAATATACCACATTGGTTAACCTTTTGGGCTGATTGACTATGGCCACGACTTTGCTTGGTAATATTTGTAAAACTGGGCTCAAGAAGCCAGGTGCAGTGGTACATGTCTTTAATCCCAGCACCCAGGAGGCAAGGCAGGCAGATCTCTGAGCTCAAGATCAGCCTGGTCTACAGAGCAAATTCCAAGGCAGCCAGAGAAGGAAGAAGGGTTAGGATGATGACTCTGTGAGCCAAGTCATAAGCCACACAAGCCTGACGACCTGAGTTCAATCCCCAGGACACACATGGTG
Source organism: Grammomys surdaster (assembly GCF_004785775.1). Classification (NCBI taxonomy): domain Eukaryota; kingdom Metazoa; phylum Chordata; class Mammalia; order Rodentia; family Muridae; genus Grammomys; species Grammomys surdaster. The sequence goes on along the minus strand of NW_021605583.1, from coordinate 7,439,768 downwards.
GAAGGAGAGAATCAACTCTGGCAAGTTGTCCTTTGACCCCCACAAGCAGCAAGATGGACATGCCACTCCCAAATAAATAAACAGAATGTAAAAAAAAAAAGTAAAAATGGTAAGTTTTTAAGAACATCAAAGTAAAAATAAATTTTAAAATTAAAATAATAAAATACCGATGACCCAGGTATATTGGTAAAGGCCTGTACTTCCAGCACACCAGAGGTGGATACATGAGGATCCGGGATTTAAGGTCATCTCCAGCTATGTAGCAATTCTGATATCAGCTTGGGCTACATGAGACTATTACACACACACACACACACACACACACACACACACACACACACACCAGAGACAGACAAACAGACAGACAGATGTGAGAGCAGTCTTTTTTTTTTTTTTTTTTGGTTTTTCGAGACAGGGTTTCTCTGTGTAGCCCTGGCTGTCCTGGAACTCACTCTGTAGACCAGGCTGGCCTTGAACTCAGAAATCTGCCTGCCTCTGCCTCCCAAGTGCTGGGATAAGATCAGTCTTAAGCTACTTTTTTTCTTGTCCACATGACTAAAACTTTTTAAAGCAAAAATTGAAACGGGATCAATGAGGAGAAATGTGAAAGTTGCTGCAGTGTCTTGTACACAGCAAAAGGTAAAATGGGCTGTCTTTTTCTACCCTTCCCAAAGTCTGGCGTGGGAGAGGAGCGAGAGCTTAGCCGGATCGGTTCAAAGAGAGGAGGAACTGGGGGCTCTAGGCCTTGTGGGAAAGCAGGCTTCATCTTGACGTAAAGGGGAGAGTTCTGCTGGGATTGCCCACCGGGGGAGCCTGCAGTTGCTGTGGCCCTGGGACCACTCAAGCAGATGCTGCTGATTTATCAAAAGATCTCGAAATTCTTTCCATCTCTAAAGGGCCAGGGTTGGACGATGTTCATTAAAAATATATCAAGGCCTTTTCTCTCTTCCACCTGGTCCTCTCTGGTCCTCTTCAGATGCAGGAAGACTTGCTGCCTCAGGGAGGAAAGAAAAGGGCAGGGCAGAGAGGACTCCTGAAGCTTGTTCAGAATCTCCTATTTGTGACCTTAGCGATGTGTGGGTGACATCTATGGTAAACTGGAAGAGCCACCTTCTGGGATCTCAGCAAGCTTCTTTTAGCTTTCATGGGTCTTTATGAGTCCCTGGGCCAGAAGGTCTCCTTGGAGAGAAAGCAAGGGGTGAGGCAAACTCCTTGGAACCTTGGCTCTTGAGCCTGCCAGAATCCTAGGGGGATTACCCAGGTAGATTTTCAGCTTTAGGGAAGATGACGTTGATCATCTATTTCACATCCCAAATGGAGAAGCTGAGTCTCATTCAAGCATCCCTGAAGCATTCTTCCAGACGCATGCAGACAAGACATCGTGCTGGCCGTAGGTAGATTTACAGCCCGGGCTGCTCAGGACAGTCAATTCTCCCAACAAAAGTCCACTGTGCTGTGATGGCTCGCTGCACTGACTGATGGTTTTTAAAGTGTTGGTGTGTGTTGGGAATGATCCCCAAAGCTCTAGGTCTCCAACGATAATGTGGTACGGTTTCCCCACACTAGCACAGTCCAGTTGTCAACAGCACAAACTCACAGAATGTCTGTGCATTCATCCAAGGCTCAGCCTAGCTTCCCAAGTCTAACATCGCCTTGGTCCTACCTGCTACCCAAGACCTCACATCTCTACCAAGAAGCTCTCCACAGAGTAAGAGGGCAGACGCTATGGGTGAAAGTGTTGAGGTTGAATAAGATGCCAGCATCCTAGCATATAGACCATGAATGGTTAAAACATGGCAAAAGGCATGTTGAATCTTGAGTCCCAAGATTCTAGGTAGGGTCCTGTTAGGCCAGGATGGTCATAATACCCAACAGATGAGAAGAAACCAAAGAGTCAGAATGCAGGTGGTTTGAGTCTGAGGGCAGTTCCTGCTTTCAGTTCTCATTCCCTTAGCATCTGATGAACTCTAGACCAGCTCTGATGCCTGGCCAGGCCCCCTCAACCCCAGGACCTGGGCCCTGAAGAAGGCCTTCTCTCCCACCCATGAACCAAGAGCGCTGACACCCAGACTGATGGGCCTCCTGTTTTGCATGGCTTTGGCAGCAATGGGATGTGATTTTGCCTGGGGAACAATTCTCTGGGTGAGGGAGGTGGAAGCCCAAACCAAGAACTGTTCCAGCAGGATTTTTCACTTCTACCTGGTAAACAATACAGGGAGCACTCAGCAATGAGACTGAGCCTCTCCCATTTCTGGATGGTTCTCAGCAGCTCTACTCTCCGGTAGAACCCAGTAGGACTTCCAGAGACACTTTAGGACAATTTGACAACTTGCTGGTACTTCTTAAGCTAGCGATTATGAAAGTAGGCCCTTGGAAAGTTATCCTGACAAACACACACACACACACACACACACGCACACACATCCCAAAATGATGATGATGATGGTGATGATGATGATTAGTAAACTGGGAATTACGGCCGACTTTTCAAGGTTCTGTCCTGAGAACACATGAATGGGCTATCGGGTTATTTTCAAGACTGCTTTACATTAGATGTACTGCAAACGTTCATCCTCGTAGCCTTCGATCTCCCTTTTAATATGAAAATGAAAAGTTGCTAGCCTCAGTCCTCTAGAGGACCAGAGTTCAATTCTCAGGACCACACCAGGTAGCTAACGACCACCAGTGACTCCAGTTCCAGGGACGCTGATCTGCACACACACACACACACATACACACACACACACACACACAGAGAGAGAGAGAGAGAGAGAGAGAGAGAGAGAGAGAGAGAGAGAGAATGAAGAATAATAAAAACAATCATTTCTAGCCACATTCCTACCACCTTTTTCAGGAAGAAGTGCCTGGAAGAAACCTAAGGACAACTTCTGAAGCAGTTCGGTAGCTCGGTAAGCAGGACCCAGGAGGGCCCGAGATAAACTGTGAGCAGAACACTGGCTTAGGAGGCAGGAGGTAGGTTTCATTTCGCACTAGCTGAGTATCCCTGGTCCAGTCAGAGCATAGATGGTGATGAAACATTCTACACATGCCCAACACGTGACCATAGCCATGCACACCGTGCCCGGGGAAGACCTCACTAATGAATTTTAGTACCCTATCTTTTTCCCTAAAGTCAATACCACTGATGGTCAGAACGCACACTTCTAGAAGTAGCTATCATTACTGTAGGACTAGATGACCTCTCAAGTTCCCTCCAGAATCTCAATGTATGGACTCTTAACCTATATATATATATATATATATATATATATATAT
>NW_021605583.1:7404897-7436392 GCF_004785775.1 Grammomys surdaster | reverse complement strand
ACTGCAGCTGTCTTCAGACACACCAGAAGAGGGCATTGGATCCCATTACAAATGGTCGTGAGCCACCACGTGGTTGCTGGGAATTGAACTCAGGCCCTCTGGAAGAGCAGTCAGTGAGTGCTTTTAACCTCTGAGCCATCTCTCCAGCTCTGGACTCCTAATCTAAAACACCCATTTCTCTAGTCCAAGGACGTGAAGAGTAGAATTCACAGACTTCAATAGACATGGCCTACCGAGCTATCTGATGTGTGTTCCCGGTGTGAGTGTTCAGAAGGTCAAGGCTGAAGCCCGCTGGACATGCGTTGTGGTGCACTCTGAGGTAGAGACCAGGGAATCGGACGTTCAAGGCCAGCCTTGACTACACAGAGAGTTCAAGGCCAGCCTGGACTACACAGAGAGTTCAAGGCCAGCCTGGACTACACAGAGAGTTCAAGGTCACCCTGGACTTTGTAAGACCCCATCTCAAAAAGGAAAAAAAAAGCCAAACCTGAAGTTTACTCAGCAGTTCCCTTCTCACAAAGGTCAGGAGCCTGACGCGATGCCACAGGGGACAAAGGATCTTTTCTGCATCGACTCTGCCTGAGGAAGCAATCACTCTTCCGACTCCCAGTGCTATTTCCCGTGTTATTTTTTGATAGAGAAAACTCTACCTCACCACAGTCTTTGATACCTTGGGAAACATAATCCCCTTCTCCATCTGAGCTGTGGATGGAACTTTCTAGAACTCTCATGCATTGCCTCTGCATCTCTTCTTGGTGAAATCATTAGTAGAGGGAACCCATCTGGGCAAGATGGTCAAGGCCAAGGCCAAGACAAAGGAGCACCCTGAGCTTAGGAAGGGTCCAGGGTCTCAGATCACTGATGCAAGGAGGTAGGACCCCATCAATGTACGATGTCTCCTCAAAATCTCCACTCAAAGTCCCCTGAGCCTGGAAAAACACTACAACCTGCAGTTAAATAAGCTCTATTTAATAAAAGATCCATTCTGTTATTGTTATTGTTATTATTATTACAACAATACCATAGAGGACCATAGAGGCCTAATGTCTGTCCTCTGTGTGTTCATGAGGTCAAACCTGAAACCTGCTGGGCAGCACACACCTGTAATCCCAGTGCTTTGGAGGAAGAGGTGAGAGGATCAAGAATTCAAGGCTAGCCTGAGATACTTACCAAGCTCCGAGACACACTCTAAACTCCAGGCTTGCAATTTATAGGTAAGGATCCTAAGTTCTAGAAAGGCAAGTGACTGGCTGTCCAAATGCCACCATATTACTGCCACCTGAAACCTTATTGGGAGTGGCCACAGTAAGTCAAGTAGGCAAAAGAGAGAAGCCTTCGATTTTCTAAAATTTTCAATAGTATTTAGGCTTGTTGGTTCTCTCCCATCTCTTAGCGCTGGCTGGGAGAGGGCTCTTGCCTCAAATCCCTCCCCTTTTCTTGCTTCCTGAGAGACGGAAACACGCAAGCTAGGGTGAACACAGTCATCACAGAAGTGGCGTGTGTGTGTGTGTGTGTGTGTGTGTGTGTGTGTGTATGCATGTGTGCATGTATCCACTTAACCTTCACTGGAGCATGGGTCTAGCTCTGGAGTCCTAGACTACAGACCAGCCTGACCAGGAGACAGGATCTTCTCATGGAAGTTGCCTGGATTGGCTATTAGGTCACTGTATCCAGCCAGCGCATGGACACTTTGCCCTCCAGGGATAAATACTAACAAATGGCATTATTAACTGGCAGGCATTGTTCTGGGTGTTTTACAAACAAACTTTGATGCTCACAGAAGCTCTATGAGGCAGATACTATTATTATCCCCATTTTATAGATGAGAAATATGAGCAGAAAGCCTTTAAATAATGAGCAATGAGTAGTAAGCCTTTTTAACTAATGACCCTGAGGTCAGAGCAGGCTAGGGGAACAGTACAGCCCTTCCCAAGTCATTCACATCGAAGCGCAAAGAGCCTGGAAAACACTGGGGCATCTATCCCATCGTTCTGGTGGGACAGATCGGACCATGGCTAGAGAGACCTCAATTTCACCATCCACCTGAGGCACAAACTCAGCCTCAAAGAGGGGATACTGTCGGCTTGGTGGGGGGGGGGGGGGCGGTAATGGGAAAGACAGTCCTCTCATCTCCTTGAACAAACAAACTACAGAGACTGTTTCCCCAACAATAAAAACTCAGACAGGACCAGTCCTGGAGCCATCAGAGGAAGGAAGGTCAGAACCTACAGCTACAACTCAGTGGTCCTGACCCATGAATTCAGATATCATCAAGGCACTAAGAGGGTGCAGGGGAGGGAGAGACTTCCATAGGTAGGTCCGTCTTCCATAGGTAGGTCCGTCTTCCATAGGTAGGTCCCCAGGGTCTGGGGAGATGGGCTGCCAGGAAGTTAGCTAACATTGGGGACACCTCCCTTTGATAACTTTGAGCCCTAGAGCCAACATTTGCCAGTCAGCTTAACCCCTTTTGTCCACGCTTCCCTCCTCAAGAAATCCTTAATCAGCCTCATTTGAATTTCAAATGACCTCTATCTTCTCCCCCTCCCCACCCCAACAGGCTTTGAGGCAGGAATATGGAAATTCACCCGGCAAGTATGGAAATCATCACCCTATGCAAATGATGAGCGGGACCCCATCGTCATAGCAACCGCCCGGTTTCCTCTCCTCTCTGCACTCCTTCTGGGCTCCTAGTTTTGACTTTTCCTATTCTCTTCACAGCTTGAACCAGGGTGGGGAGTGGACAAGCTCCCCTGCTGGGGGGCCTTGTTGGAACTGACATTGACAGGTGAGGCCATCCAGTACCCGAGGTCACCTGCCAGGTCAGACCTGCCAGACCACCTGCTCTAGAGCAAGCCTAGGCCAGGCACACCCAGGCAAGGCCAACCACTGTTTGTTCCTGGATAAGCCAAGGATGGAACCAGTGATTGAGTGTGTGTATGGAGTGTGGGAAGGTTCTAGATTCTAGGGGACAGGCCAAAAACCCCTCAAATGGACTCAGGAGAGAGGGGATGTGGTGGTGGGGCTCCAGTGTTGCAGTTTTAGGAGAAGAAAGAAAGGCCTGCATGGAACCTGTATGTAAAATACGATGCAAATGAGCGCCTATTATTGTTTGACTCAACAACTGTGTTTTACTGGTGCTTTTTGGGAGATGCCCACAGCTCTGTTTCCCAGGAGCCTGACTTGGCACAAAGGCCTCCTCTCCCTGCCCTTAGCCATGACCCCACACACACACCAGTAAGCTTACAGGTCCCTGGAGAACTCAGAGGATACGCTGAACTGCTGGTGGCTGAAGTCCCTAAATGTACAATCTGGCCACCTTAGAGGATCTTGGTCATAGCCCTGCCCTGCTCTGCCCTGTACACTTAGACTCTTGCAGGGAAACTCAGATGACTGCATGGAGCTTCTCTCTATGGACACTCGGCTCTCAATCTGTCCCCGTGCTCTCAAACCAAAGGCTGTTGGGAAAGGGACTGGGAGAGACGCCGCCGGACCTCCTCATGTCCTTTCTGTTCTTTTCCTTGGCAGCACCCCCTTTCTACAGCAAATGGCTTAGAAGTGTGTTGGCCTGAAACTCGGCTTCCACCACTGGGCCTCATTTTCATCTCCTTCTCGAGGAGGGAGGTTTAGGCAAAGGATGAAGGCTCAAGATGCCACAATGGCCTAGGATCCTGACACTGCTCATCATCCAGTCCGCCTGTGTGCTGGAGGCATTTCATCAATATACTGGGGCCTGTCTCCTACCAGAGCCTCCTCATCACCCTGCCACCCACTATCTCTTGATCAAGAGATCTCTTGATCTATGATCTCGTAGCCGTAAGAAGATGATGCCCAAGTTCCGGTATACCCGATGCTCCAGGAAATTAAAGGCAAAAAGACATCGTACTACTAAACACAAAGTGTTCCTACACAATGCACTTCCAAGTGTGGCCCAGGGTGGTCTGCAGACTTGCATTGAGATCTCTGATCACACCGGGCAGTGGTGGCGAACACCTTTAATCCCAGCACTCGGAAGGCAGTGGCAGGTGGATTTCTGAGTTCGAGGCCAGCCTGGTCTACAGAGTGAGTTCCAGGACAGCCAGGGCTACACAGAGAATCCCTGTCTCGAAAAAAACAAAACAAAACAAAAACAAACAAACAAAAAGATCTCTGATCAGGTGCAAACTACAAGAGTGAGACATTAAGAGATGCCAGTAGAATACCAAGGGTCTTCCTGTTGACGAGTGTGTAGAGCTGTTCCGATGCTACTGAAAGCGGTCTTAGGTGAGATCTCAGCATTCAATCCCATCACACACAACCACACAACAGGAACAGGATTGGATACTGATCGGGGACGGACTGGAAAAACAAATGGTCCTCCATCTGGGATTGTTTTGGAAACAGGAAGGTACTCAGAGAAGGAAGGGAAGCCAGGTGGTAAAGACAGCTCACACATCCCTGCCTCTGTCCCCCTCAATCTGTCCCATTAGGCTGGAAAGAAAGGAAGTCATTTCCTTAAGCAGACCTCCAGGAGGAGGAGACAGTGGTATAGGGAAAGCCAGTGCTTATGGTTTGTCCAAACCTTGGCTATCCTTTGAGGTGGGCTGTGAACTCACAGACAAGCTGTGCTAAAATCCTTGGGGCCTAGGTGTGAGCCACCACCGTGGCGGTTCTATTTGCTACAGTTCTTCAAGGGCTGGAGACTGATAGGTAATTCCAGGGATTGTAGGCCACACCCTGAGACTGTCGGCACCGACAGCCACAGTTGCAAGCCTGGGTGATGAATTGTTACCTTCTAATTTCCCTGTCACAGAAACCAGAAATAAGGGGAAATGGAAACCACTCTGAAGTTAGCCAGGGGTTGTAGGTGAGGGATATTAAGGCTGTGGAAGAGGAGGATAGCTTTCAGTTCGTATGTTAATAAAGTGGTCTTTCAAAGGCTAGGACAGGAGAGAAACCCAGAAGTGGGGTATTGATTCCATATGAACAAGGAACCAAGAAAAAGTATGGGTTTAGCTTCTTTCTTTCTTTCTTTCTTTCTTCCTTTCTTTCTCCCTCTCCCTCTCTTCTTCTTCTTCTTCTTCTTCTTCTTCTTCTTCTTCTTCTTCTTCCTCTTCTTCTTCTTCTTCTTCTTTTCTTTTCTTTTGAGACAGGGTTTCTCTGTGTAGCCCTAGCTGTCCTAGAACTCACTTTGTAGACCAGGCTGGCCTCAAACTCACAAGAGATCCTCCTGCTTCTGCCTCTCGAGTTCTGGGATTAAGGTGTGCACCTTCTTAGGGATGAAAAACAAAGGAGAATGGTACTCTCATTGATGGAGGCTCTCATTCTCCAAGGATGGTTCTGAATGTTTACAAAGGCACAGATAAGAATGTCAGGATCCTACTACCAGAATCTATCCAGGTTCTGCAGTAACTTGGGATGGTGGGGGGGGGCACACATCCACAGAGGTGAGGGACAGAACTGGAACAGACTGAGACCTAGAGAGCAGCTCTGCTTCTCCTTGCTTTAGTTTTGCAGATCCTCCATCCCCCATCCCTCATTCCCCCCCCGACCCCCACCAAAACGAGGAAACTGAAGTCCCAGGCACTTTCCCCATGCCTCTTCATCATAGTACATTTCATCTCCTAGTTACCTTCCTATGACGATGGCCTTTCTCAGTGGTGTGTCCTTTTCAAGATGCATTCACACCCACTCTCATTTAGTCATAAGTGCTAGGATGTGTGTGTGTGTGTGTGTGTGTGTGTGTTAAGAGGAGCCTCTTTATACACCGTCAGATTCTCATCCAACCTTCAAAGTACTTCTGGGTTTCTCTCCTGTCCTTCCAGCCTTTGAAAGACCACTTTATTAACATAGGAACTGAAAGCTATCCTCCTCTTCCACAGCCTTCTCTTCCTCTTTAGAACCTCACTTCCTGGTAGTAATCCCCAGCTTAGTTCCCAAGAAACTTGAAGGTGGAGTTCAAGGAAAGAGCAGACCCTTACCCAAGAAAGGGAGTTAGTCCTAGGTCATCACTACTCTCCTTCAAAAGCCTGAGGAGACCACTGACTTGTTTATGCTTCACTGGTCCTCCCCTGGACAGACATATCCATCACTTGAAAGCCCTGTTGGAAGTTCTTCAATCCCCCAGACGATTGAGTCTCCTGGGTGGTTCTAGGCTGCAGACAGACGTTAGTCATTCGGTCTCAGAGATAAGACAAGGATGTCTCAACTTGGAGGAATGAATGACAAAGCTTCCCTCCCTCCCCTCTAGTGAGATGAATACTGGTTCCCAAAGGAGGAGGGGGAGAAAGTTCTTGCCCAGGCTAGACCCTCCACTGCTCACCAGTGGGAACAGCTGACCCTGCTCTTTCCTTCTAATCTCCACTTGTGCTGGCTGGTCTTAGGTCGACTTAAAACAAGCTAGAGTCATCTGCAAGGAGGCAACCCCAATGAGGAAACACCTCCTTAAGATCCAGCTGTAGGGCATTTTGTTAATTAGTGATTGATGGGGGAGGGCCCAGCCCATTGTGGGTGGTGCCATCCCTGGGATGGTGGTCCTGGGTTCTATGAGAAAGCAGGTTGAGCAAGTCAGATGAGCAAGCCAGTAAGCAGCATCCTTCCTTGGCCTCTCCAGCAGCTCCTGCCTCCAGGTTCCTGACCAGTTTGAGGTCCTGCCCTGACGTCCTTCAGTGATGAACACTGATGTGGAAGTGTAACCTTTTCCTTTCCAACTTTCCCTTTGGTCAGTGTTTTATCACAGTTATAAAAACCCTGATTAAGACACCCAGCAAGCAATCTGGTCCCAGACAGGCCTTTGTATCTTAGACTGGATCAACCTTCCTTCTAGCCTTGCAAGATCACCCTTCATGATTTAGGCATCTGCTGTGATGATGTTACTTTCTTGTGTTCTCTCTCTCTTTCTCTCTCTCTCTCTCTCTCTCTGGTTTTCCATAATGGGCAACTCTTGGTCTTCCCACTAGCATCTATGGGTAGAGTCACTAGAAAAGTCCACCCTTCAGCCTGTCATGTTCTGGGTAAGAGACCTGGGGAACCTCAGCTAACACTCTTATTGCCAGCCTCAATTTCCCACACTTGTAAAATGGGATAATGGCACCCACTCTAGGTGCCTATGTTCCAGGACGTGCTCACAGCTTGTTAACAGAGCCCAGTTATCAGTGTTATCCACATCGAGGGCTCTGCCCCTGAACTATACCCCCCCCAAGTGTGTGGGCATGTGGAAATGCACACGCAAGTGCATCCTATCCTTGGAGGAAAGTTCCATGGGGACAGAGACTCCAGAGCCCAGCATGGGCTGTAAAGTGGAGGTCCTAGACATTTGTCATGGGACTGCCAGCTAGGCCAGCATAGGATGGAAGCCATTGGAAGAAGCAGTGCTGACCTGGGAGGAAGGGAGCTGGGACTCAACTCCCTGGAAAAACCTACACACGCTTGAGACGTACAAACAGACGGCGGAGGGCGGAGGGTTCTGAAAGCAGACCTTATAGATCGGCCTTCCCAGCTGATCTAGTACAAAGTTTTCCTTCGTAAAGAAGAAACTAAAGGCCCACGTTGGAATGATGACCAAATACGCAGTTCATTCGTGGCAGAGCCGAGATGAGAACCCAATGACATCACACAGTGTAAATTCAAGACCCGCTTCTAAACAAGTTACATTTTCACTCTCGGTCACATGTTCTCCACGGAGAGAATAGAGCCGACTAACCACGTCTCTGTTTACAACACGAGTTAAATGAGATGATGTCCATAAAGCTTTTATACGTGGTGGATATGCCCCGATGAGTTTTCCCTCCCTCCCTCTCTCCCTCCCTTCCTCCTGAAACGTTGGTTTTTGTCTTTCCTCAGGTGTTTGAGCCAAAAAAAAAAAAAACCCCAAGGTCAGCTGCTTTGGTGTCGGTGGCGTCAGTAACAGCCTGGGGGCTTTAATGCATGGATAAAGTTATATTCTTATCCAATTGCTTGGTTGAGAAAAGTAAAGGAGAGGCTGAGACCAAAAGGCTTACTGAAGCACAGGCCAGCTGAGCTCCAAGAGTTTCAGGCCAGCCTGGCTGCCTCAAAGACAGACAGACAGACAGACAGACAGACAGACAGACAGACAGACGAACTGATGGCTCGTAGTGCTTGATACGGAAGCATGAGGATTCAACCCCTGGAACCTCTGCAATAAACACCGTGGCATGCTCTTGCAATCCCAGAGCTGGAAGGGAGGTGGAGACTGGAGGATGCCAGGGGCTTGCTTGCTACAGTGCTAGCCTAGCCCACTAAGCAAAACAGTGAGAGACCCTGTGGGAAAACAAGGGTGACAGAGGAAAGACGTGTCCTCTCTCTCCTGGTGCGTGCATTCGCACGTGCACACACAGCCGGGGGTAGAGTTCAGGAACAGAGCCCTGGCTTGGGATGCCTGAGACTCTAGGCTCAATCCCCAGTATTGCAAATAACCCCTGCGTGAAGGAACGTGGCAACAGGCAGGAGGTCATAGGAATCCACAAAAAGCCAACAGCTGCCACGGGAGGAAGTAGGCTTCCGCGCACGCTATGGGAAGAGAATTTGAGGGGACGTGCAGACGTGCAGACTGGGTTTCCAGAGTCTTGGTGGCCAGTAAAAAAAAGAGAACCCGAGCTCCTGAGCATTTTGTTCTTGGCTGGGGGTGGGAGGTAGAGGTGGGGGGAGGTGCGAACTGCCGGGCAGGTCTTCGAAAGCTCTCCAAGGATTTCCCCACCAACTCAGAGTGGACCGGGACAACTCCCCTTTCCCAGCTCCCAGCCCTAACGCCCTAGGGGTTTCACACAACACTGTGAATGCTCTCCAGTACACAGAAGGTTTTCTGGGTCATCTTTGCTTATAGTTCCCTTTAAAACTCAGACACAAACCACCCATTAACTCATACCCTGCTGGGGAGGTGAATGTGTCTTTTAAAAATTCAAAGGAAACCATTAAACTAAGTTGGTAACCATTGTAACTGCTAATAAGCTTTCCTCGGTTTAAAAAAAAAAATCAGAACACTTTCCAGGAAGTTTTGTTGCTTTAATTAGTGACTTCTTTTCTTTTTTTCCTTGCCCCTTAATTTAGTATCACCTAAACATTAATCCTACCACTGAACAAAAACCCTGAAGGGGAAGAACAGGAAAACTTCAGAGGTCAAAGACATTACTATCTCCCAGGGGGGTCTACCTCTAGAACTCACAAAATCTTTTCTTGAGTGGTAAGCAGAGCAAAAGCAACTTCTGGGGCTGACTCACTTGTTCAGGTAAAGGGGAAAGAGAGCACCCCAGGGACCTGTAGCCCTGCACAGTACAACCCAGAATTACAGAATAAGAGCGGTGATGGGGCTGGAGGGAAGGCACAGAGGTTAAGTACCCTTGCTCTTATAGAGGAATATTTGATTCCCAGTACCCACATCCCAGATTACAACCTTCTGTGTAACTCCAGCTCCAGGGGGATCTCTGAGACCTTCTTCTGACCTCCACAGACACCAGGTACTTTGAGTTGGTCTTTTTTTTTTTTTATTTTTTATTTTTTTATTTTTTTTTTGTGGGGGCAAAAAGACCGTGGTGATAGCTAGGTGTGGTGGTGCACACCTTTGATTCCCAACCTCAGTAGACAGAGACAGAGGGGTCTCTGTGAGTTCAAGGTCAGCCTGGTCTACACATCAAGTTTCAGAACAGCCAGAGCTACTTAGTGAGACCTTGTCTCAAACAAATAAAGAAAATCAAACCAAGACACTGGTCCCAGCCTTTACCAGTTCAGCTCACTGACAATCTACCCTCATTTTCTCGCAGCACTTCCTGAAAAGGACCAGTGAACAACTCAAGTCCCTAGTAAGTAGCCTGTTTGTAGGCTTTTTTTTTTTTTTTGACATTTCAGAGGGAGAGGGCAGGGACTCAGTGTGTAGCCCAGGCTGACCCAGAACTCCTTCTAGCCAGAACTAGGCTCTCTTACAGGAGAGCAGCACCCTACCTGGCTTCTTTGCCAGATTTTAGCCCGGGTCTGTTTGACTTGAAACCATGCCCTTCAAAGGTCTACCTCCCAAAGAGGTTGGCAGCAAGTCAGGGTGGATTCTGATCATCCTAGTTCATCCCTGGATTCTCTCACCCGTAATCCTCTTAGTACACAGCTCCAAGTCTCCTATTGGAAGTTAGAATTTGCCCAGGGAACACATAACACATTGGACTTCCTGGCCTCCTCCTACCATTGACACTCCATCTTCCTTGGCTCATTCTTGTGGGGTTCAGGGGTGGCTCATTCTTGTGGGGTTCAGGGGGGCTCATTCTGACTCCCCAGCTGGGTCAGGATAACTTATAGCAAAGCACTGGTTCCAGCAATGAGGGTGGTCATTTCCATGCGGACGCTGCTCAGCTGAGTCCTGGCCAATGAGGTCTGGGGAAAGACAATTGGTTCCAGGAGAGGGACAGTTCCTCTAGAGCCACACAGCTCTACTCCAGGAAGGGGATCCGCACGGGCATAGCCTCCAGCACTAATGGACTAAAGTCACAGGCCTGTGATCTCAGCTGAGGCTGAGACAGGAGGATTGCAAGTTGGAGGCCAACCTGGGCTACAGAGCACATTTAAGGACAACTTAACAAGATACTGCGTCAAAATGAATGAGTGAGTGAGTGAATGAATGAATGAATGAATGCAGTAAAAAAGGTTCAGTGGTAAAGTGCTTGGTTACCATGCACAAGTACCTAAGCTCAATCACCAGTATGGTTGAGTGAACAACACCCTGAAAAATGGGTGTGCCTAGTCCCCACTGTTCAGTCTAGCTGTCCTGTACAAAGGAGAGCATAAAGACTGTAGTTCTGCATGCATTGCTGCCCAAACAAGTAGGCCCTGCATCAATGTTAAACTGAAGAACAGTGTATCCTGAACACAAGCCCCTCGCCACAGTCCCCCCTCAACCATCATGCTTCTCTTTTAGCTTCAAGAACTAAAATGTTTCAGAACCATTGAAAACACTTTTAGTTTGAGAGGACATCGGCTCTTTGTCTTCTCACTTCTGTCGGTCATGATCCAGATGAAACACTAACTGCGGCCTTGATGGGAGGGTACTAAATTTATCTTTCTAGTTCTCTTTCTTCAAATTCTTTCTAATTACACTCATTTTCAAACCAAGGCTCGGGCTAAGGTGGAAACAAGAAAGAAGAAAGAAACTACTCAGTTTTTTTTTTCCTGTCTCTGTTCTTTTCTTCAAAAGACAAAGTCCTATGTCTAGACAGCAATCCCTTCTTCTCTGAACTACCCACACACCATACCAGCTACCTATACGGCATCAGAATGCTCACACATACACACGGGCCTGCTTACTGAGTTCCTTAAGAAAGATTGTTAAGAACCTTGGATGGAGCAGGGCGTGGAGTGATGGTGCATGTCTTTAATCTCAAAGCAGAGGCAGGCAGATTTCTGAATTCGAGGCCAGCCTGGTCTACAGAGTGAGTTCCAGGACAGCCAAGACTACACAGAGAAACCCTGTTTCAAACAAACATAGAACCTGGTCCTCATCTACGAGAGACAGGTCCTCTCAGTAGCTGACAATACAGCTTGTTGCTTCTGTGTTAAAGTGGAACATCAAGGCGTGAATCACAGCCTACTGAGTGAGAAGGGAACAGGGGTGGGGTCAGTGGTTCCTGCTGTGCAAGCTGGGGGACCCGAGTTCCATCCCCAGAACCCACAGAAAGACGAAAGAAACTCTGAAAAGTTGTCCTCTGATCTCCACACACACACACACGTGTCACATGTACATTTGTGCACACACATACACACACAATAATAGTAAAACAAAAAATAAAGTCTGTTTTTTTTTTAAATGAGACATATGCTTATAGCAGCTTTCCAGGAGGCTAAGGCGGGGAGATCTCAAGTTTGAGGCCAGCCTGAGTTACATGGGGAGTTTAAGACCAGCCTGGGCAATTTAGGAAAATCTTGTCTCAAAATTAAAGACTTTAAGCATGGCTCAGTGTAGAGCATCTGCCACTCTGTCATGGCAAAGCTCTAGGTTCTCTCTCTCTCTCTCTCTCTCTCTCTCTCTCTCTCTCTCTCACACACACACACACACACACACACACACACACACACACACGTCACAGGATATGGTGGAAGAACACTGGTCTAGCCTGAGCAAAGCCCTAGGTTTGATGTCCAGCACCGCCAGAGTGACTGTGCTCCCTTTTTGTCCTTTGTTCCTAAGGATCTGGCTCCTTTCTGACCTAGTTCCAGAGGTTTGTTTGATCAAGGTCAATATTTCTTATTGCAAGGCTCCAGAGTCATGCCCAGGCTATCTCTAAAGAAGTCACTCAGAACACATGATTCGGCTTTTGGTTCTAAAACACTGAACAAGAAGAGACACTACATTGCTGGGACAGTTTCCCCTAACTACTCGCACCCAGAAGAGAACTCCCTACCTGACTCCACTTGACCGAAAGCGCTGCGGGCGTCCGTGGAATCAGCGACATCCCCGCTCATCTTGATGTCTGCAGGGAAAATACTGGCTTTAATAACAGATCACCATTTTTCTTGCTGTGGCTTTAGCTAAACAGCAAAGGTGAATGTGTGATTCCAACAACCATCAGACTTTCAAATTCCTGATTCCCGAACACATAGCCGTTAGAATATTCATAAGCTTGGAGACACAGATCCTCTCCTTCTGGGCGAGCTTCCTAGCCTAGCCTTTCCCCCAATTTACCACAGCTACTGCGGGGTCTCTCACCTTTTGTATCATTCATCACCACTCTCCCGTTGCTCAGACACAAGGATACCGACTAGAAGCAGGGTGGGGTCCCTGCACATCCTCCACCCTTTAATTTCTTTCGGGGAATATGTCTTCTTTGTTGTTGTTGTTTTTCGAGACAGGGTTTCTCTGTGTAGTCCTGGCTGTCCTGGAACTCACTCTGTAGACCAGGCTGGCCTCAAACTCAGAAATCTGCCTGCCTCTGCCTCCCAAGTGCTGGGATTACAGGCATGCGCCACCACCACCCGGCGGGAATATGTCTTATTAAAGTTTCATAGAAATCCTGGTGTAGCCAGGTGGTGGTGGAGCACACTCACCTTTGATCCCAGCACTCAGAAGGCAGAGGCAGGAGAATCTCTTGATCTCAAGGCCAGTCTGTTCAACAGAACGAGTTCTAGGACAGCCAGGGATACACAGAGAAACCTTGTCTCACAAAACTTAAAAAAAAAAAAAAAAAGCTTCATAGAAATCCAGGCGTGATGGGCCATGACTCAGCACTCAGGAGGCTAGGTCAGGAAGACCATAACTTGAGGCCAGCCTTGAACTTAGAGAAGAAGACTTTGTCTCAAAAAATAGTAATAAAATAATGATAAATGCAAATCAAGCAGCATTCTTCCGATCCCCATGTTAACAGATCTACCCTAGGAGGTTAGCGTACTTTAACCAAAAGTTTGCATTTGCTCTTCTTACCTGTCTCTTTCCAAGTCTGCTGTCTGTCTGGTTCTCAGAGGTCAATGCGCTGCCTGGAGAATCAAGCCCTACCTACTTGCCACCCTTCTCAGAGATCTCGCCCTTTAGGGTTCCTTCCCTTTTCTCTTATTCCTCCAAATTACTCAGTGAGTGAGTGCTCGGCTGAGATCGCAAGCCTGTGCAGGGTCCCGTGTCAGCCCCCAGGTGCTGCTGCTCTGGTCTCTCCCGTCTGCCCCATTGCAAAAAATTAAACCTTTACCCATAACAGCAAGCTGCAACCACCTAAGAGGCTCTAAACCTCCTCCCTATAGTCAGTTGAGGAAAAGAAAAAGGCAACTCGGAACTCACTCTCTGGAAGCTCCTCTCCTTATTGAACCATCCAAATCCTGATGTTTAAGATGGAGAATATTTTATTCAAATTGTGTCGAGCATCCCCCTCCCCCAACCCCCACTCCACCCTTTCCTCTGGGGCAGCATTTTAACTCTTTTAAACTAGATAAAGTCTTGGTAAGTTCATTTGCATATGAGGCTCCTCAGCCAATCCCAGTCAAGGGGGCAGCCTTAATTTGCATCAGGTAATCAGGCAGTTGGCAGAGTAGACATCTGAGGTCTGGAGATGATCAGGATGAGGGAAAAGGGCGGACCTCTGCCCCAGGAGAAGAGAGAAAGCACCGCCCCTTTCCTTTTGGTAAGGCGCTAATGTGTGTAGCTCTTAAATATATTTACAGCTCTGTAATGAAGTGACAAAGCAGAGACGCAGACACCAGCAAATGCGCCAGAAGTGGTGGTGGTGGGGAAATAAGGCAATCCCAGGAGTCTCTGATTTTTGAGGACACCCAGGTATATAGTGAGAGCTCTGTAGGACCTTCCTAGACTGCCATGCTGCACTTTGAGGTTGTGGAAGTCTCGGGGACACCCCCACTGCTGCTCTGTCTTTGGGAGACCTTTGTTGAACCAAGCCCAAGCCCTACCTTCTGCCCTTGCTTATTTTTCATACAGTTAGCTAACCCTGCATACACATATGCATGCACATACAGAGCTAGCAGGGGGCTCTGCTGCTTTTCAGTGGCTACTGCGGGAACACTGGGCTTCGCTTTGTCTCAGCTTGGATCTGGGAAATGCTCGGCATCCATCTGAATCCCACACTTAAGAGAGGAGAAAAAGCTCCAAGCCAGAACCTGCTGGCTAGATACTGGAGGGAAATCCTCTCCCTCTGCTGGTTTCGAATCGGCTTTAGCAGAGGCAGAACTCAGGACTTCAGAGCACGGGTTTTGGCAGCAGAAAAGCCAGAAGGTAAAACCAATGCCATCGCTAAGTAGCTACGGGGTCCTAAGTACAAAGGACAATGTGAAGTTTCCCACTCAGACCGCGGATGATAAGCACCTCCCAGATACGTGGGCAGGATGAAATAAAGTGTGTACCTACTAAACGATTTAGACATGAGGCCCGGTCCCCTCTTGCATTCTGGTCATGTCTTCTCCTTAGCCTTTCCTGATTCCCAAGGACAACAACTGTGGCTTTCAGTCTTGCACCTCTGTAACTCACTCAGGAAGCCATTAGAATTCTCCTGATTCTGCCTACAGAAGAAAACTGATCATAGGAATGGGAAAAACTTGAGGAACAGTGAGGCCTCAAAGTCCATCAGAGTGTCCAGTTCAACTTATTTCAAACCCTGCATTTAGACACACAACTGTGTGTGCTGTGTGTGTGCATGTGTGTGTGTGTGTTTGAGAATAGAATCATGGTCTTATTTTTACTACCGCTGAGACATATCCCAGGCCTCTCTTTATTTTGAAGCAGGTGCCCAGGCTAGCTTTGAAAACACTTGAGCTCATGTAGGATTTGAACTTGTGATCTTCTTGTTTTAGCCTCCCAGGCATATCTGGGACTACAATGTCTACACCACGAGGACTGACTTAAACAGGTAGCTTTTCAAGCTGAGCCTTTGTTTGTTGCCCGTCGCCCCAACTTTCCTTTAACATCATTTCTTCCATCACTTTACATGAAGAGTCCTTCTTGCTTGTCCTTTAAATAAACTTAAAGTTTAGTCTTAATCATGTCTGGAAGTTAGTTCTAAAGACATCCAAGACCCCTCATGCTGCCATGACCTGGTTGGTGACAGCCAAACTCTTCAGGCAGGGAGTGGAGCTTCAAGAGGGCTAGGATAAGATAGCCTAGAAACCTCTTTCAGTCCCCAGCATGCTCTGATGAGGAACCTGTTCCTGTTGGGTAGGAGGCTGATGCTGATGGGTGGGACAAACCCTTGGGTCTCAGCCTAAAAAATGGGCCAACACCGAAACTCCCTGAGACGCTGGCAGCAACCCTTCACCCGTCGGACAGCACTGCCGGGGGGTGAGGGAGAGAAGTGTGGGGTGGAGCCCGCTCGGCTGCGTTCTTATCTCAGTCTGTCTGAGTCGGCTCTCTGCCACGCTCCCTTCCCTGAGGAGGCTCAGGTGCTCAGTGTAAGCTCCCAGATACTTCATGTAGACCACAACCTGCCTTGCCTAGCACCATCATAGTGTGAGGTTGTCCCGGCCTATCCTGTGACCTGGTGAGAGGTAGTAGTTCCCCCACAGGTACCTGGAAACACAGGCACCTCAAGGCAGTGTTCGGTCCAGGCAGCAGGCTGAATGCCCTCCTGAGTCAGGCTGTTCTGGGCAAACAGGAGCTACACCCCTCTCGCCTGTTGTCCCTGTTCCTATTCTAGGAAGGGAATAGCTAGACCCGCATCTAGGTTCTTTTTGTTTTGTTTTATTTTGTTTTGCTTTGCTTTGTTTTGTTTTTCGAGACAGGGTTTCTCTGTATGGCCCTGGATGTCCTGGAACTTACTCTGTAGACCAGGCTGGCCTCGAACTCAGAAATCTGCCTGCCTCTGCCTCACAAGTGCTGGGATTAAAGGCGTGTGCCACCACGCATCTAGGTTCTTTACTCAAATACTTGCTTTTTGTGGATGCTTCTACAGGGAGGACATCCCGGGGGCCATCCAGTGCCACTTCTGAGTCAGCCAAGGTTCCAATTCTTCTAGTGCAGACTTTTCTTCTCCCTCCCTCTGATAGGCCTTTTGGCCCAAATGCATTCTTGAACTCCAACTGGCACAGGTCTGGGGCGTCTGGACCTCCCTCCCTGATGGTGAGATTCATAGAAAGACATCCATGGCCAGACACTGGTACCCTCTGGCTGACTGACTTCGTTCCACTTTTCGCTCTTCTCCCTTCCTATCTGACTGGCTCTTGTCTATCCCTTTATGCCTGAGTACAGGAGTCCCTCTCTGTCTGAGAACTCCCTTGGTCCTTGCTCAGATCTCCAGGCTCCACAGTAAAAGACGTTCTGTGAGAACATGGAGAGGAGACTGTGGCAAACCTGAACCAAAGCTTGTACCCAGGCCGTCAGAGCAAGCACACAGAGCTGACTCTAAAGACCACACAGCTATGGCGCCTTCTGAATGGGGACCCGGGAGCAAGTCTATGCCCAAGTTTATGGACTCTTGTCACAGTGACACTACCCAGGAAACCAACTCGGAGGCATCCCTAAAGGGCCTGGTGTTGGGAATTCCAGAGGAAGTAGAAACAGCAGAAAATGGGATTACTATGGAGGAACTAAAATACATAAGGTTTCTAAAATAAAGAAGAGTGTCCCTCCCTTCGTACACAGCAGACCCACACAGAAAGGCCCTACCAAGATCTCAAAAGCCTGCCACAGTGGCTTATGCCTGTAAATCAAGAATTGGAGAAGCTGAGGCAGGAGGATCACTTTGAGTTTGATATAAGCCTAAGCGATGGAACAAGACTCTGTCTCAAAGGACAATGAAGACCTTGAACTGAGAAAGCAAGGACAGCCTAGAAAGCACCAAGCCTGGAGAACCTTCGGATGGGCCATTGAATGGTAAGCAGGTAAGCACACAGCACAGAGGGGCCAAGACTTCGTGAGTGACATGGAGGAAGACCAATAACGGGAGGGGACGGGGTGGGGGAGCGCTGGAGCTAGTTAAAGAAGGTAGCAGGGAGGCCTTCAAGACAATTGGAGAGGTAAATCAGGCAAAGTACACAAAGGCAGATAAACCCCCATCCTGAGGAATCACCCAGAGCCCTGTAGAGCAGAGGAACCTCTGAGAAGCATCAACTAGGGGCTTCATGGGCAGAGGGGCTTGGACTTCTCTCCCGGCTTCTCTCCTCTCTTGCTTCTTCCAGACCCTCCCAGTTCCCAGGCTGCTACTATGTCAGGATCCAGCTGTTCCACCTCCTCCTACTTCCTTAGGGAGAAGCCTCCAATACACAGGGAGGTGGAAACCCCCCCAGGAAGTCCCTGATTTTGGTTCTAGAGAAGTCCCTCTTTTCTATTGAGCTACCTTTGGACAGAGTTCCATTTGAACCCTGGCTTTCCTGATATGAAAAGGGAGGGGGGGGATGAAATGACTGCCCAGAGGACCTGTCCCCAGATTCTTCCAGTTTCACAGCAGTACTTTGAATCTGAAGACTCTCCTCAGACACTGGATTACATCCAGTTGGATGGTTCATTCAGCCTCACCTAGTCCTTCCTGGCAAATCCTTGGGCACCAGCCACTGAGTGGCCCCACATTTCTCCACCAGGAACCCTTGCACTCAGCTCTGCTGGGAAACAGCTTTAGTGAAACCAGGCATCATGGGCTTCCTGGGCCCCAACTACTGTCTGCTTCCAGGAGTGATGAAAGATAGGAAGACATAGCCTGTTCTGCTTCTTGGAGGTGGGTCAGAAGATCAGCTTTCTTCTCCCGCCCCCTCTCTTTTCTCCTTTTCCTCCTGTCCTCCCTCCCTACTCTTCTAGAGCAATCCATTCATTCTCCACAGCAAACCTCAAGTCTTCAGAGAAAACTTACTAGCCCCCCCCCCCGCATCCCCCCCCCATCACCCTGTGTGTGAGGTAAGATTCTAGGCTTTGAGTGGCCAGATTAGGTGCAGCTTTTCCCATTCTGATTCTGTTAACTTTGCCCAACACCTCAGGCAGCTAATGAGAACATCAGCCCTTCCCCACCTCAACCCATCAGCAAGTCCAACCCTTTAGCTTGGTAGCATCCTCAGACCAGCAGGGCACAGAGGATCAGAGTGAATGACAGGGCTGGGTCTCTCCACACCCACCTCTCGTTTGTACGCTACAGGGGAAACTGATTCCGGGCCTTTTCGTCTCCTGGGTTCCTCAGGAAAGGAGGTCATGGGCTCTCAGACTCAGATGCGCCCGTTGCCATCCACTCTGGCATATAGACCTATTATGCACTGAGCCCAGAACACAGATGACCAATGGAAAATGAGTGGACACACCTCCAATACATCCGGAACACGCGTGGTCCAAGACTCATCAGGTTCTTTGGTGTTTACTCCACCGATTCTCCCCCCACACAGAGGGGACAGGAAGACACTCAAGATACGCATACACACACACACATGCTTGCACAAGTCCTCATCGATGAACGATCCTGTGGCATGGCATCTGCCCCGGGGGCGCCTTTGGGTTGGCGCCACCCTACTCACTTCCCCTAGGCACCCCCCATACCCACTTTGCCTGCATTTCATACAGGTGCCCGGACACCGAGCACACAGCATGTGGATACACGTATGCACTCCCAGGTCCACACCCTAGCTGAGTGAGTGAACCACCCTGCTTCTGCAACCTCCTGGGACCCAATCGCTTCAGCACACCCAAGTCCCACGCACTTCCTAACTCCCCAGATCCGGGGGTTCAGGAACTTCAGGCCCCTCCCCATTGTTCTCCAAGGTTTCCTATTCCAAAGTTCTTCCTTTTAACCGCTCTCCCAACACCTACCTATCCACGCCGGCCTGGAAGGACCCGCTATCCGCATCGCCCTCTCCTGGCCGCCGAGGAGTTACCCCGCCTCCCCCCCCTCCCAGCCTCTCGCGTGGTTCAATGGTGTCCCTGTCCTTGGTCCCTTCCCACGCACAGTGACACCTGTAGGAGCTCACTCCCTCCGCCACTTACCTGGGTGCATGGGCTCCAGATTCACCATCCTGCCCCAGGCGGGGCCAAAGCCAGCGCCCCCCCAGGCCCCTCGCTGCTGCCCCAGCCTGGCCCCCGGGGAAGCCAGGGTCTCCCTCCTCCTGCCCTCTGCCGCCGCAGCTGCAGCCACTACCGGAGCGGCTGCCACCTCGGTCGCGCACTCCGCTGCTCCGGCCCGGGCGGCACTCCGCGGACAGGCTTAGCACACTCCCCAGGTGAGCACGCGGCGCGGGGCGGGGGCCTCGGCCACGCCCCCTGGCAGGGCCCCCGCGCTTGGCCCCGGTCCTATGCAAAACAGGGATTTGCATACGTGGAACTGGGGGCCGGGAGAGGGGTGTCAAAATGCTGCCGGGGCGGGTCCGGACCCTGAGGAACACCTGTCTGTCGAGACCCCGCCTGGCAGTCCTTCCCTATCACGCCCTCAGCCGCTCACACTCCAGGGGCAGCTTGCCTTTTGGGGGAACCCCAGGCTTCTGCCTAGTTGGGCTCAAGAAAAGTAAGCAATGCTGCCCAGGACCTGCCAGTGTTTGGTGACCAGGGGGTGCCGCGAATAGTCTTGCCTTCTAACCGTTTACCACCCCTGTGGCTTGGGTCAGTTTGCTCACCTCTCTGACCCCATTTTAAGCGTCTATACAACGGGACCTGTGTTAATAACTGCTATCTATGAGGGCTAAGCAGGTGACCAAACCGGGCTGGTTCCCCGTGGTTTGCCTGTGTCACTTGCGGCAGCTTCTCCTGACTCTTGCCAGAGAGACAGGGCTGCCCCTTTCCAGTCATCAATCATCTCTGGTCCCAAGTTATGAGAGAGAAGGGTATGAAGAATATTCGCCAATGTCAGCAGTTGTGACGAAGTTCACTTTCCAGGGACTGGAGTGACTTATCCAAAGCCTGTAATTTGCCGGTGGTGGAGCCTGGACTCCAATTCAGTGCACCCCCTGAGCGGGTAGAAATCTCCAAACTCGTCAGGGGCCAGTGAGTGACTCTGTGGCTCAGGGGACGTATCCAGCCAGCTCAGAAAGCCATGTGCAGAGCAGAAGACAGATCCTTGCTTTTCATCTCTTTTCCAGATAGGCTATCCATTAATCCCCCATCGCCCTGAGCCCAAGCCATTTCCAAGGATGGCCTCGGGCTTTCCTGTCCTAAAAATAAATGTACTTTTCTCCTGAGATATCCATTCAGATTTCCCCAAGTTTACTGTGCTTCCACTCTGGACTGAGCATGGTGTTGAAAAGCTTCAAGGGTATCTTTAGTGTTGTTATTTTGTTGTTGTTGTTGTTATTGAAGTGCTGAAAGTTCAAAATCAAGATGTTTACATATTAAATTAATCCTGTAAATAGTAGCCTGGTGTCTATTTCACAGATGGGAACACTGAGGCTTAACTTGCCATGCGACACAGACCATAAACACCCAGAACGGAATCTCCTCTGTGTTCTGCAGCGCTACTCTGTTCTTTCTAGCGAAGCATTTAAATGCCCTCTCTCTCTCTCTTCTTTTTAAAAAAAGATTTATTATTTTATTTATTTCATGTATATGAGGATATATACGCTGTAGCTGACTTCAGACACACCAGAAGAGGGCATCAGATCCCATTACAGAGGGTTGTGAGCCACCATGTGGTTGCTGGGAATTGAACTCAGGACCTCTGGAAGAGCAGTCAGTGCTCTTAACCGCAGAGCCATTTCTCCAGCCCACACCCTCTCTTTTTTGAAGCTGGAACTGACCTGGTACTGGGGAAGTAGAGATGCTGTCCTCTCTATAGTTATCCCCGGCACTGGGGGCTGACCTTTGAGCATTCTGCATACAAGATGCTGGACATGATTAGAATGTTTGCAGCCTGTGTGGAGGTTATGTGAGCTCTTCGTAGCTCACCCCCCCCCCCTTTTCTTTTACTGACTGGATGTTTCGTTCTGTTACCTTCAGGTCCTGGAACAATGTTGGGCACAGTAGCCAGCAGAAGGTCTAAGTGCCAAGTAGAAGAGCAGGGACGGCCTAAGTGAGTCTTCAGGGCTGGGCAAACTGCCTGGCCCAGTCATACCCACCTGCCCCTCTTGGCAAGAAGAAAGGGACTTTCTTTTCGTTTCTTCTGGTCTTGGAAAGAGATCAGGTAAGGGCTTTGGGAGGTACAAGTGACCCTGGAAGTCCCACTCAGGAACATTCTCAGTTTGTCCCTTCATTCTACACAACCTAGCCTTTCCTTGCTGGGCTCTTTCCCTGTGCTCAGTGTCTGATCTACAGCTGCGCTCACAGGACAGGCTACCATTCCAGAAAAATGTCCGCTCCAAGTCTATAGAACTCAGTGTGCCCACGATTTCTATTTGCATACATTTGCATGGCCTTGTGAGCTCAGGGTCTGGTCCTCTGAGCGCTTTATCTAGAGCCTGGTGCAGTTTTCCCCACCTTAAATCTCCTCTGTTTTCCTCTGGGCTTTAGTATTCGAGAAGTCAGAGAAATTTATATCTGACGATGTCCAAGAGCTAACTACCTAGGATTCTGGGGTTGGGGTATGTGTGGGCAGGGGTGTAGAGTTTTCAGGGAGGGAAGCACTGAGAGAGAGAGGATCTTGTGTGTTCACAGTTGGAAGCAAAGCTTAAAGGTTCCAAAGACTGGGACTGGGGCAGGATGTGATCCGGAGAAGGGGAGAGGTTGGCAAACATTGCCTTAGCTATTGTTCCATCCGTTAGCAGTACGTGCTCCACTAGTAAGGAGAACTGTGCTCCACAGTAAGTACACAACATCTTGTTTGTGTGTTCCTGGGGTGTGAGGGGCGCACAGAGCAACCTCAAGTGTCATTCATCAGGTACTAGCCCCCTTCTTTCTAGAGACAGGGTCTATTTTTGCCCAGGAACACACCCAGTAGGATAGGCTGGCCTTCCAGTGCAGGTGCAGGCCACCCCACCCAGCTATTTCAATGCGGGGCTCAGGGGATGGAATTTGGGTCCTGGTGCTTGCAAAGTAAGCGTTTCTTCACCAAGTGATCTCTCTAAGCCCTGTAGGGCATCTTTGTTGTTGTTATTGTGGTTGCTTTGCTTTAAGTTAGCATTCATTCATTTAGTTGAAATGTAAAGTCATTAGCCCTCACTTATAGATGGGGAAACTGGGGTTAAGGGAGATTAAGACAGTCAGGAGATGATAAAGTTACTGGTTTAAATCCAGTCTGGCCTTTCTCTCTCTCTCTCAATCTCTCTCTCTCTCTCTCTCTCTCTCTCTCTGTGTGTGTGTGTGTGTGTGTGTGTGTGTGTGTGTGAGAGAGAGAGAGAGAGAGAGAGAGAGAGAGAGATGGGGGAAGAGGTGTGCTGTGTGGAGCAAGGAGGAGAGCTAGCGAGGTAAGCAACAGTTCCCTAGGCTTAATCCTCCTGCCTCTGTTAGCAAGAGAGAAAGCAGAGAAGAGACTGAGGTAGGAGGCTGCCTGGAGGTTTAAAAAGGGGGGAGAGGAAAGAAAAGGAAAAAGAAGGAAGGGCAGGAAATTTCAATGCCTTCGGACATCAAAAGAGTTGTATGCAAATGAAATGTAAATACAATGCAAATTGGCTCTCCCTCCCTCTACTCCGTAGAGCTGAAGGATTCGTTCAGAGAGTAACCCAAGTTGGATGTCTTGGTTGTGAAGCCTTGATCAATCACTCTGACCGGTTCCTGGGTCCTTGGGGTGTGACCTCTGACCCCTCCTTGCCTGCAGCTCGAGTTGCAGCAGCAGAAGCTTCCCCAGGCTCCATGTGTCCTTGATCAGTGTCTCTCGCTTCAAGGCCCAAGTCTGGAGTCTATCTTCTTCCAAACGCTTGAGCTGCAAGTGTTCTAAGACTCCTGAGAGGGGGGTGGGGGAGGGTGGCCGTCTCCAGCCTTGTTTTCTCCCCAGAGGGAAAAGTGGCCTTCTTGGCAGCTGGCCTGCTGAGTACTCCTGCTTCCTGTCTTGTCAGCTGGATTGAGTTGTCAGGGCTGGGAGAAGGGTGGAGAGCAAAGCGTCCTGGAAGGCCACCAAGCAACAAGTCCCTTCTAGCTCTTTCCTTCTGCCAGATGGCCTGCAGGGCCCTGTGCATGGGGCTGTGGAACGGGGGGTCGGTGAGGGGAGGTCTCTGTCTGTCTTAAGTTCATAAAAGCCATTGAATTTAAGCTCAGCTCCCCCACCTCAAAGAAAAACAGAAGGAAGGAAGGTAGAGGCCAAGGAGGACTCCCAAGTCTGTTTTGAATAACACCTCTGACTAAATCAGATGGCATCATTGCTGAGAGGCATATTGCAGAAGACAGACAGAGCAGGAGAGTGCCAGGGTGACAAAGACAGAGGTGTCTTGGGAACCAGGATAAAAGCAGCTGCATCTGGGGAGTGGAAAGGACACAGGACACACAGTGCTGTGCTCCGTCCTGATGTCCCCAGTGCTGGCTGTCCTTACCACTCTATCAAGCCTGCTCCCCTTCCCTCCCCCTTCCCCCTCCCCCCCATCCTGCCAGCATCCGGCCCTTACGCTTATCACAGAAACTCAAAGCTCATTTGTCCTCGTTGTTCTAGAATAGTATATTAAAAAAAAAAAAAAAGAAACACAAGAAAAAAATTTCCCCCAATCAGCTTCTTGAGTGCCAGTTGTTTCTTGGCTCTAGAAGACCAGGTGATATTCCAGGACACCCGCACTCTCAGGGCAAGCCTAGGGGCAGTGCGCCCTCTTGTGGAAGTTTGGAGTGTAACCCTTGCCTATAAAATTCCAGAAAAGAACCCTTCTGTGGATAGGGCAACCACAGATCAGAATCCCAGTTCCAGACAGAGATATTGATGCTGTATTCCCATCAAATACTGGACCTCTCAATGGATCGCAGGTTTATCAAAACAGTGAGGAAGCTCCGGGCTTTTCTTCCCACTGCCTTCTAAAGCTACCAGACACTGCAATGACCCGGATCTCAGGGGTGTTAGGGGCCAATGCATCCACAACTATATCAAGTAGCCCCAGAGAGACACACTGGCTCAGGATCTAGAGATGTCACAGGTATTGTCTTTCTCCTCTACAAGCCCCCAGTCTCTTGATGCATATAGATCACGAACAGATGAGTTCTTTATCCTGTGGTAAAGATCCAAACAGTAAAGTATAGGTTTGTCATGAGGCTCCAATGGGGAGGGGGTGGACCCTGCTGGAATCTGGTGGTAGACCTGAAGAGGAACCAGCTCAGGAATAGACAGCAACGGAAGATAGGGAGTCACGAGCCACACACAGTGGGGCAGGAGCCAAAGATTCAAGAGCAGGATGACTGTCCTGCTGGGGGACAGTCAATCAGCCTTACCTAGACAAAGGAGATGCTTGGCTGGCTTCACCTAGGACCCAACTTTGACTGCAACCCAGCCTGATGAGAGCATTTCTGGGGTGGAAACTTTTGGGGTAGAGACAGTGCTGGTAAGAAGTCTGGTAAGTAATTCCAGAATTTGACAATGTAAGGCAGCGGGGTTGCTTTATGAAGCTAACCTGGCACGATGGTTTGTATATGCTTGGTCCAGGAAGTAGCACTATTAGGGGGCGTGGCCTTGGAGTAGGTGTGCCACGGTGGGCGTGGGCTTTCAGATCGACTTCCTAGATCCTTGGAAGCCAATCTTCTCCTAGAGGCTGGCCAATAAAGATGTCAACCTCTTAGCTCCTCCTGCACTATGCCTGCCTGGATGCTGCCATGCTCCAGCCTTGATGATAATGGACTGAATCTCTGAACTTGTAAGCCAGCCCCAATTAAATCTTGTCCTTTATAAGAATTGCTTTGGTCATGGTGTCTGTCTACAACAGTAAAACCCTAAGACACCTGGGCTACCTACTGAGCTGTGGTTCAACCTTGGCTACAGGGCAAGACCATGTCTAAAAAACAAATCTGGTGCGATGGTGCACACCTTTAATCTGACTGTTCAGGAAGCTGAGGCAGGTGGTTTTGTGAGGAAAAGAAGTGGAGGTAAAGAGAGGAGGAGATCTGCCCACACAGGGAGACTTCCGAAGAAGCTTCTAGAGTGTATTCCCAATAACACAAAGACCCCTGGATTAATTGAGTTGGATGTTTCCCTCCACCCTTCTTGTTCTTTGAAGGCCCCAGAAGGCTGGTCCCTGGGTACATAGCACCTGCCCACTTTATCCTCAGGCCTCAGCTAATGTAAGTATCCATGGCCAATGAGGGCAGGACACGTATAGAGTCAGGGCCTGTAGCCCCAGCTCCTTACTGCTGCAATGTCACTCACCTGATGTTAGCTTTTATTCTTCCCAGACCCTGGGGTTCCTGAGACTAAACAGTCTTTGCCCCTATTGCTTCTTCAGCCTTGCCCACCAGTGACCTGTTTCCTCCAGGTCCAGGTCCCCTTAGACCTGCTGGCACCCTGTAAATAAACCACAGTGTCACAAAAGGCAAGCCCAGTTGATTCTGCTTCCTGCTGATAGTCCCAGCTGGGGACCTTGGAGGACAGCCACGAAAGGGAAGAAGACAGAGTCGGTGGAGACATAGGGTCACATGGCAGGGACTCCATGGAGACCTTCTGTACCAGACCTTGTGAGTTTCCAGTTGAGAAGACTGTGTGTAGCGGGTCACAAGCCACACCAGAACCTAGACTCAGCAGAGCAAGACTGTTGCTTTCCAGGAGTGGCAGCTTTGTCTTTGTCTTATAGAGTGATGGCTTCCTTGTCTGGCTCTGGCTTCTGCTGCATATCAGGCCTTGAAAGGCAGGGAGAGCCGGGCGGTGGTGGCGCACGCCTTTAATCCCAGCACTTGGGAGGCAGAGGCAGGCAGATTTCTGAGTTCGAGGCCAGCCTGGTCTACAGAGTGAGTTCCAGGACAGCCAGGGCTACACAGAGAAACCCTGTCTCAAAAAACCAAAAAAAAAAAAAAAAGAAAGGCAGGGAGAGAAAGACAGACATTCTACTCCTGCTGCCCTCCTCCTCGTAGGAAACAGAAGCCTCCCCCCCCCCAGCCCTAGTCTCTCTCTCTCCCTCCCTCCCTCCCTCCCTCCCTTCCTCCCTCCCTCCCTCTCAGGTTTTTGAGACAATGTTTCTCTGTGTAGCCTTGTCTATCCTGGAACTTCCTCTGTAGACCCGCTGACCTCAAACTGTCTCTGCCTCCAAAGTGCTGGGATTAGTGGCATGCACCACCACCACCCAGCCTCTTACCTACCTTTCTTGAGTCCCTCCTGCACTGGGAAAAATACATGTTTTCCTCCCCATCCTCTGGATCTTAGCCCCTCCCTGATTTTCTGGAAGCCTCCCTGTGTGGGCAGATCTCCCCCTCTCTTTACCTCGATTTCCCTTTCCTACCCATTAACCTTTTAGCCCTGAATCCATTCAACTCTGTCCCTCCTAAAACAAAAACTGAAAACAGCAAATGTGCATTGGTCTTTGTCACCCAGACCTGCTTCTCCTGCTGCTTCAGCAAGCATGCACATTTATTTTTTTTTGTTTTTATTTATTCATTAGTTAGTTTGTTTGTTTGTAATATGATCTCTCAATGTATTCCTGGCTATCTTGGGACTCTCTATGTAGACCATGCGAGTCTCGAACTCACAAAGGATCATCTGCCTCTGTTTCCTGAATGGTAGGATTAAAGGTATACACCACCATGCCAGACTTGTTTTGTAGACAGAGTCTTGCCCTGTAGCCAAGCCAAGCCACAACTCAGTAGGTAGCCCAGGTTAGCTTCAACTCCAAAGCAACCCCTCTGCTTTACACTCTGAAGTGCTGGGATCATAAGACAGACTTCTTACCAGCTCTCTCCCCACCCCAAAAGTTTCCACCTCAGGAATGCTCAGGTCAGGCTGGGCTGCCGTCAGCTGGGCCATCAGTGAAGCCAGCCAAGCATCTCCTCTGTCTAGGTAAGGCTGATTGGCTGTACTCCAGCAGTGGCTTTATGGTAACACCAAGAGATGGCAGGCATGGCGGGATTTGGTATGGATTCTGGAGTCCTGCTCTTTGGTCAGACACCAGACTAGGAGTTGCTCTGGGGATGTTCTACAAAATACATTTATGATCTTTGAGGCAATTATATTGAAGATGGGAGCAGGCCTCATCCAATCCAGTGAAGGCCTAAGAGACTGTTAAAGAAGGATGGTGACCTAGAGATTCCGCCTGAGAGGAGGGCCCTCTGGCTGCCTGGCACATCGCAGCCTCTCTTCGGCAGCGATGCCACCCCTCTGGGACTTGCTAATTCCTTAGGAGCCTCTTTTCCTCTGAGTATATGTATCCCAGGGCTTCTGCCTCTCTGCGGAGCCCTGGCAATGTGGGGAATGGGAGCGTCCACACGCTATCAGTGAGAGCATCTACTGCAGTACCCTTGCCTAAGACCCAAATGCTTCCTTACCACTTGGCCCTTATGATCTCCAGCCTGGTTTGTAAGAGTGACTGATAGCCATCCAGCTGTCTTCCTGGAGCCAAGCAGCTAGGAATCTATTAGGATGGCCCATAGAGTCCCATTTAAAGCATTCCACTGCTTTCCAAATCCACATTTCTCCAAACAAAAACATGGTCAAGTCTATCACAGCAATACCCTACTCCTGGTACCAACTTCTGTCTACATTTGGCATTTATTGCTATAAAGAAGCATCATGACCAAAGCAACTCTTATTAAGGACAACATGTAATCGGGGTTGACTTACAGTTCCAGAGGTTCAGTTCGTTATCATCATGGTAGGAAGCATTGCAGCATACAGCAGACATGGTCCTGAAGACAGAACTGAGAGCTCTACATCTTGATCCAAAGGCAGCCAGGAGGAGACTTGAGCATAGGACCTCAAAGGCCACCCCCACAGTGACACACTTCCTCCAACAAGGCCACACCTACTCCAACAAGGCCACGCTTCCCAACAGTGCCACTTCCTATGGGCCAAGCATGTTCAAACCACCATACTCATCATGACAAGAAGCATGGTGGCAACTGATCGACAGGCAGCAGATGGAGACTTAGTGCAACCCTAGGCATAGCTTAAGCATATAAGACCTCAAAGCCAACATGCACAGTGACACGCTTCCTCCAACAAGACCATACCTCTTAATAGTGCCACTCCCTATGGGTAAACATTCAAAGGCATGAATCTGTGGGGGCCACTCCTATTCAAACCACCACAACAGGCCACTCGATTTTTCATGAGAGTTGTAACTCTAGTATTACTTGATCCCCACAAGGATCCAATGGAATATTTGACACAGAGACACTTTTGTTGATGTTTTGTTTTATAAGACAATATCTGGCTATGTAGCTTAGGCTGGCTTCAAATTTTCAATTATTTGAACTGGGTTTTGAAGTGCTGTGACCACAGGCCTGAGCCTCCACACCTGGTTAGAAAGGTATTTTGTAAAACTTGAAGTGTCACGGAAGAATGGCTATTGATAAAATGGCCTCTCCCAGGGGCTTTCACAGGACCTCTGAGACAGTGTGGTGGTTTGAATAAAAATGACCCCCAGAGGCTCATATATTTGAATTCTTGGTTTCCAGTTGGCCAACCTGTGTGAAGGATTAGGATGTGTGTCCTTGTTGGAGGAAGCCTGTTCTTGTTAGAGGAGGCGTGTCTTTGTTGGAGGAGGCGTGTTCTTGTGTGTTCTTGTTAGAGGAGGCGTGTCTTTGTTGGAGGAGGCGTGTTCTTGTGTGTTCTTGTTAGAGGAGGCGTGTTCTTGTTGGAGGAGGCGTGTTCTTGTTGGAGGAGGCGTGTTCTTGGAGGAGGCGTGTCCTTGTTGGAGGAGGTGCGTTGCTGAAGATGGGCTTTGACACACTAGAGCCAGTGTGTCCCTCTGCCTGCTACCCGAGGATCAGGATGTATAAAGCTCTCAGTTCTGGCTCAAGTACCCTGTCTTTCTGCTTCCTGGAGTGACGATCATGGAGTAACCCTCTGAAACTCTAAGCAAGCTCCCAATTAAATGCCTTTTTAAATATAAGAGTTGCCGTGGTCCTGGTGTCTCTTAACAGCAATAGGACAGTGACTAAGACAGACAGTAAGCAAAGCCTTCTCTGCCCGTGCTGACCTCCCATAGCTGACCACCTATAGCTATCTAAAGGGCTCGGGGTTTGGTGATGACATGGCACCACTGACCCCACTGCCTGCTGTGGTGAAGTTCGGGACGCCGTGACAGAGGCGAGGATAAAGCTGGGCGGAATTTACCATTGTGGTTGTTACTCAGACCCTGGGATATCAGTATCAGGTAAGGCCAACCCCAAAGTCTTAGGGAGCTTTACATTTTACCCCCATCTTTGATGCCCAACAAGGGGCTCTAGTCAGAGAAGCCTGGACAGACAGCCCTCAGAGCTCCCTCAGTGCAGGGGACAAGCAACCTTGGAGTGCTCCAGCCAGGAAGTTGAGAAAAACACCCCAGGTCTTGAAACATTCATTTTATTTCTTGTTTGTTTTTGAGACAGTCTTGCCATGGCTGGCCTGGTGCTTGATACGTAGCCCAGGCTGACCTGAAACTCTCAGCAACTCCCCCTGGATGCTGGGATTATAGATTTGTGTCACCACACCCAATTGTTACATTTTTATTGTTTGTTGTGTTGAGATAGCGGCTCATGTAGTCCAGGTTGGCCTCAGACTTGCTATGTAGCACAAGCTAGTCTTGAAGCCCTGATTCTTCTCCCTCTGCCTCTCAAGAACCAGGATTAAAGGCATGTACCACCACGCCTCGCTTAAAACCCTAATTTAAAACATTCTTGATGCCTTCATTTTGTTTGTTGTGTTGTGTTTTTCAAAGATTTATTTTGTTTGTTTGTGTTTGTTTTTCGAGACAGGGTTTCTCTGTATAGCCCTGGCTGTCCTGGAACTCACTCTGTAGACTAGGCTGGCCTCGAACTCAGAAATCTGCCTGCCTCTGCCTCCCAAGTGCTGGGATTAAAGGCATGTGCCACCACGGCCTGGCTCAAAGATTTATTTTTATTTGTATTTCTTTTTGTGCTGTGTATGTGGGAGCCCTTGGAGCTAGAAGAGGGAATTGGATCCCTTGAAACTGGAGTTGTGAGCCTCCCAAAATGGGTGTTTTGCTAGCTGCAAGTGCTCTTAATGGCTGAGCAATCTCTCCAGCCCCTCTTACGTTAAGACAGGATCTCACACATTGGCTAGCCTTGAACTTGCTTTATAGCTCAGGCAGGGCTTGAACTCTTGATCATCTGGCCTCTGCCTCCCAAAGATCATAGGCAAGTGCCACCACACCTCCTGGATTGAAGCATTCTTTTTTCTTCTGACAAGTTCTCATTTTGTAGCCCTAGCCTAGAACTATGTTTGGCAAAACATGCATTGGGAAATGCATTACTTCTGGACATTCGGAAGCCAAACGGGAGAGGGAAAGAAGGAAGAGACTACACAGAAGGAGAGGGTGCCTTCTCCAAGACTCCATCTTCCACTCAGAGCAGATGTTTGGGATCACGTGCAAATACTCTTGGAGGCCAGAAGAGGGCATCAGACAGATGCCTGCATTAAGCAGGCGGGAGAAAGAAAAAAAAAAAAAAAAAAGACAGACACATCTCCTTCCTTGTCTGCTGGCCAGGTTGCAGAAGGCCCTTACAGATGTGCTTAGACTAAAGGCTCAGTAACCTGAGAAGGCTGTCTATCCACAGATCCTGCACTAGACCTTGGTCCAGCCAACCTGGCTCTCAGCAGACTCTCTGGCCTGCAGGCAGTCTTTTTCTGGAGGCATTGGATAGATGGAACTGTTCTGCACTCTGCTGCTTCCTCCCCCAAGGCCTTTGAAGAGGGTTTGAGTCTGCCTCTTCTTCTCTGAGGATCTGGGTCCTCTGTGGAATCAGAGCTTTATTACCCATAAACCTCTGCGGCCTTCACCTTGCTAAACTCACTGTCCTTAAGCCTCAGCTCACACCCGGCCTCTTCCATGAAGTCTTCCCAAATAAGTACAGCTGCCTCCGGCCTGTAATTTGCTATGCAACTCGGGCTGGCTTTTAGTTTGCATAGAACCTTCTTGCCTCTGTCTCCTAGGTGCAGGAACTACTCGTGAGCACCATGATTTCTGGTGAGGGCCCGGATGTGGATGCTGGATATCTGGTTCTAAGATCACTTTGACTTTGTTTACTCACTGGTTTCTCTCGGTTTCTCTCGGTTTCTCTCGGTTTCTCTCTCTCTCTCTCTCCTCTCCTCTCCTCTCCTCTCCTCTCCTCCCTCCCTCCCTCCCTCCCTCCCTCCCTCTCTCTCTCTTCTCTCTC